>NC_137688.1:6472062-6599562 GCF_963989245.1 Nansenia antarctica | reverse complement strand
AAGCGTTGCTAGCACAGAGGACTCACAAGCAAGCGGCACTCTTTCAATCGACTTGGTTTGACCCCCTCGCCGTGGCACGCACACTCTCGTGTGTACCTTTCGCTGAAGGCGTAATCGTATAGGGGTCTTCATCGAAGGGTACACATGTATGTCTCCCTCATCTCCTACAGAGAACCTACATTAGTAACCTCCATTTATTTTTATTTTTTTATGGAAGCCATAGGTAAGCTGCTTACCTCTTCCTCTAGAAGGGACCAGAGACTGGCGGATAATTCAATATGTGCAGCCCTCGGAAAGATCATACCGGTACCTTCCGGTATTTAGACCCTGGCAAAGCCTCGGCAGAGAGTGAAATCTACAATGACAAACCGGACAGCTGTTGACTGGGGACGCGACATCGAGGTGGAATAAGTCCCACTGCCCAAACTCAACCTGACGCTCCCGACTCATCGGAATGACAGGCCTCGGGAGCTAGGGATCGGCATGGGGGGGGGTGGGGGGTGGAGTGGACGTGAGGAAGGGAACATTAATGTATCATTCATCACTGCCTCTCCTGAAGTGTGAAAATATACAGTAACTGTAATGAAAACCCTATCGATTGGAGTCTCTCCCTTTTAGACATGGCACTCTTTTTCCTCTGCTTCTCAGAAGGTCTGAAGGCAAATGCTGTAAAAAAGCAAAGATGAACCCCACCGGGACACCGTAGTTGACGCTCCGTCACGACAAGAAGGGGACTTCATGGAAACTTTAGCCACAGACTCATTCGCCCACATTTTAAGGCTTCAAGTACTGACAGACGTTTTTTACAGCCCAATCTAATACAGAGGGTTTTTTTAGGTCTTTGACATTGACACTGATTTGTTAAGATCTAACACAGAGTTCAATCAAAGCCTTCTTATGACCTTGCAGTAGTCATTTGTCAAAAACGACACATTTTTCCATCTGTTAATTGGCCTCAGTTTGAACCATACACACATTAAAAAAAAACTGCAATAACGTGGTAATTACTCAATCTATACCGTACATGACACAGGAAATGAACATTTAATTGACGGTACTATTCTGAGCGAGGGGGAAAGGAGGCTGTATCCCATCTGTTAGAAATAGCTTTCCTCATTACCTCCACGGTGCCACCACCACAGATAGATGAAAACAAGAAGGTGGAAACTTTCTCCGGTCTTAAACCTAGCAGCGAGAGGACACACGGAGAGGAAGCCATTTAGGAGGATTGGAACACAGCCGGAGAGACCCAGAGGGGGACAATGGGGAGCTAACATACATGTAGAGACAAGACAGACACACAGCATGGATAACCATCTCCCTCATGCGCAGTCCCGCTGCATTTCTAAATTAAAGATGGGGAGATAGCACCCGCCCATCAGCAGGTCGAATCTCAAGGCTCTGGTGAAGTAATGGGAGGGGACATTTATCAGCCTAGCATCTTGGGGTCAAGGGTTTTCTACAATGAAGTTATAACACTGTGTCGTCTGCTCCTGGTTTAATGTCAGGCGTTGTCTGGGTTTGGAGAGGGTCCCTTTGGAGACGGCGAGGTAAACAGCCATTTTATTTTGATACCACTTCACTTTCGTCATCTCCTCACGCACAAAGGTTTAATTTGATCAGATCGGTGTCGGAGTAAATAGGATGTGAACGATAATTAAACTTTAAACTGTAAAGCTATTTGAAACGAAACAAATTTCCTCTGCCTCCACGAACTTCAAAAAAGCCTCAAACCCTACTACAGTACTTCCATATATTTTTAAGTTATTTCGTGGTGGTTGTTAAGCTCTAAATTGCTTGAGAGTGCGGTACCCCCATTCAAAATGATTTAGGCTTTTTCTCGTAACCCTCTCACCATTATGCAGTTTATCGACAATTGCATTTCCTTTCTACTGGAGGACCACAGCCAACTGTGGTAAGAAAGACAGCTACAGTAGGCTACTTTGAGTCGTACCGCGGTGCTACAAATTCACTGAATGCAGTGAATAATAAGTGTGTGTGTGTGTGTGTGTGTGTGGGGGGGGGGGGGGCGGTGGGGGGTAGTGGAAAAAAAACTTCTGCTCCTATCCATCAAATATATAATATTTCAGCTCTTTCCTCCTTTTGTGTACAGAGGAGGAGAGACTCAATAGGACGTTCTCTAGAGATGTTGGCGCACAAAATAGATCATTACAACACTGTGCAGCCAACAACTGTTCCCTCACAGTATGTTAAAGAAATAATTTAAATGACAACAAGTGGCAGGCATATCCTGAGATCAGACAGATGGGTTGGAAAGGAAATGTGCGAGACAGAGGAATGAGGAAGAGGATGGCAAGGCGTCTCTGAGACTGAAACGCAGCACACAATCAAGCCAACGGGTTGAAAGAGAAAAAAAAAGAGAAGAGAGAAAATAAACTCGCACGAAGGACAAACAGGGATGGGAGCTTTGGCTGCAATAAACAGATATGTCAGAGCGATTAGGGGCATTAGCTGGGATATTAAAGCTAAACCTGTGGGACTGGAGACGGGACCATAGGGGAGTGCGGCCGCATGAGCCCTTCTTCATGCTGTGACCTAGGAAATGACGGCAAAGGATTAAGCTAGTCTGACATTGAGGAGTAAAGTAGGCTCTATGGGCTAACCACTACATATACCCCCTCCATTTTTTTTTACCACCAAATCCTAACCCCTTCACCTCAGCTCACAGCCCTAAACCCCAAACCTATTTTGTACTTCAACTAAGGCTATAACCTTTTTATTTTTTAATATTTCTTTTACTTTTGCGATATTGTGGCGATGCACGACGAACCGAATGAATTGGAGAAGAGGCTGGATGAATCGTTGTGTGATTGTGACCCAGAGAGCAAGGCTTTGTTTACGTGACATTGCCTGGCCTTGCATTTCCAGGCTATTATGTGTAGTTGTGACTGGATGTGTCATGGAGAGGAAGATACCGTGTGACATCACTGGTGCCAGGCATAGCTGACCCACGCGGCTTTGCAGCAAGCTTATTAAACGTATACTTAATAAGATACGACGTTGCAACTCTGGATCTTTCACACACTGGCCTCAAAGCCTCCCCTTGGTACGTGTGCCAATGTCAAAAATGACCTCTAATATATATGGCATTTAGCTGAGGCGACTTATCTAAAGCGACTTACGTTGCAGTGAGTGCAGACAGTTTCCAGTACATACGGTCCCAGTGGGAATCGAACCCACAACCTAAGCGCTGTTAGCTCCATGCTAGCTGTTAGCTCCATGTTAGCTGTTAGCTCCATGCTAGCTGTTAGCTCCATGTTAGCTGTTAGCTCCATGCTAGCTGTTAGCTCCATGTTAGCTGTTAGCTCCATGTTAGCTGTTAGCTCCATGTTAGCTGTTAGCTCCATGCTAGCTGTTAGCTCCATGCTAGCTGTTAGCTCCATGCTAGCCGTTAGCTCCACGCTGTACCGACTGAGCCACAGACCACAACCTGATTGAAGCTGACCAATAAAAAGAGGAAAATCACACTTGAAACTGCAATGAAACACTGTAGGTAGGTAGCAACCATGACTTGCTTAAGGCAGTCATCCTTAATTATTCACATTAAGAATATGCATTTTCGCATGAATGTACAGGGCCACATTCTGCCTGCATTGACAATTAAACCACCCTATACTTACTTATCAACTTCCCAGTTTGTATGGAGCCTCATATTCCGCTTGGGTAATGAGCAAGAACAGTAATGAAACAACTTTGAGCAAATGAGCTTTGCCTTTTAATCCAATTAGCTTTGGGTGTCACATCCATTGTGAATGAAAGCACAGAAATATCATTAGCATTGCTAGCGGAAAAAAAGACGGAGGACCACCGAGTTAATAGGATGCTCTGGTTTTGATTAGATTCTAGATCACGCCTTCATAATAAGGTACGTACGCGGTTATCATTATCACTCACCGTCTTAAGGGTTGCAGTAAATAGACTTAGGGCAACAAATGGGATCTATCACCAAACACATTATGTCTGCTCCCATTAGACTCTGTGGGCCCCAAATAGGGCGAAGAAAAGCACAATAATATTATACTGTAATAGTACTGTTACAGGCAGATGTCAGTGTTGACATTACGACAGAAAATGTACATCCACTAAGTAGGCAACTAAGCAGGACATTATGAATTTCGCTCATAATGAAGATACCAAATTCCTAATGGACAGTAAGAGATTACTAGAAAAAAAAGATGCAACTCATCCAAAGGAATTTGCTCGATTTGCATAGCCTCGAGGAAATTATGAAATGATGTTCTCAATGTATTACATTATTGTAATTTTGTAGATGTTTTTCCGCATTGTGAATTCACTCACCTTTTGGATTCATCTTAATTAATTAACCAACAACAAACAAAACACACAGTGTCTGACGCCTTGGGTATATGACTTTTTAACTTAGCCAAGCTTAGCCTAGACAGGTTTTGGACAAATACATGAAAAGATTGACCTTGTAGCATGTGTGTGTGTGTGTGTGTGTGTGTGTGTGTGTGTGTGTGTGTGACGTCTCCTGTCCTTTTCATTCGGCCAGTGTGTTACTGATGGGATATGTGGGCTAGGCTGCAAGCACAACACCCCTTAATTGTTCCTCAGCTCATATCTGTCACAGCCTGTATATATTTCGGAGGCAGGGGCCACACGTCATCACTCTGAAAGCACTAACTAAAGCCCGCAGCCCTAATGCAGCGGGTCTATTCTCCCTCCATATCTTCCTCTTACAGCCCAGTTTTTGTTCCTCTACGCGCAGCAGTCTGGAGACTGGGAGGCAGACGGTGATGGTTAGTGACAGCCAACAACTTCTCTGGTCAAGAGAGCGCCCCGGAGCGATAGGAGTGTCACCCGCCCCCTCACCCCCCTACCCCCCGCCCCCCCGCCCCTCTGTATGACTGCATACACATACACCCTCAGCACCCTGGCTCTACCTTTGTCCTATCCATCTCGAACGCAGAGAGTTAATTGCGTGACTGGGGTCATGTTTGAGGAGCAGCTCCGACTGTCTGAGTTGCGCCTAGTCCGCGTAAAAACAATCTTCCTCACATGTCAAACATACTGCAGGAATCTCACCGTAATTAGGGGAGAGAGAGAGAGAGAGAGAAAAAGAGGCACTTTTTTTTTTGCTGGATGTGGCAGTTTTTTTGCGTGTTTTTCGCTCTGTTCCTGGTTCTGTTCCTGCTCTGTTCCTGCTCTGTTCCTGCTCTGTTCCTGCTCTGTTCCTGCTCTGTTCCTGTCCTGGTTCTGTTCCTGGCTATTGTCATCAGATTTGGGCCTGAGCTCACAACAAGCAGACGTACAGACGCGGTGCAGCGGGCTGGGTGGAGTGATAAGAGGAACTACAAGGCCTGTTTGGGAACCGATAACTCAGCATATATCAAACACCTTCTAGCATGTCAAATAATTTGCACAGTTTGCTGGGCCTCGTAATGTTGAGAGAGGAGAGGAGAATCCAGAAGAAGGAAACATCACGCCTCAGTACCCGAAAAATGCAAGATGGAAGATATTCTGACATTCTGTTTTCCAAGTCAAATGCTGCAAACTTGCTTGTACCAGAATTGCACAAACGAGTGAGCTCCGTTCCCCGACTTGTATCGAATACAATGTTTATCCTATTGTTTCGATATTGTTATATGTTCTTATATCATTTCATCTAATATTGTGTCTATATCATCGTACTGTCAAGGATCCCTGCCTAGAATGGCGGATTAATATGTGGCCATCTTAACCAACTGACTCTGTATGTCTATTGAGGAACAGCAAGTGCTTCATACAGTATTTGCAGTGTAGAAACATGACCACAGCAGACCACACTATAGGTGGTTAATGGGTTTACTTGGCTGCATCATAGTTATGGGACCAAGTGCCCCACTGTTTGCTGTAGGCTTTGGCAGGCGTCACCAGGCTGTGGACCAACGTGTTCATCCAAGTTGGCTTAACATCCATCAAAGAGGCAGCCAGGCTATGCTGGATGAACATTGACAGATGTGACACATTGAAAAATACTTGCAAAGTTAAACTTTCACAGAATGGCCCCTTATACAGTGTGGAACACAATCACAATCACAACAACAACAACAACAACAACTGTGTGATTAACTATTGTCTACCCTCACTATCCTCTGTTACGGACACATATAATGTTGTTGTATATCACTCCACATTACACATGGATTACACCATCATTTCACCTCAGGGAATCAATGAAGTACTATTTATCTACATGATGACATCAATTTAACTAAAACTAAAACTAGCTCTTATCACCACTACTACTTCCATGAATGTGTTGCAGGCAGCAGTCGTGTAAGAAGTACAAAACTGACATGAAACAGGAGACTAAGCATGTTTCCTCTCCCGGGCTGTCCGCGCCCTCTGCTCTAATGCATGGGGATGGCTAATGTATGCCATTGATTAAGGTAATAGAATCTGAAAGGTAAGACATGCTTGTTAAAGGAACGCTGAAGCTCACAGAGGCAAAAGAAAGGCCTTTGGGGGGGATCTAACGCTGGTTTGACAATGAAGGGAGTCATTCCTTCTCTCCTACATGAGGGCTAGTTTTCTTTATTTTCATCTGTATTCTTTGAAAACTGAGTAGAAAAAAATCGTCTTCTTTTTATTTTACAAATCTGGACAGGGGCGTTGGGGACTTTATAAGGCGTGTGCTCAAAGTTCCAATTATAATTTTCTTGTAGCAAATGAACCTCTAAAAGTGATTACTCCATTCTTGCACGCAAAAGTTTGAGTTCGTACGGAGTTCGCCTTAAGTCTACAGACAACACACATTCAAAGAAAGAGACAAAAATGTGTCTAATGTGCGATGTGATCCAAACATCTTCAATGAAGATGTGCTTTGATTATTCTGAGCCAAATCTTACGAACATGGCAGCTCACCACTTTTTTGTTCTTGAGGAATCTTATAATTAGCATTAAGTTAACTGTGATGGCGGTTGAAGTTGGAATCAGGCTGCCCAAACCTTCAGTTGGATGACTAATCATCTCAGTTTGGAGGTGGCCAATGTTGGATTCTGCTTCTAGAACATTCCGATTCTAAAACACCTCGATCGACACTCCTATTCTCTCAGTTAGTGCTATGGGATCTTTAAGGAGCAAGGTGAGTCAGCAATGTGGTCTCATTCTAACAGATCTTGCGAGTGAAAAGGGTGAAATACAATGATTCATCCAGCACAGACACTTAAACTCATGATCTCAACATGAACAAATCTATGAAAGAACAGTCGTCAATGGATCATCAAGGTCATCCAGTGAAATACCCAAAGAAAGGTTCTGTATTTCAATGCTACGACTGATGAATTGGTGATTCACTTGCTTAGTCAAATGTATTGATTGTAAATCGCTTTGGAATAAGGCGTCTGCTAAATGCCAAAAATGGAATGTAAAATGTCAATGCCGGTACTTGTGGGACTGACACATACAATGCAGTGATTGACCCGGGCTCTTATATAGACACATGTGACGTAGTTCCTGGAAATACTCCAGAGAGAACACCGGGATTCCGGGGAGTTTGTTTATGGGCCTTGCGTTTGTGTAGAACCATGTTGGTGTGTCTTTTATTGATTACCTGTGAAAACACTTTCAACTCCATGTATAATGTGCGGTGATATACAGAACACTATACCCATTACAGAGCATACGCTAAACTACTGCAGCTGCTAGACCATGCACAGTACATCATACGTGGAGTCTAGATGGGAGTGTTCAGATTCAATTGCAAATGAGATATACAATACAGTCCATTCGGTTATTGAATTTTTTCCAAAGTAGTGAAGATGATAAGTGGACATTCTCCATTACCGAGTCTTGGTTAAATGGCTTCTGATTTCAGGATTTTTACCGTTCTGTAAAAAGCAAGTTAAGGTTTCGAAATAATGTCTTTGTAGTGTGGGGCTTCACAGTCTAATAAAACAAGAATGGGTCTTTATTCGGTGAACTTTAACCTACGTGCTACCTGTTCATCTGTGTCGTAAAAATAGCATTTAAAAATGCTTAAACACAGAACTACAGGGATACGTTTTGAGTTATTCTATTCGGATCGACCGTACTTGTCCGAGATTATAAACTACACAGAGGAATTAACAACGTCTGCTGTAAGATTCCCTTTCCTCACTTCTATCATAATCAAAGCCAAGTTTGAAATATTTCCGCTCTATAACAGACACAACATTTTTGTTTAGTTTTTTTTCTCACACACACACGCACGCACGCCCACACACACACGCACACACACACACGCACACACACACCCACAGGCATGCTCACGCGCACCATCGCACGCACACACACATGCACGCCCACGCACGCACGCCCACACGCCCCCACACACCCCCACGCACACACACACACACACACACACACACACACACACACACACACACACACACACACACACACATACACCCCCCCACACACACACACACACACACACACACACACACACACACACACACACACACCTAACAGACACGATGTTAATGTAGCTTCTTATTTGCCCCCAAGAGAACAGCTAGAAATAGGACTATGTCAAAGCCAAGTCAATCAAACAGCTAGTTCTCAACATGACATCTGAACCTGGAGTACGTCTTTGACAGATTTGATTTCGCTAGGGCATTCGTATGATAATTCTGTTGTTGTTTCTTACACCTTCTCCAGAGGCGTGGATTATTTTTTTCATTCATCATGTGGTTGAAGGGATCTATCACCCAGTAACAATGGTAGGTATGAATAGCGAATTGCCTCATCATCTACTGTACCGACATACATTGCATACAGTATATTCTCTCCTGTGCACAACAGAGGAGAAAGTTGGATGTTCTTTCAAAGTATATGTGACAGGGTCTGGTGAAAAGGTCCTCAAGTAGGGCAAGGTCATTTTTCAGTTTGGATGTGCAGATGGTACGCTTTCAAATGATGTGTCATACATTGAAATAGTTCTGAAAATAGTTGAAGAAGCTATGAGCAACTCGCTCTGAATCAAAACACAGCGGCAAAACAGCTGCTAGCAGTTAGCAGCTAAAAGGGAACATCGCTATGATCTAACTGCATGTTTAGCACATCACAACACGCTGATAGAACATCAGCATGCTAAAAACACATAACTACACATAATTAGATGATCACGCAGTCCTTGCTTTTGAACACGTCCTAAAACATACTTTGTTTACAAGCCATGTATCACTTACACAGTAGCCTACGGCAGACGATACACTGAATCCGATTCACAAATTATAGTATTTATTTAGTCATATAAATGCAAATAAAACAAAAACCATAACCTATGGGTTTTACAAAAACAATATGTCTTCAATCGTATAGACCATATATTAAGCTATCAAATCTGGTTATCAAAACATTATAGAGTGGCCAACTGACATAGCTGCACTTCAAAAGGTGGAACAAAAACACACGGAGTTGCTGTTAAAACAGCACGGAACAATTCCAGACAAGATGGTGGTAAACACAAATAACCGGAAATGATTCGACAAACCAAGTCAAATACTGTCAATAACAGCCGATTTTCTATAAACACCCTCTTTGAAGTTCAAATGCTTGAGACCAGCATGAGACGTACTAAGTAGGAAAAACAGCACAACAAGTGATGATTTAACATCACGGCATTGTTAACACAGATTATATTATAATCCAAAGACTGTATAAGAAATCATGAAGCCTATATGAGCCTGTATGAAAGGGAACATGAGACTGGATGCTGGCAATGTTGACATGATTAATTCGGAGGGAGTACAGACTTGATAATGTGTTTCTATGTGCCCGGCACTCATGATGGCATTGCCAAGAAAATCTGCTGCTGCTTTGCTTTAAGCTTTGAATCTGGAATATTCAGACACCATTTCCCACCGGTGAGCCTTTGTTTGAGAGAGCCATAGGAAACCATACGTGGGTTTTTTGTTTTCCATGCATTTGCATTTGTCTATACTGTGAATACCGATTAAAAAAAACGACATCCAAACATTTTTGAAAGGTTGAGCGTAGACACTTGTGATTCGCACAGGGTTTCTATATAAACTTACAGTACACACAGAGTCCTTGTATGAGTAGTGAAATTAAATTCAGTGTCAAGCGTGATCTAAAAAGTCAACACGGTAGCCTGTGTGGGCGAACTCTGGTGTTTGTGATATTACGTTATGTTTTGAGGTTGTTCATTTGTACAAACCGTGAAAAGCAAAGAGGGAAACTAAAAGGACGATGAAGTTGTATGTGTATAATGTTTTATTAGTAATAAAACAGAATTATTAACAAGCTGCTTAACATATTCCAGGATAACATCCCTGCCCTCCCTTATACACGCACGCACACACACACACACACACACACACACACACACACACACACACACGCACACGCACACACACGGCATCTCCCCAGTGTGTTTTTCTGGTGTCTAGGGCAGAACGTGGTGAGATCCAGGCCTGTGTTGACTCAGTTGAATTGCTGGCCTAGGGCGAGAGTGCCTGGACACATACACATAATGAGGAAAGGTCACCACGCCTCTCCCGTCTTGTCAACAAAATCACTTCAAGAGTAGAAATCCTGCCCATGTCTGGCCAGACATCCCTCAAATACCCTTGCCAATCAAGCACCAGCAGCCCGTCTGGATAGCCTTAGGTTATTTCTAATTACGTGTTTTAGACGCTGTGGGTAATGGCGAGGAGACAAGAAAATCCAAGACTATTTTATTCAAGGGGGTTTCGACAGTTTCTCCTACAGAAAGTATGCACATAATTGGTTGGTCATAATAAACTGTATTTTCTTCAAGGTTGAACAAGTAGACATAAGACATAAGCAGGTAGCACACACACACACACACACACACACACACACACACACACAGACTCAGGTTCTAGGAGAACAATCAGTCAGATTCGCTCAAGGTCATTTCAACAGATTGCAAAAGAAAAATAATATCAGCCACTCAGCTATGCAATCTCAGTTTTAGTTCGAGGACTAATGCATTAGTGGAAATATATTCAAAATTCATATTAGCCTATTTCTCTATATTTGACAAAAAGATAATACATCATTGTTATAGAAATTGAATAAACACTTGAGCACTGCCAGTTCTGCAGTTCAGAAATCTACATTTTTATCTCTATACAGATAAATCCTTTCTTAAGCCATAATGGTCAGCCAACAGTGATGGAAACCAAACAGTATCAACCCCACCGTAGATGAAGTCATCTCGTATCGGCATTCAATGACCTATCAGTCAACGACTGATTCATCAGAGACCGTCGTTAAACCCCAACGAAGGCCCTTTCGGCTTTCGCTGCATCAAACTAGCATCATTCACTATCAAAACTATCCCTTTTTAACCAGGCTCCGCTCTTCATGAGGTTCGTAGAGGCTCGGGCCGCCGTAGGACGAAGCGGTGGCGACTTCCACATGTGCTCCCTAGTGGTACCTTGGGGAATCTATTAATCCGACGGACCCTCCATCACGCATTCAGATGGGCTCCCCTCCTCTGCCACCTGCCCTGACAGAAAGACCAGGAGAAGCCCAGAGGACCCAGACAAACTCCCATTATAAACTGAGCCGTAACACCTCCGGGTTTCTAAGCACTTCCCCGGGCATTGACTGATGGCCAATTAACCAGTTAAAGAAGAGTATTGATCACTGGAGGAGAGGAACAGGAAGGGAATCCCAACAAGTTATCTTGAAACACACAACCCTTACCGACCCACTGTACAAGCTGAGGAGACTGCGAAGCGCTTGGATGTGGGTATGTAGCCTAGAGAACAGTCGTGTTGGGAACAATTCCACAGTTTCACATTTCTTCGCATCTTTTATTGAGCCAGATTTCTCTCTTCGAAGTAAGGGATGCTCAAAATAAGGTCACTGGGGGGAGGGTAGTCATCCTACACTACATAATATTATCGCAGGACGTAAAGGCATAAACGAATTCAGGTTACGTAAGATTCAGGCTAACATAATCCATGTCTAGTTAGCCAGCAGACGGCCAGCAGACATCTTATCACGAAACCCCCTCCCGTGTTTAACAGCTCTTCGGTCCAGACGTGGTCTTTCAGAGTCGAGTGTGAAAAGCACCTTGGGCAGGGCGGCGGGTTTGTATCTCCCAGAGAGACCGACCTCTGGAGGTTCAGCGCTGGCCTGCCTCCACATGTTACATGTTTCCGGCGAGGACAGATCCTCTCAAGAGTGAGTGAGTACAGCTGGACTCAAGGTCAGAATCACGCGAGGCTGAACTGAACCCCCTACGAGAAGCGGGAGACGTGGCCCATGGGAGGGAACATTCGATTAGACCCTCCAGGGGGGGGGGGGGGGGCGGGCAGGGGGTACTCAGCTCAACAAGCTCATCCCCCCCGGCCGCTCATTTGTGGCTGTTGGTCATGTGCGGTAGGTTGCCCGGGGGGGGAGGGGGGGGGCAAAATGCTAGCTACAGCAAAACCCTGACAGATGAGGTTGAATGTTGAATGAGGAACCCCCCCCACCCAACCGCCACGGATTCAGGGTGAGATATTTTGTCATTCCACCAAAGGTTCTGGCTAGGATTGGGAGTTGGGAAATGTCATCCTAGATGTGTGGTGAAGGGCAACTTCTTCTTCTTCTTGCCTCTACAGGAAGCCTGATGGAGAGTAACAAAAAAAAACAGTGTAGGCCCCATTTCCTGAAACAAACCTCCCCGCCTCAGCCCCTAACGGCTCACACACAGACCTGAATCATAGAAATGGGGTAATTGAAACAAAAGGGCGGAATTTGACAGAGATGTAGTGGCTTTGCAGGGCCTCTGCACTGACTGCAGAAAATAACCCCAACATCCACACACACACAACCCCCTCCCGCTCCCACACACACACACACACACACACACACACACACAACACCCTCCCCCCACACACACACACAACCCCCCACCCCCCACACACACACACACCCCCCTCCCACACACACTCTGCCCCACACACACACAACCCCCCCACCACACACACACACACAACCCCCCCCCCACACACACAACCCCCCACACACACAACCCCCACCCCCCACACACAACCCCCCCCCCAACACACACACACTCACCCACACACACAACCCCCGCCCCCCCCCCCCCCCCACACACACACAACCCCCGCCCCCCTCCCACACACACCCCCAGGGTTAATCTTCCATCCATCGGCGCTCTTGTGTCCTTCCCTGTCGTCTCCAGATGTGTCATCATATGGGACGTGTTCCTCCATCGTTTAATCTGGCCTGTCCTGACTTTCACTGTTCACCTTTTATTCATTGATGCTGGACCACTACTACTACCTGCGCCTGTATTAAACAAACCAACACTGAAGATAATGATAAGTTATTACATAGACAACTAACACTAGTGTACACACTACACACAACACTAAAGAAAAAAAGAAAAATTAAAAAGAAGTAATGCATCTAATGAATGTGCTGGCCAGTGAATGAGGTATAAAATCGACAGTAATATATCCACAAATCAAGCTAGTCGTGTTAAAAGTATTTCTTCTCTCTCTCTCTCTCTCTCTCTCTCTCTCTCTCTCTCTCTCTCTCTCTCTCTCGCTCTCTCTCTCTCTCTCTCTTATCCAATTTAAATTCTGTGAATATTACAAAATCCTAAATAACCATGTGTTCTCTTGGGGAGTGAAATCTGTTTAATTCTATCTTCATTTTTCTTTTTTTCCAAAAGTGTAATTTCCTCTTTGCATGACGCATACGGCACTTGGGTTTGTATCGCGGTTGGAAAAATAAATAATGTTATGGTAAATTCCTTTCCCTCTGTGAATATGCCTTCTTCTCACATGCATCATTCGGATTCATCTCTCACATGTTTCTTTTCATTTTTCTGAAGGGAGGCGGGTATGGGGAGGAGGGTGGTGTGGGGAGGAGGGTGGTGTGGGGAGGAGGGTGGTGTGGGGAGGAGGGTGGTGTGGGGAGGAGGGTGGTGTGGGGAGGAGGGTGGTGTGGGGAGGAGGGTGGTGTGGGGAGGAGGGCGGTGTAGGGAGGAGGGTGGTGTAGGGAGGAGGGTGGTGTGGGGAGGAGGGTG
Source organism: Nansenia antarctica (assembly GCF_963989245.1). Taxonomy (NCBI): domain Eukaryota; kingdom Metazoa; phylum Chordata; class Actinopteri; order Argentiniformes; family Microstomatidae; genus Nansenia; species Nansenia antarctica. The sequence goes on along the minus strand of NC_137688.1, from coordinate 6,585,512 downwards.
GTGTGGGGAGGAGGGTGGTGTGGGGAGGAGGGGGGTGTGGGGAGGAGGGTGGTGTGGGGAGGAGGGTGGTGTGGGGAGGAGGGTGGTGTGGGGAGGAGGGTGGTGTGGGGAGGAGGGCGGTGTGGGGAGGAGGGTGGTGTGGGGAGGAGGGTGGTGTGGGGAGGAGGGTGGTGTGGGGAGGAGGGTGGTGTGGGGAGGAGGGTGGTGTGGGGAGGAGGGTGGTGTGGGGAGGAGGGTGGTGTGGGGAGGAGGGTGGTGTGGGGAGGAGGGTGGTGTGGGGAGGAGGGTGGTGTGGGGAGGAGGGTGGTGTGGGGAGGAGGGTGGTGTGGGGAGGAGGGTGGTGTGGGGAGGAGGGCGGTGTGGGGAGGAGGGTGGTGTGGGGAGGAGGGTGGTGTGGGGAGGAGGGTGGTGTGGGGAGGAGGGCGGTGTGGGGAGGAGGGTGGTGTGGGGAGGAGGGCGGTGTGGGGAGGAGGGTGGTGTGGGGAGGAGGGTGGTGTGGGGAGGAGGGTGGTGTGGGGAGGAGGGCGGTGTGGGGAGGAGGGCGGTGTGGGGAGGAGGGTGGTGTGGGGAGGAGGGTGGTGTGGGGAGGAGGGTGGTGTGGGGAGGAGGGTGGTGTGGGGAGGAGGGTGGTGTGGGGAGGAGGGCGGTGTGGGGAGGAGGGTGGTGTGGGGAGGAGGGTGGTGTGGGGAGGAGGGCGGTGTGGGGAGGAGGGCGGTGTGGGGAGGAGGGCGGTGTGGGGAGGAGGGTGGTGTGGGGAGGAGGGCGGTGTGGGGAGGAGGGCGGTGTGGGGAGGAGGGTGGTGTGGGGAGGAGGGCGGTGTGGGGAGGAGGGGGGTAATACGAAAGACCATGTGACCATGTGAAAGACCGTGCTCTGCCAAAACTTACTGAGCATTCGCTATGATAAAAAAAAAAAAAAGAAAGAAACAAAGTGATTTTAAATCATTTTGACCGGAAGGCATTTTCCCTCCGTGAATCATGTTAATTCCAGGTTCTTTTTCCTCTCCTTATCACATTATTCCAGCGTGAGTCAACGGTAGAAGACAAACTGTTCTTAAGTAATAAAACATGATTCTAATTGCAATAATGAGAGAGTGAAAGAAACAAACAAAGCAAAGACATCCCCTTACGAGACTGCGCCGCGTAATGGCATAACAAACACATCCGCTCCTACTGTACTGTGGACTTTCTGCTGGTTGTTTGGTATCGAGCGTCTCCTCTCATCAGCACCAGTAAGAAGTGGTCTGATCTCAAATCCCCTGCTCCCTCACTGAACCAGACAACAACTGGCTGGCACCCCCTCATTGAGGCGGAAGGGAAACACAAAGGCAAATCCAGGATATGTCCTCTGTCTGCATGGCTTGCTGGGCTTGTGATGGGGATGATCTTATGCCGAAGAAGTAGGGGGACTAACAAGAAGGGATATTTTCTACCACCATACACAATAGATGTGCACACATGTGCATACACAATGCATGCACACACACACACACACACACACACACACACACACACACACACACACACACACACACACACTGGTGTGCATATACATGCACACACAGACGGACTGCACACACGCACACACACACACACTGGTGTGCATACGCACGCATGCATGCACACACACACACACACACACACACACACACACACACACACACACACACACACAGAAGCTTAAGTAGTGTGGCACATTCCTTTGTTTGTCTTGAAAGCATACCCACCCCCTCTTGCCCAGGCAGATGGATCACTCACAACAGAGAGAAAAAGGAAAGTGCTCTGTTAGCTCGAATCTAGATTGACAGGCCTATCTTTATTAACGGATGAGTTATGTTATGTCCCAGCAAAAAAAAAGACAAACCGGCTTTTGATATTGACGAATGCAGAGTCTGCTCCTTCTCACTCTGTAGAGGATACCTTGTTTGATCTCCACGGAGACTGTCCCAGCCAACCCTGATGTGACGAGATCTGGCAACCAATCCATTTCTGGAACATGCCTCGTTCAATAAAGGCAGCTTGTGAATTCTTATTGATGCCTATGTGCTGCAGTCGTCCTACCTGTGGTGTCGGGCGTACCTGTGGTGTTCCAGAGAACGCAGATGAGGCGCACCCGGGGCACTTCGAGGCGTAGCACACACGTAATGCGCAAACCATATCATCAAGGCAAGCTTCCTGATTCAATTCCGGCGGCCATCGACATATCCTGTATGTCATCCCCTCCTCTCTCTCTCTCACTCATCCTTCCTGTCAATCTCTACTGTCTCTATACCAATAAAAGCAGAATGCATTAAAACTATATTTAAAAAATAAATAAAGAATAAAGGCAGCGTGTAATATTGACACCTATTAGCTGTAGGCCTACCTGTGCTGGCTGGTGTACCTGTGTGTTACAGCTAACTCAGAAGAGAGGCAGCCAGGTCAAATTATTGACTATCTCAAAGTCTCATAAATTGTTGATTATATCCTGTAGTGATGCAAGCCTGTACTCTTTACTTGTACCCTTGTAATACCTGACCATGTAACATTTTGGGAATGGCTTTGAACCAACTCATACTACACATGTATGCCTGGCAGCTTGTTGTTTGTTAGTTAGTTAGCTTGTTTGTCGTGTGTATAAAACTGAAAAACTGAAAAAAAAGAAAAAAAAGAAGCACAGCCAAGAGAGGCCAGAGGGGGGAGGGCAGGAAGGGGTGTTTTGCATATGACCTTGCAATCCAATCAAAATACTTCCATTTCCAGCACGCGTCATAAACTGCCTTGTAAATACCATCGCACTGGTATTTACTTAGCTTCAAGTCCCTGGGGCGTGACTGTTTACTTAATCTTAATTTATTCATAATTATTCACTAATTAATGCGAGAGGAAAAGCCCTCTTAATATATCATCTTGTGTATTTCCTGTGTCCTGGAGCAAAAGGGGCAATTACACAACTTTTTACATGTTTTCCTTCTGTCCACAGCCTGGCAAACAGTTGGAAAACAAGCGCAAAGGCAAATGAAGTGTGAAATCCCTGCAAAAACAGTCTTAGGATACTCACCAGCAGCTCCCAGCTAAGTTGCATTGTGAGAATGACTCTTTAGCATCCCAACAGAGAAGTGAAACCAAGACTTTCAAAGAGTGGTCCCAGGAATAATCTTTAGTGCATATTTATATGCCGCGTCATGACCACAATTTTAGCCACCATGAAATTGCATGCATCGATCACATCTTTGAGGCAGATCAATGGATGACAACAATATTGCATTTGCATGGTCTTTGCAAGTCGGTAAAACCTCCTATAATTTTTAGAATGATATTGATGGCATGAAAAAAAAACTGTGGTTAAACAAAACAGTATGTTTGGCCTATTTTAAAGCATGTCTATACATTATAAATGTACATATTATACATATGAATGTATATATAATATATATATATATATATTTCAACTGACTGATAACATTAATGTTCAAAGTTGATTAAGTAGCCTTCATTTAACCTCCAAACTATTACAATTGTTACTAACTTGAATGGAATGATAAAATGATTAGGATTTGATATGATACAGTAGACTAGATCAAATCAGCCACGCCAATAACACGCTTTGTGTCAAGAAAAGCACCAATGCGAAGCCAATCAATGATATCATCCGGCCTATACCATTGAGGAAAATGCCTATGATGACTTTATTCCAACGCATGATGCAGCTGTACATTTGTAGGGTGGTGATCAGCACTTCGGGGTGAAACCTCTCCATTCACAAAGCGCATCATCACTAGTGTCCCGCAATCATTTTGGACACTCGCTCCTTGTTGATTGTCTTGTGCATCGCAGCACATTTGCATCATGCAGACAGTCTAGAGAACACTGCTGCTAAATCAGTAACTCATCGGGGCGAGTAGGTCGTCTATACCAACTCCGTAAACCTGTCAGATATACTGCGAAGACAGCAGTCTGGACGGAGGGTCGGCCAGGAGGAGAACCGTGGTGTCGATGCTTCTCCCAGCCAGCGTAGCACATTCCCCCCTTCCACGGGATGCTCTTGCTTTGTTAAACAGCTTTTGCTATTTTGCCGTTTTTGCAATTTTCAGGAATATTGCGCTGTGCATTTGTGCATTTGTGCATGTGCAAGCAAGTGCTGTGCATTTGTGCATTTGTGCATGTGCAAGTGCTGTGCATTTGTGCATTTGTGCATGTGCAAGACAGTGCTGTGCATTTGAAGCCATACATAATAATAACATCTTCTTGTAACCATACGTCTTCATTTAGACACTGTTATAAGTGTTAATAACCCCTACAAAAAGATGTGTTGGTTGAACTTGTACCCTTACATGAGACAGACCGCCTCATCCGAAGTTGGTTATGGGGTTATTATGGACCGGTGCATTTGGTCCCTTGGTAGGTTAATATTATGCAAGGAGGTGTTATTTATTCCCTGTAAATATTCTAACAGACGTAAGCGGGGAGCGAGAGAAACCCCTTTCAGACACGAAGCACCCAGTACTGATGTTAAAACAGAATGACCAAGCCTCTGCCATGGAACTGCTCTGGTTGAAATAAAGATCGAAAGCATCCGAAGCTTGTCTTTTATATCTAAGAAGTAACCCTTCTCGTGTGTAGTAACCTTGAGCGGAGAATTGATAAACATGGGCTATAGTGTGACACACGGAAAAACAAACGACTGCGTATTACGCAAATAACGGGACAGAACTTCATATTGACTACATCACTGTGCATTGTCAGTTTGTGACATTTTGCTTTATTCCCACCAGAAAACAAACGAAGGCCTTCTTTATATTAATATGTATCAAAAGAAAAGCCGAGGGAAGTTAATTAAGCATGGACAACAGACAGAAACGTTATTATTTCAACTCACCGATGCAGGTAAATCTGGCCAAGAGGAGCCAGATCATCATGGCATCACAGCATCTACAGCGGACAAAGGGACTCAGGTGTACCCTCATCATCTCCATCATCTTTGTAGTATCACTTCTACGGGTTTAAGTTTCAGAGGGCGAAGAAGGAGGAAAAAAAAATAATACACTGCTGTGTGTGTCCGTTTCTTCAGGCGTGTTTTAACGCCTCTGCATCAAAGTCCCTTCTTGTTCAACACATATCCTCCATGTCCAGTGTCTTGGCCATTCGTATCCCCCCTCTTGCGCTCAGAAACAGCGCAGCAGCATCACAGGTGTGGTGGGAAATAAAGGAAACGGTTATTCGCTCCTCTGTGTGTCTTGTCTTGTTTCGGTCTTTTTCCAAAAGCCGCTATCCGTTTGGAAATCTGGTGGCAGGACAGCGGCAAGACGCGTTCAATGCCTCTCTCTCTCCCTCTCTCTCTCTCTCTCTAGCTCTCTGCTATCCTTGTTGTGAAAGAATACCTGCACCCTATACGAACATTTTATACATTACATTGGCAATAAAGAAAGAGCATCTGCCATCTACTACCAGCACAGCAATGCAGGAGTGGAGAGACTCGGAGAGGTACTGTAAAGAGAGAGCGGAGTGCCAAAACCAGGAGCGGACCCTGCGTCCTCGGTGGGAACGGAGTGACCTTAAGAGCAGTCCTACTACCATTTCCCTTTTTCGCAGTCAGTTAGCTGGGATGAGGTGGGATGAGGTGGGAGGGATGTACCAACACAATTCAAACTAATGCGTAGTAAGCTAATATTACATGACTTATACATTTCTTCATGTTTTATCCTGGAAAAATCTCCGTAGTAATTTCCTCTTTTTTCTGCCTTTCATTACGGGGAGGTTTGCTGCATAATCATATTATGATTTGTGAATTCATTAGAAGTGCATAATATCTTGGCAAGATCATGTTTCATTCCTTCATGTCCCTCTGTGGTATTCATGTTATCTGCATGATAATAAAAAAATGATGGATGGTACATATTATGGCATGTGATAGTATATGAAACAGTACTTTGCATGCAGATGCGTAACATACACTACAGAGCCAAAAGTATGTGGACACAACTATGGTCTGGGGCTGTTTTCCATGGTTTGGGCTAGGCCCCTTGGTTCCGGTGAGGGGACATCTTAATGCTACGGCATACAATGAGATTCTAGATAATTGGATGCTTCCAACTTTGTGGCAACAGTTTGATTAGTTTATTTTAGAAGGCCCCTTGCCCCTTTCCAGTTTCAGCATGACAATGCCCCCATGCACAAAGTGAGGTCCATAATGACATGGTTTGCCAAGTTTGGTGTGGAAGAATTTGAGTGGCCGGCACAGACTCCTGACCTCATCGAACCTCACGAACACCTTTGGGATGAATTGGAACACCGCCTGCGAGCCGGTCGTTCTCGTTCAACATCAGTGCCTGACCTCAGTAATGCTCTTGTGGCTGAATGGGAGCAAATCCCCGCAACCATGCTCCAAAATCTAGCGGAAAATCTTCCCAGAATAGTGGAGGCTGTTATAGCAGCAAAGGGGGGGGGGGGGGGGGGGGGGTTTGGAATGAGATGTTCAACAAGCACATAAGGGTGTGGCCATGTAGTGTAGTTCGGTAGTTGTTGAGTTTTGAACACATTAGTGTTTGCTCTGTCTGATAATACATGTCCTCCTCTGTTTGTGACAGTTTGGTTTCAATGATGGACAGACGTGATTTACATTTACATGTTTGGTATTTAGCAGATCCAAAGCGACTTACAACAAATACATTTGACTAAGTAAGTGAATCATCTATCCACCAGTCATAGCAGGAAAAAGTAACGTGATTCTCAGGCGGGGGCCATTGGCAGTCGTAATGCTACAAGATGGAATTTTATTTTAATTGTATTTTTTTACAATTCTTTTTATTTTATGTCATTAGCAGTAGAGAAACTGTACAGGGGGGTAGAGGGGCAGATTTAGATGTCTCAGGGTGTAGGCCTACATGATCAGGGTCAAGGGCTGACTGCTTATTTTCTAATTCTTACTTACCTTGGGCATTGTAGGTTAGATTCCCTGTGAGGTGACACCTGTCTACCTACCACAGTCATGGGCATGACTGAAACATGTCTTTTTGGATATACCTCCGAGATGACAGTCGTGTTCCTTGACTGTGATCAAAGCGCGTGACGTTGTGATTTATGTTGGCGCTGCTCCTTAACACTGGTTTTGTTACCGTGAACACAGCAGATACAGTAGGTTGGGTGTAGCACAGCTAAGCTAACGAGAAGGGCTTTTCTCTGTTCACTCCCACGTAGCAAGTCAATAGAATGATGATAAGAACAAAGTAACTGGTTCACCGTCTTACCAGCTAATTACATGGCTTATGTAGACAGATGATTCTCAGATAGTGCTGTGTGCTATTATACAAACTCATTAAGCCTTCCCCCCATCCAGTGTGTTCCCTGCTAAAGGTCAAATACAGACCCAGCTGAATGACGGCGGCGCGGCACGGCATAGACACACACACACACACACACACACAAATGTGCACACAGACACACACACACACACACACACACAAGTGCACACACGCACACACAAATGTTCACACACACACACTAGCACACACACACACACACACACACACACACACACACACACACACAGTGTGATTGAGAACCCCCATACACTATGTTGTGTTATAGTCTTGTCAGCTGCTGAATGGGGAAGGCAGAGGGAGACACAGACATAACGGTGAGAGGAAGGGGATGACTCAGCCCCACTCACTCTCTGCCCATGCGGTTCATCTCCCCATTATCAGCCTAATCCTCTCCCATGTTATATCAAACAGTACAAACCTTGAGCGTCCTTTTGAGTCATCCGTCCCATTAGAGAGAGAGAGGAGGACTTAGAGTGGACCTCTCCCCGGCAAGCCAACTACTGTATGATAATCACGTTGAAGCCCACGCCCCGAGAACCCGTTTGCCTGCATGAAAAATAAGTGTTGTCAGATTGTCTGTGTGGTGGAGTCAGAACGACAGGTTCTTCTGTCGTCTTGCCTGAGATTTGACGACAGAGGTATCGCTTGTTTGTTGTATCGAATCAAGTCAAGATGATGTACAATATGTTTGTCATGGTAAGATAATGTCTGTTGGTCAAGCTAAGATAATGTGTGTTGGTCAAGCTAAGATAATGTGTGTTGGTCAAGCTAAGATAATGTGGGGCGCTTAGGTGGCGTAGCGGGTTAAGCGTTGACCATGTAACCGCAGGGTCCCCGGTTCGATTCCAGCCGGGGACATATCCTGCATGTCATCCCTCCTCTCTCTCTCTCACCCATCCTTCCTGTCTAAATCTTCACTGTAACTGTCAATAAAAAATGAAAAATATGAGTGGGACTGCCCCACTCAGAAAAAATAACTTAAAAAAAAAGCTAAGATAATGTGTGATGGTCAAGCTAAGATAATGTGTGTTGGTCAAGCTAAGATAATGTGTGTTGGTCAAGCTAAGATAATATCTGTTGGTCAAGCTAAGATAATGTCTGTTGGTCAAGCTAAGATAATGTGTGTTGGTCAAGCTAAGATAATGTGTGTTGGTCAAGCTAAGATAATGTGTGTTGGTCAAGCTAAGATAATGTGTGTTGGTCAAGCTAAGATAATGTGTGTTGGTCAAGCTAAGATAATGTGTGTTGGTCAAGCTAAGATAATGTCTGTTGGTCAAGCTAAGATAATGTGTTCACCCTCAGTTTTTGTTGTTATTGTCAGGAGTAATTGTCTTGTCGTGTGGTGAAAAGCTAGGCCCGCCTGGCACCACGCCCCCTAGCCTAAACTATCTCAAAAGCTAAGAACGATCATAGCTCTTCAGCTGACACATTCAGTTGTTGAATCGGTTTGCGGTGTTGTAATTAATTTTTCTCTTTGTCATTAGGGTGACTTACCATATCCTGAGACAAACAACTTGGCCAACTGCAATTAATCCTGCCTCTCAGACGGAACCACCATTCCTCTTCCACCACCATCTTGAATAATTCACAACGGTTATGACTCCCAGGAGCCCAGCGTTAGTGATATATAAGCATAAACAAAACATGAGACTCATTTGTATGATACACATTGAGCGATTTTGTTTTCATTGCCCGCTATTAAACTGAGCAATTATGCCGATAACATATTCAACCCATATGGAGGACTGATTCGCCTGGTCGATAACCACCGACCCGAGGAAGGTGTCCGGTTTGAAATTAATATTATTTTTGTATACAAACAACGAGCAGGTCCCTGGAGGGCGGCGGAGGGCAACGGACTGTCTGCGTTCCAGCACAGAGACAGAGAGAGAGAGAGAGAGAGAGAGAGAGAGAGAGAGAGAGAGAGAGAGAGAGAGAGAGAGAGAGAGAGATGAAGTATCAGCTTCCACCATGACCACAGATTCACAGCCCATTGTTTTGTTTATGTCAAATTAAACTGCAATGCCACTCCAGAGAGCTATAATTGACCACAGACTGAGATTAAATGACTGTAGAGATCTTAATAACCCAATAGTGGATTGCATATTACATTGCAAGCGACTTAGGAGGTTGCGGTAAAAGGAAAACGAGGTTTAATATTTGCATGCCGCAGCATTTTTGTCATTAATTATCAGACAAAAATACTCTGCGATGATCAACAGGGTAATGCTTTAATGAAATATTGAGATGGGGATTAAGGAAAAATAATTAGAAGCCGAACAAACCCTAATAATCTACAAAGTATTTGAATATTTGAAAGAATACTGAACCACTAGGTAATACTGCTCAAATTAAACTACATCCCCCAATTGGTGCTTCACTCATTTCATATATACACAACTGTATATATATATATATATATATACTGTATATATACTGTATATATACAGTATATATATACTACATATATACATACAGTATATACATACTGCTCATCGACGGAGAGAGCGTGGAGAGAGTCTCAACCCTCCGATTCCTGGGGATGCACATGCGGGATGACCTGACCTGGAAGGACAACACAAAAGCCACCATCAAGAAGGCACAACAGCGGCTATACAGTACATCCTGAGAGTCCTCAGGAAGGAACACAGCAAGCAGGAGATACTGGTGACCTTCTACCGCGGCGCAGTGGAGAGCATCCTCACCTACGGCATCTGCAACTGGTTCTCCAGCTGCACAACCGCGGAGAGAAATGCGCTACAGAGAGTCGTGAGAACAGCACAGAAGATCACCGGCGCCCCCCTCCCCTCTCTGGAAGAGCTGTACAACACACGCTGTCTCAGGAAGGCCTCCAAGATCTCCAGGGACCCAACCCACCCTGGGTACGAACACTTTACCCGGCTGCCCTCGAAAAGGCGGTTCAGGACCTTGGCCGCAAGGACAAACAGACTGAAGAACAGCTTCTACCACAGGGCCGTCCAGGCCCTGAACACAGCAAAGACCTAGGTTCTGGGCCCTGGACAGTCTGGACGGATTGATGGCAGCTGCTGGACTGAAAAAATCAGGTGGAGTGCTGAGGCACAAATATGTACATTTCAAGCCTGCAAACTGCGACACTTTAAATAAATGTGCAATAACACTATTGTGCAATATGACAACCCTAGTCGTCTATCTGTACAGTATAGTATAGTGGATAGTGTACATAGCCTTTATTTATGTAAACCAGCTCCTTCCCTTCTTGTGATTTTTTTAAACGTTTTTTTTTTTTTCCTAACACCAGGGGAGCCACCCCTCCTAAATTTCGTTGTTTGGTACCTGTACTGTAGCAATGACAATAAAGTCCATTCATTCATTCATTCATTCATTCATTCATTTATACATATATACTACAACTGTTCCATATATACTACAACAGTTCCATATATACTACAACTGTTCCATATATACTACAACTGTTCCATATATATACTACAACTGTTCCATATATACTACAACTGTTCCATATATATACTACAACTGTTCCATATATATACTACCACTGTTCCATATATATACGACCACATTTCCATACATACGACCACAGTTCCATATATACTACCATAGTTCTCCCCATACCACAGTCAGGGGATTCCTTAGTGCATGTTGTGAAGCACTTCCTGGTTGACAGTCTGTTGTCTTTTAATTAGCCTCTACTGCTGCCAGAGATGCATCCAGTGGTGTCCAGGTGCAGCTGTGGCTCAGGAGGTAGAGCCGGTGTCCAATAATCACAAGGTCTGCGGTTCGACGGTTCGATCGCTGGCTAGCCACGTGTCGAGGTGTCCTTGGGCAAGACAGTGAACCCCAAATTGCTCCCAATGAGCGGGTGGGCAGGTGCCTTGCATGGTAGCTTGTTGTGAATGGGTGTGTGAATGGGTGAATGAGAGGCTATTGTAAAGCGATTTGGAATAAGGTGCTATATAAGATCAGTAGCAACCTTCACACTCACAAACAAAGCTTCCAGCACAGTTTTGGCATATCTAGATCATCAAATATATGTATGGTGTTAAGTGTTTTTTACTGGTTGAAAAAAAAAAGACATACCTTAAGAGATCTCAATATGTCCCTAATTGAAATTCTTGTATGCTCCTTTCAACTACCAGACTATTCCACAATAGGCTGACAGTTGAAAGGGGCATACAAGAATGCAAGTGTACTGGGGATTTAATATTTCAAGTAGGGACGTATTGAGTTCTCTCGTAGCATAGGTAGGTAGCGTAGGTAGAAGCTTTTAGTATGTAATTATACTTTTCTTTTCTTTTCATCCAGTAAAAAAACACTTAACACCATACATACATTTGATGAACTAGATATGCTAAGCACACCTTTGACTTTGTTATATGAAATTAATAATCCACAAGAGAGAAATTGAATTAGCTCACACACGATCTCAACTATGATTGTCATTGCGGAATATGATGCAGAGAAGGAGAGAGAGAGAGCGGGAGAGAGAGAGAGAGAGAGAGAGAGAGAGAGAGAGAGAGAGAGAGAGAGAGAGAGAGAGAGAGAGATAGAGAGAGAGAGAGAGAGCGGGAGAGAGAGAGTGAGAGAGAGAGAGAGAGAGAGAGAGAGAGAGAGAGCGAGAGAGAAAGTGAAGAGGGTGACTGAGAGTCTCTCATCTCAACACAGACTGCTGATGAAGCCGAACTTCAATATTCCAGCACTTCAGCACTGATGATTTCTCAATTTTACAGATATGGCCTGAGAATTTGATTTGATGAAAAATTTAAATAGGATAGCCACCAAATCATATGAAACGGACAGCATTTTATCCTGCGACTATAAATCAAAACCAGACACTTCTGGCATTAAAGTTGAACGTTTTTTGATTCAAAGTACAACTCTATTCAGAACGAGTGGATTATATATTAATTTATTTTTGTTCATACTACTCCTTTGGACTCAGACTAGAGAGAGAGAGCACACAGAGTGCAGGCTAGTTTTGGATCTTGATTTATATTCAGACACCCAATTCTGGTGTTTTTCTGTAAATAATCTAAATCATTTCAGTGAAAGGTTGATTCAAAGATTCAAAGCACTGAGCATTGCAACATACAGTATTAGACACAGACAACACCTACATCCCTCTCTCTTTTTCGGTGCCCAGTATAGTTGAATAAGGAATAAATAAAAACAATTTATTCATGGAATGTGTTACCATCCAAAATAGATTTCTTTAATCTAAAACACTGCTGGAATGTTTCGGAATATATGATGATTTCATTTTCTACCAGTCTCCAGTGTCATAACAACATGTGCATTCAACCAGTGAAAGGGACTAACTCACTTCTAATTCATCAAATTCATTGCTGATCACCCAAGAAGTTCAACACAGGTTTACCACACAGGGTGACTCATATTGTTCTCAGTGGTGTTTCTCATCTGGGGAAGTCCAGTAGACCGTGAGTGACCTCAAGACATTACAGACACCACCAAGACCACAGCACAGGGGGAAATGAAATAAACACACATGGATGATACATAATGTTCAATTACAGAGTGTGCAATACTGCGTGTTCTGGGGCAAAATGTCTTTATTCTTTGCGAATTGTTTTTTTGTCCACCACTCGGAACATCCTCAGAGCACAAAGGACAAACAAACTAATTCCTTTCAAGGCCAGTGTATAATGTTCTGAAGGGCTCTATAATACAGTATATCTTATACACCGGTAATATGTGTTTGTTTCTCCTTGCATTCTCAATTCAATTCAACAGCAAGGACATGTCATCAACCAAACTCTAACCCTGCATGATAATCTCAATACTGAGATTTATTTCCCCCCCAAATTGGCAGGCTTGAATTACTGACAACAATGCCTTGGACAGAAACATATTGTGAATAACAGATAAAGAAATCATTTGTGACAATACCAGAAGCATGCAAATGATCCAATCTACACCAGGGGCTCTTTATACCGGCTCTTTTTGGCATGTGATGGGTCTGTCACCTGAACAGGGCCGGGGCCTAAGTGGGTCTGGTTGAGCGCGTCGGATTAGGAGTGAGCACAGGGGCACGGTAATGAGCTTCACAATGGAAACCCTCAGGTCAGTTAAAAACTGGCCAACCGTCTCCCACGGTTACAAGAGCCTACATCTTATTCTCATTTTCATAATTACACAGTGACATACTGTAAGGACTTCAGGAGCTCAGGCTGCATCTCATACAAGGCTTATTTCGGTAAAGATGTTTGCCCTCTATATATTCAGCACCTAGAAGACAAAAAAAAAGAAACGAGCCCATCTGGCAACCCTGCTCGGTTGTTGTTGTCGGGAGTCGGGCGTTGCCCCCACACACACGAGGATTTTTGGTCGTAAATATTGAACACGTTTTAATATTTACGATCGTCGGCCCCGACCATTTTCCGAGCAGATTGTCGGGAGAAATGGACTCTTAACACACCTCACACCACAGGATAATCTTGTAGGATAATCTTTAGAGCCATCCGATAATCGGGCGTTTGCTGTCCTTGGTCGGAAGGGGGAAAAAAATCGGCCCAAAATCGGCCAGATTATCTTTATGTGTGTACCGGGCCTTATGCTTGTTGTGGTAACCCTTGGGGTCATTATGGTACTCCAGGACAAACCCCCCCCAAAAAGGCTCAACTACAACACGTCTCCAACAACGTGAATCAGTCCAACGTGCGTCTGTTACGGCTCCAAATAGAGTCTGTTTGATACGCACGTCCGGTCTTCACCAGACAATGGCCGACAGTCAAATACCTTCCAGTGTACTCTCCACACCTCGAGTGTAATGCCCCAAAAGAAGTCTCACCATTTTGTTCCAGTCGCTATGTTTGTTATATAAAAATGATTTCCTGAAATGTTTCCTTGACCGGGGGGGGCCTTTGTTGTTTTGAATGTCACATTGTGTAAGAGCAGCAGAGGGCCTTGAATGATGTTGAATGTTTTATGACTCTGTGCTTTTGTGTCAGACTCTGTTTCCCAATGTCGCTCAGGGACTGGGACACGGTGGTGGTGGTGTGTGTGTTTTTTGGTGTGTTTTTTTTTTACCCCTGCATTTTTCACTGTGCTCTTGACAGGTCTTTGACAGGCTTTAATAAAACATCTAATGCACTACAGTATGTGCTACTGTAACCACTGTTCACTGTACGCATTGACCGCTACACCCCTAATTTCAGCATGGGTCTCTCTCTATGGGTCTCTATGCCGAAAATATTGGTCAGAACAGGGTGGGTATAGGAATATGAAACCGTTAAACCAGAACTCTTCAATGGCAGTTATAGTAGTTATGGTTGTCTGAAGCCAGTTCTCCAACCCAAAGGAATCTTTGTGAAGTTGAGTTGAGTCTGACAATGCAGAAGAGTTAGGTGTCAAATGACGTGAATACATTAGGCACATATTTGTCATGTCAAAACTCAATACTGTTCCAGCGAAAATTCTATCTGACATTTGACATGCAGAACAGATAGTGTTACTGTGTAAATGGAAATTAATTGATTTATCTGTCATACTGTGCGAATGGCCCTGATACTTTAATTAACTAGTGTCTCTCTACAGTAGGTGTGTCAGGTTCAGGTCAGATGAATGGAAGAACATTCAAACTGCAATGCACTACGACGTGCACCCAGTACGCACAACAGTAGTTAGTGGCTAGGAGTGTGTGTAGGCACGTAACCATTGCACCAATAGCAACCATATATAAGTGTATCTAATAATAATAATAATAATAATAATAGATTTAGTTTAAATTAGCCTTTCTCAAACTCAAGGACACTGTACAGAAAACAAAGGGAAAGTGTCTTCTACTTAAATCTATATTTCATCTCTTGGGCTCCATTTCCGAGGGGTCCCCTCCATTTGTCAGAGCACATTTTCGGCGATGTGTCAGAAGGTTATCAACACAGAGACCAATCTGGAGGTAAGTGCACACATTGTTCACCGCCACCCCCCCCCACCCCGCCACCCCCCCACGCACACATCCTGCTCATTCAATCCTGGGAAATTGCTCTGCTTTCAAAAAGGTTGTCATTATTTTGTCACTCAGCCTCCCGGATGACATGAGAAAATAACTTCTGCTGGAAAAGAAACACACACAGAAGAAGAGCAAACATGAAGCCACACACAAACTTTAAAATAGACAAAATGGACTTTGAATTGACTTTTTTTTTTTTATAGGAACACAACAACAGTAGTCAAGGCAGTGCAACAATATGCAATCAGAGCCAGGTCTTGTATTGTGGAAATTAACCAAACCAGTTAGCAAAAAGTGATAGGTGTAGGTAGCGTTATCTGTTAATCAGGTGTGAAGTCTTGATGATGCTTTGTTCAGGATGTTGTGTATCTACACACACACACACACACACACACACACACACACACACACACACACACACACACACACACACACACACACACACAGGATGTTGTGTATCTACCAGGGTAATTGCAGTTAATTGAGACTAAGACAATGAGATAAACACATTATTTGCTCACAGCCTATGTTGTGTTCCTATTAAAAAAAATAAGTTGATAATTGATAATAATTTAAGAAGTTGCCTGCTTAATCAAGAGTGATGAGTTCATTTAAGTACAGAGACTGCAGTTTCTCTTTGTTATATAAGTTTGCTTTAGTGGTGGGAGGTAAGAAAACAAAATAACAATGACTGGTATTAAAAGTAAGATATTAAAGTGATACAGATTTTCTTCCAATGCAAACTTAAATGGCAATTAATTACTTAATGTAAACTGTTACTTGTCTCATCTCAGTGTGTACAGTCTATATTGACTTACACCTACAATACACCACATGTATTCATAATTATCAGTCATTCCAATCAAATAAAGTTATTATTATTATTATTCAGTTCTGTTTATTTCATGGGATTATCCCAATGCCAACTTTAAAGAATTGCTGTGATCTCATCCGTTTATGAAACCCAGTGTGATGCATTCATATAAAACACATCTGTCTCACTAATAGTCTCCACTTACAGTTGAAACTTTAGCCCAGTATGTCTATGTGTCAGACAAGACATATAGTATGCAATCTGAAAACGGCAGGACATTTACTTCAGAACTGCACTACTGAAATCAGACGTCCAAAAAACTGTACAAACCAGCACATTTGAGAGAAAGTCTGTTCACAGGAGTTGTCTATAATAGCTTAGACATCGCAACAACCATGGGGAATAAGACAGTTCAAAGAGCCATAACAGAGATCCTCTTTCTTCTTTCATCTGCTGAACCTCTCCATCAGCAAAAAAACGCTTTGCCCGAACTACACCTTCATCACAAACAAAGACAGATTCAGGCTCAAAAAACTGCCTGAGTAAGACAGCAGCCGAAGCAGCCTACATGTTCATTATGGGATACCTACGCAGTAATGAGAACACTGTTCACCTGAGTAGGACGACAACCACATTAATTGTTGTCAAGATAATAGAATACGTGATCAGCATGGCTAATTATGACTTACTGTATCTATGGATATTAAATCCTTCTGCCAGAACCCACACTATTAGCTCCTGTTGTTTGTGTCCATCAACATGCTCAACGTGGGTTTTGTATTGGTAATAATAATAATATATATATATATATATATATATATATACTGTATATATGTTATGGTACATGTGGGAATACGGTACATGTGGGAAAACTAGGGTTAGGATTAGGTGCTAGGGTGACTTGGTACATGCTGGCATGTCTAACCCTAACCCTAACCGTAGCACCCTAGCACCTAACCCTAGCCCTAACCCTAACCGTAGCACCCTAGCACCTAACCCTACCCCTAGTTTTCCCACAAGAACCGTTTTTCCACATGTACCATAACATATAATAATATATATATATATATTATATGTATATAACCAGCTGCAGTATTGAACTTGTGGGTATCATCCATAGCCCACAAACGGAGCTGAAATTGATGTATGATGCAGCTTGAAAGGGCTTGTTTGGATACCAGTGAGACGAGCTGTCCCAAATAGATTTGGAGGATCACATGTCAGCAGGATACAGAGATACTCTTACTGGTGCAAGGTTGTGTGTGTCAGAGAAATGTTATCCAGCTTCCTGACGGAGTTCATTTTTCTCCTATGTCCCTGCGCTGCATCCCTTTATAGGGCTGGAAAGTCACGAGAGGCGATAACAAATGTGACACGGTCCGGTCAGTTGGTCCGCAAGTCGGCAGCCGATTTAATGTTCGGACTTTCCTTTCGAAAAATGTAATATCTATACATTTCAGCGTTGTTGAAAATCAATGACACACTCGCTAGTCAACTAACACAGCTTGTTTTGTGAGCCTGCTAACAATGTTAAGTAGTGTTATAGTCAACTAGGTAGCAGTGGGGATTACTCATAGAATCCATTGCATTGCAGTATTTTGGCTTGACTAGAGAGTTTGTGTTGTGATTTTCAACAACGTTGAAATGTGTTTCTGTGTGTCAAAATAAAAGTCTGAACATTTTGATTGTATGCCAACTTGCGGCCCAAATGACCAGACCGTGTCACAAATTAGGCCTTTAACAAGCAGGCTATGGATGTGTTCTTATACAAACTGTGAATTCAACACAGCTCTTGAAAGGTGGTTGTACGTTGATGAAAACTAGAGTCTTCTGCGAGTCAAACATCTGTCGGTATGGATCAATGACTGTTGAAGGAATGGACACATTGAAGTGTTGAAGTGATTAATTTCAATGGGAGTAGATTGTGTCGCTAATCTGCCAATAAAACAGGTACAGTACTCCCTCCTTGCCATGTTGCTTCTGTCCACCCACAGAACGTACTCAGTATTCACTCTGGTCTAGGACAACACTATCTATCTATCTATCTATCTATATCTATCTCTGTATCTATCTATCTATCTATCTATCTATCTATCTATCTATATCTATCTGTATCTATCTGTATCTATCTATCTATCTATCTATCTATCTGTATCTGTGGAAATCTGAGGTCCAGCCCCTGCTCGTCGATGGAGGGAGCGTGGAGAGAGTCTCAACTCTCCGATTCCTGGCGGTGCACATACAGGAGGACCTGTCCTGGAGGACCAACACAGCAGCCATCATCAAGAAGGCACAACAGCGGCTCTACTTCCTGAGAGTCCTCAGGAAATACCACCTCAGACAGGAGCTGCTTGTGACCTTCTACCGCTGCACAGTGGAGAGCATCCTCACCTACTGCATTTGCGTGTGGTTCTCCAGCTGCACAGCCGCAGAGAGGCAAGCGCTACAGAGAGTCGTGAGATCGGCCCAGAAGATCATCGGCGCCCCACTCCCCTCTCTGGAAGAGCTGTACAACACACGCTGCCTCAGGAAGGCCTCCAAGATCTCCAGGGACCCATCCCACCCTGGGAACGAACACTTTGTTCGGCTGCGCTCAGGCAGGCGGTTCAGGACCATGTTCGCACGGACAAACAGACTGAAGCTCAGCTTCTACCCTAGGGCCATTCAGGCCCTGAACACAGCAAAGACCTAGGTTCTAGGCCCTGGACAATCTAGACAATTTGATGGCAGTTACTAGATTATAAACATAAGTGCAATATTGAAATACAACTGTGAACACTCTAAACCTGCTAACTGTGACACTTTAATGAATGTGCAACAAATACTATGTGCAATATGACAACCCTTGTCGACATAAGGTTCAGATATAGGAAAAGTTAGGATATTTATTGCATAGCATAGAGTACAGCACAGCGTTTTATTGTATAGTATAGTAGTATAGTATAGTAGATAGTGTACATAGCCTTTATTTATGTAAACCAGCTCTTTTCCCCTCTTTTATTTTACCATTGGCTCTCTTGTTTTTAGTCTTTTTTCCAAGCACCAGGGGAGCCCCCCTTCCTAAATTTCGTTGTATGGTACCTGTACTGTATTAATGACAATAAAGACCATTCATTCATTCATTCATTCATTCATTCATTCATTCATTCATTCATTCATTCATTCATTCATTAATCTATCTATCTAACGTACTCAGCATTCACTTGGGTCTAGGACAACACTATCTATCTATCTATCTATCTATCTCTATATCTATATCTGTATCTATCTGTATCTATCTATCTATCTATCTGTATCTATCTATCTATCTATATCTATCTATCTATCTATATCTGTATCTATCTGTATCTATCTATCTATCTATATCTGTATCTATCTATCTATCTATCTATCTATCTATCTATCTATCTATCTATCTATCTATCTATCTATCTATCTATCTAACGTACTCAGTATACACTCTGGTCGAGGACAACACGAGAGGAGAGTGAGAGCCATCTTCTCACAGCCCAGACTTTTCCATATGACATGAGAAATGCTTCTATCATCCAATCTGGGCTATGAAAAATGACAACGGCCAAAGCATGAAATTGTATATTTGAAAGTAATTGTAGAACATGAAACTCGTGCTCGAATTCAAGTTTCAAGTTTCTTGTTACATACCATTATTAAGTACTTATACTGAACATAGTTATTAATTATAAGACTCAAATGCTTAGGCTTCAGTTCCTCGACATTGCAGTGACAAGTGAAATAAAGTGCCAACAGTTATAAAAAGACAAATCAGGAAATTAAGGCAAAGATAAATAAAAAGACAAATAAGACAAGAGACAAATTGAGCAATACAATAGTGGTAGTAATGCAAAAAATAGAAATAGCAGTATTGCACTCGGTGGCAGAGGACGGTAGAAGCAGTATTTGAATGTTGTGATTTTTCTGTATTTGAATGTTGTGAAACTAAACCAAAAACAAGTTTAACTATCTGCTTATATATTGTTGTTTATTTCATTTTTATTTTTATTTTTATTATATTGTTGTTTTTATCTTTATGTCCTATGCACCAACCACACCAAGTCAATTTCCTGTATGTGCGAGCACACTTTGCAATAAAAATAATTCTGATTCTGATTTTGATTCTTGTTTGGCCAGGAACAATACAGACTCTGCCATTGGAATTACATTGGGGAATTGTATTTTTGAGCAGACCTACAATGGTAGCGTGTGGGGCCAGTAGGTTTTGGCGTACAGATAAGTCCCAGGGGATGGATTTATATAATCCAGTCAACATTGGCAGTATTAGTAATGTTGACTTCCTGTTAGTCAAGATATGCAAAATGAAAAAAGATTTTAAAAGAACACTTGTCAAGCAACAACTCATAACTCATAACTAATAATAACTAATACTCTCAAGCAATAACCAAACCTGCCTCCTTGGGTAATCATATCCATCATGAAAGAACGAGATACGATCATAAGATATGTAATATAGATGCCATTTATGCTGATGCTTTTATCTAAAGAGACTTACATACATTGCAGTGAGTGCATTCATTTTTCAGTATATATGGTCCCAGCAGGAATTGAACCCACAACCTATGCATTCTTAGCACTATGCTCTACCCAACTGGGGCACAGAGGACCACAAGATATAAATGTTGGAACCAGTCAAGTTCATCTGTGTTTACTGAGCGCTCTAGCTGCACATTCAGAATGAGCTGGGAGCATTTGTTACACAGCGCCCAATAATGCCACTATGGAAAAGCAATAAAGGTCTAATTCATTTCCGGGCTACGGTGACCGGTTAGAGCATCCACACCTGAGACCAAGGGAAGAATAGGGAAGTCTTAAATCAAACCCGGCTCAACAGTTCTCGGTCTATTACAACCAGTATGTGCCACTTAGTACCTAATTTACAGCCCATCTGTGTATCATTCCTGTCATCCACATTAACTTGGGACCTCATAAATCACAGTGTTAGTGTTTGGGTTTTTAGTGTGTCACTGTGGAACTTGAGCTGCTCCTGTCTTTATTGTTATAGAGATCACCGTGATTCCCTCCATCTGTGGCGTCTCTTCTCCTTCTTTGACAAGCTCGCTGAAGACTAAGACAGATAAATTATCCAGGTCCAGTGAATTTTTCATTCAACCGAGGTTAAGATATAAGACCTTCATAGTATAACTTACAAGGGTATTGGGTGTATTATAATTGTCTGAGTATGAACTGTGGCGTGTTTTTTGGGGGGTGTTCGCGGTCACTGAGGTAAAGTTGTCTGAGTGTCACTGTAAGACAACCAGAGGACGCAACAAGCAGAAAACCCAGAGAGACTGGCGTTAACGCACGTTAGATCTCCAGACAGCTTCTAAGCCACTACGCGTCTGTGATCTCTCAGCCCGTATCACTCAGCCCCACTCCAGGGGAGGGAAGTGGAAATGTGCATTTCACCGTAGTCATCATCAACATATCTTGTCTTCAGGTTTAAATCCACATCATACATAAAAGTGTGATATCCTACTTAAATCATCGTAGCCTGAGGGGGATCCTCTTCTTTATACATTTTAATGTGGGGAACAAATACCCTATAGTATCATTCAAGATTTCAAAAAATGAACATACGAGATAGGAAATTGAGATTTCATAATGAATAATACACCCACTGGACACTTTATTAGGAACAACCGGTACACCTGCCAACAGTCCAAGCTGGTGGAGGTGGTGTAATGATGCAGGGAATGTTTTCTTGGCACACTTTGGGCCTGTTTATACCAATCAATCATCGCTTGAATGCCGAAGCCTATTTGAATATTGTTGCTGACCGTGTGCATCCCTTTCATGGCCACAATGTGCAAGGGCCTTCATCTTGTAATGGCTACTTCCTGCATGATAACGCACCATGTCACAAAGCAAAAGTCGTCTCAAACTGGTTTCATGAACATGAGTTGTGTTTTTCACTGGCCTTCCCAGCCAGTTACCACATCCGAATCCAATAGAACACCTTTGGGATGTGGTAGAACGGGAGATTCAGAACTTGAAAGTGCACCTGAAAAATCTGTTGCTTTGTGATGCAATTATGGCATCATGGACCGGAAACTCAAAGGTATGTTTCCAACATCTTGTGGAATCAATGCCACGAGGAATTGAGGCTGTTTTAAGAGCAAAGGGAGAGGCCCTACCCACCATAGTAGTATAGTGTTCCTAGTAAAGTGCTCAGTGATTGTATGTTTTATGTGGGGGTTATGGCCTATTAAAACATGAGTAAGTGAAAGGACACCTTAGCAGACCAAAAGGGCTCTTTCAATTGCAGGGTTCCCTCTCTCCTTACGAGAAACAGTGTTCCCATTAGCAGAATTGACTCATTTTATTATAATTAACCGTATCACTATAAATACCACCATCTATTTTTTGATTAATTAAAGTTCAGCAAAATCTCGTGCTGGGGTTACTAAGTAGCACTGCAATTTAATCCTCTTGTACTGTGCACAACATGACTCAGAGATTTGCTCCTAACGTTTTATATCTGTTCTACCTGAGTGTCTAACTGTCGTGTCAGTAAAGCCATACCATTTACTGTATATACTGCAGATAAGAGATCCTCACAAGTCTACAGTATGATACACCAAAGCTCCACTTAATGCTCAAATGTTTCCTGACTGTGTTAAAAAATTGCAAGTGAACAGTATGGGATTAAAGGCTTAATACCACAGTACAATAGTATAAATTATTCACCACATTAACTATGTAGAGCGCAGTATTACAATAGAAGCAACATTTTAAGTGTGAATCAGACCGTAGTGCAGGACTGTGTCTGTATCTTTGTTAGAATCAGCTGGAGAGTAAAAAACAAGTAAAAAACAACAAACAACAACAAAAAAGAGGGGCTATTTGAAGCATGTCTGAGCTAACATCAACATTAACTACTAACTATTTGACCTACTTCAGACCCAGTGGGGCTGATTTGCTCATATTCTGCTGATGAGGCTAAAGAAGAAAGCAATGTTAACTGCCTAGCGAACGAGACTAGCTTTTGAAAAACTAATATCAAAACAGTAACGCAAGCACATCTGTACAATGTGTTTAGCATCCATGAAAAATATCTCATCTCTCATTGCCCGCTCATTGCCCCCTGTTTGGACTTGAAAAGACAGCAGGATTAGGATCATTCTTTGATGGCACAATCTGTATGTCACCACGTTTGGCCACTAGACTCAAATGAAATCTCAAACATGCACAAAGAAACGTCCTTTACTTCAAAAGGTGCTTTTGAAATAAATACAATCTCAGCCCAATCACAAAGATCTTTCGTCCTACTGGATCAATACTTATGGTATCTTTTTCTAGCGGGTATTTCAAGAGAGGCGTCGGCCAACAAAACCTTACATCACAAACATTAGCATGGATCAGGCTCCCCTCACAAGCCAGGCACCAGATTGTCAAGCCAAGTTAATCTATTTTTCATGAATCACGGTATAAAAGGAATTATATATTTCTTTTAAAATACAAACACAGACACAACCCCACCTGAAAATAAACAATGTTAAGGGAAAACAAACACCCCCACAAGCTCAGAGAGGAAGCCCAGGCTCAGAAGCAGATTGTAGAGGATGTGGTGGCACCCTCCCTAGCTGCCCAGTCTGCTGGAGCCTGTCCCCATAGAGCCTCTCTCCTGAGCCTCACGACACACACACACACACACACACACACACACACGCACACACACACGCATACGCATACGCACACACACACGCATACGCACACGCACAACAAACAAATGCACGCACACACACCCACCCACACCCACCCACACGCATACGCACGCATACGCACACACACACACGCATACACACACACACAACATACAAATGCACGCACACACACACACCCACACGCAGGCGCACGCACGCACGCACGTACACAACAAACAAACGCACGCACACACACACACACACGCACACACACACGCACACGCGCACACGCACACGCACACACACACACACACGCACACACACACACACACACTCACACACACACACACACACACACGCACACACACACACACACACACACACACACACACACACACACACAGACTCTTCGGCCTTAGTTGCATCCCTGATCCCTGCTGTGAGCAGACCTTGCTGTACACACACCAGGCTGGGCCCAAGGCTTTCACACCCTGGGTTGAGGCAGCAGCCATTTCACTTTCAGAGTGCTGCTCCTAGGCTGCGGTAATATAAAATTCTCTCTGGAATGGGAAAATACATTTTCTTTCATGGAGCTCTGAATTCAATGGAGAAAAAAAAATCGTTTGGTGGGGACATCATGGTAAACAGAATATTATATTCGCCTCAAAGTAAAATAAGATGTGTATATTCTTTCAATTAAATGCATAAAAACACTGTAGTAAAGGTTCTCACTGAATTGGCCTGACATGTCCGCTGGTTGTAGTATATATATACAGTATATACTACAAACAGCGGACATGTCTGTATATATATAGGCCTTTAATGCATATGTGATTCTGAATCTGACCCCATAATTGCTCAAATCTTTATGTTTTTGCAACGTGTTAAAGACTGAAAGTTAAGAATGTAGAAGTAACTTGTTCCTCAGACATCCCTCCACATTTCAGTCACACAGAGCTGACCTTTCCAAGGTGCCAAAGCCTGAGAGAAGGCCCGCCTCTGGTGAAACCAACCTGTGCACGGATTAACACAACACACCCCCATTAATATCAAAGGAAAATGTAGGCAGGAAAACTGAGAGACTGAGGGTGAGTCTCTTGATTGTGCAGCAACGATGGCAGACTTTTTACAATTCGACATGGTAGCCTTCCTCTCGTTTGTGTAATTGACATGTTTTTGAGCTGGGGTTTTTTCCATGCCTCAAGGCGTTTAACATTTCTGTCACTCTCGTGGCTGCCAGTGTGGAGGAGGAAGCCGAGATGAAGCCTCGCCGCTGGATTGAAAGCCCCTGTTTTATTGAGCTACGGAAATGATGCGGAATTTAGCCAAAAAACATGATTAGGAACAGTGGGTGGGCGTAGTGAGAGCATGGAGAGAATAAAAGAGTATAATCTTTGAGAAAAGTGCAAGATCATGAAATCTGAACTTTTTCTAAATAGATTTTGACCTTTTTTCTGTTTTTTTCTCCACTTTCATTTTAAGACTAAAAGAGGCCTCCCGCAACTCTCTTGGATTGTCTCATCTTCTCCCCTATCTGCCAAATGATCCTCGCTTTGCCTTTGATCGGAGTTGTGTTCGGAGTAAAACTTGACGAATCTGAATTCCAGGGCAGCCTCTCTCCACCTGGGAATTCTACCCTCCACAGGATGCTGTTTTTCAAATGTAGATGAGTTTTTCCCTATGAATCGAAGCAGAGGAGGGGGGGGGGGGGGCAGTGTGATGTTTCCAGGGGAGTGTGAGCTGAGGATGAGTGATGATCATCGTGGGAATTGCCTGCATTCAGGTAAAGCGGTTGGTCTTATAAAACAGGGTACCCTGTAGGGGCGGTGAGGCTAGAAGTCATCACTGGGGGTCTCATTAAAACACCCACCTCCTCCCGGGAAACAACAGGAACACATACAGTGCTTGTCCCTGAAAAATGGGAGAGGCGGTTTCCATTCCGAGTTATATTATTGGACACACGCACTTGGGATTCCATCCCTCTCCTCTTTGTATTCTGTGCTGTGTGCTGTAGGAAGTGTAAGCTCGAGGCCTTTTGCAATCTTGGGGAGTGCTCAGTGAGTATATATGTTCAGTCAGTGCGGTTTGATTTCATGGGGATGGCCAAGAAACACACACTGAAGCTACTTATGCTAATCGCGAGCATGAGCACAGCCATGCTGCCGGCGTAATACAGTGAGATGAAATAACCCTGCTTGTTTAACGCGTTTAAATGTTTGACCGTGATCTGAGTTTTGTGTAGTTTAAGTTAATATTTTCATTTTTAATGTCGAAAGAAATGTGACCTTCCACTGTGAGAATGCAAGGGAAGATGATCTGTATTTTTTTCTCAAGGTATTGTTATTCTCAAGGTACTCTCCTTATCCCACCACTCTCCGACCGCATAAGTATTTATCCATCTAAATGGCTATGCTGTTCTCTGATGCAAGAAATGCATTGTCATGATGGCAAAAATGGCTGAATGGACTCAGCATTCATTATGGATATGGATACTTATGAATCCAAACCACTTGATTGAAGTACCTGTTACAAACACACTTTCCAACCAACAAACAAGATCGATCAATACATATTAAGTTGACTATGATGATGATTTGACAGTCATTTTCGGTGTCTTTCCAGTGATGCTGATTTGGCAGTAATCTTTGTGAGAGTATGGGTTTGCGTGTTGCAGGAAAATGCAGCTCGGCCAGCTAAGGCTTCCTCTCAGGAAGTGTCCAGTCGTATCTGTGCTTCTATCTGTGTTGTGACAGAATCAGAATCTGGGTCTGACAGAATCTGTGTTGTGTCAGAATCACACACACACCGCACGCACGCAGGCAGGCAGGCAGGCAGGCACACGCACACGCACACGCACACGCACACAGACACAGACGCACACACACACACACACACACACACACACACACTAATGTTGAATGTCCTTCATTAAACCATGTCTAAACCTGGATGCTTGGACCTACAATCTAATTCACTTCTTCTAGCCAAAATTGGCACGTCCTTCTGAAAGGTTACAATATATTGGATCAAAATGGCGGCATGCACTAATGTAAACTGCTTAAGTTATCACATGATGGCCTTAGCAGAGTAGACCCATGATCTACATGATTACATCTTAACTTTTGTTCTTTTTTTCTGAGTGGGGAAAGTCCCACTCACATTTTACATTTTCTATTGGACAGATACAGTGAAGACAGACAGGACAGTAAGGGAGAGAGGGCATGTCAGCAGGGCATGGGCCGGATTCAATTCCATGCCAACATGGGCATATGTGTGCACTGTAGACCGCGGTGCTAGACCACTGGACCACCCCAGGCCACGATGATTACATCTTTGGCTTGACGACTGCGATCCATTTTACACAGGACATATGGACGGCTTCCGGATATGTCTAAGAAGTAGGAATGACTAAGCTCCTATTATTAGTCCAGCTCACAGACAGACATACTTGGAAGCTGTGAAAACTCGGAACAAAAAAACAGACGTGGATCCATGTACCGTCTGAAGTGGCCTTATTCCTCCCTGTGCCAGACCACCTGTTCCTTTGTTCGCCCGCCAGACTTCAAGGATGACATAATCCTCACAGGCGAGAGTGTTGACAGACATGATACTCTAACAACCACTGAAAACAATCTGCGCAATCCCAGACTTTGAGACAAGGAAATAAATAGATTTGTATTTACATAATATTAGTTGAAGAGGCCTATACACATCAACCGCCTTTTCCACGTGAGATACAGTACATGTGCAAGCGTACTGGGGTAATTATACTGTAGCTTCTTCTGCACAGTATGTTTCAAGTTTCAAGTTTCAAGTTTTCTTGTTACGTCACATTACACAAGTGTAAGAGGCTCAAATTCTTAGGCTTTGGTTCCTGACGTTGCAGAATCAGAATCGCTTTTATTACATCCAATGTACGGACGGGTACACAAGAGTCACATTCTTAGGTTCAGGTTCTTGGCATTGCAGCAGAATACAAATCAACAGTAATAGAATAGAGTAAAATACGTACGGTAATTAATTTTAAAAAGTAGAATACGGTAATAAGGTGATAAAGTGATGGTAGTTGTACTACAGCGGGACCAGTCGTACTGCAACAGAACAGGAGTGCAATGCTGTGCAGATTACAATGAGATGAAATGCAATATCATTACATATGCAAAAATATAGTACAGATATGATACAGTACAGGAAGTTCAAGTACCGTAGTAGTCTGGTAGTGCAAAATGCTTGTGCAGGTAACAATGAGACGAAAGTGCAGCACAAGACAATAAAGGCAATAGGCATAACTCAAGATAAAAAAGTAAAGGTAGCACAGGACAAATAAGACAGGATACAATTAGCAGTATCCAGACAATTTACAGGCAATAAGGCAATAGACATAATTCATGATAATAATAAAAAAAAGAGACAATAGTACAGGACATAAGGGGAAACTAAGAAAGGATACAATTAGCAGTACAACTAGTAATAAAATAGATAGTTCAAGTAGTAAAGTGGTTGTGAGCTTAAGGTTTAGGTAGTCTGTATACATGGGGTGTGCTTGGGGGGGATGATAGTTGAGTTACGGCCCAAAACACAAGACCCTGTCACAAATGTCTACAGTAGGCTTGTTCATGAGCCTGATGGCCTGGGGGAAGTAGCTGTTGGTTAGCCTCTGAGTTTTGGCCCTGAGGCTCTGGAAGAAG
Source organism: Nansenia antarctica (assembly GCF_963989245.1). Lineage (NCBI taxonomy): Eukaryota > Metazoa > Chordata > Actinopteri > Argentiniformes > Microstomatidae > Nansenia > Nansenia antarctica. The sequence continues at coordinate 6,557,062 of NC_137688.1, read as the reverse complement.
GCTACGGATGTTTTGTTGATATGAAAGTTTTCTGTAGAACCTATTTCTGTATTCTGTATTGGCAGTATCTTGTGTATTAATCAAAAGTACTCATTGCAGTCATCTATTCCGACGCTATCGGCAACTAAATAAATCAAACACACTGAATGATAATCCATCTGCTACTTTTGGAATCTGTTCTACTGTACGGCGGCAGTAAGATCACTAGCTCCTGAACAACCCCCTGGTCTCGTCTCTTGAACTGGAGGAATGAGTCATTGATAGATCACCGCTCCCTGCCTCCTCTGCCTTCCTTCCTCTCTCCCTCCCTCCCTACCCCCTCCCTCACTCCCTCACTCCCTCACTCCCTCTCTCTCTCCCTCCCTCTCTCCCTCTCTCCCTCCCTCCCTCTCTCCCTCCCTCCCTCCCTCTCTCCCTCCCCCCCCCTTCCCCGTGTTCAAGAGCTTTCCTTCACCTCTTCACCTGCCATGCCTGGACTGCTTTCGTGGCCTCTGTGATTATCTGGAGAACATGCGTCACTGCGTGTTCCTGCCGCCAGCTTCGTGACGTGTTGAGTGACAATGGTGTGTCGGAGGATTACAGGATAGGATACGGCGTGTAACATAGAGTACCTCAGTCAGGAGGAGTGTGTTCATTCCCCTCCCTGTGTGCGCCGCATAACATGTCCGAGGCGCTCAGAAGATCTCCCAACCATCTGTGTTGGGCAGCTGTGAAGATTTGAAGTGAAGCCACATTTTTTTTCCTGGATTGTGGTTGGACAATGTTTTAATCTCCCCCCCCCCCCCTTGCACCCACGTGTCTATGCCAATGTTATACTTATGTTGTGTACACTTTCGTTGGCCTATAGAGGTAACCAGGCCATAACAGGCCATCTTCCTCCGGAGACTGAAGAACTCTCTTCAGGCTACACCTTAAATGTTTCTCCTGTGACATCTACTTCCCCCCTGCACTGTTTCTCCTGAGACATCTAATTCCCCCTGAACTGTTTCTCCTGAGACATCTACTTCCCCCCTGCACTGTTTCTCCTGTGACATCTACTACCCCCCTGCACAGTGTCTCCTGTGACATCTACTACCCCCCTGAACTGTTACTCCTGAGACATCTACTTCCCCCCTGCACTGTTTCTCCTGAGACATCTAATTCCCCCTGAACTGTTTCTCCTGAGACATCTACTACCCCCCTGAACTGTTTCTCCTGTGACATCTACTACCCCCCTGCACTGTTTCTCCTGTGACATCTACTACCCCCCTGCACAGTGTCTCCTGTGACATCTACTACCCCCCTGCACAGTGTCTCCTGTGACATCTACTACCCCCCTGCACTGTTTCTCCTGAGACATCTACTACCCCCCTGCACAGTTTCTCCTGAGACATCTACTACCCCCCTGCACAGTGTCTCCTGTGACATCTACTACCCCCCTGCACTGTTTCTCCTGAGACATCTACTACCCCCCTGCACTGTTTCTCCTGAGACATCTACTACCCCCTCTGCACTGTTTCTCTTGAGACATCTACTACCCCCCTGCAAGATTTCTCCTGTGACATCTACTACCCCCCTGTACTGTTTCTCCTGAGACATCTACTACCCCCCTGTACTGTTTCTCCTGTGTCATAAAGAAAAATGCATGACGACTGCCAATGGCCCCTGGCTTGAGCATAGATTACTTTTTCCTACTATGACTGACTGGTGGATAGATGATTCACTTACTTAGTCAAATGTAATTGTTGTAAGTCGCTTTGGAATAAGGTGTCTGCTAAATGCCAAAAATGAGAAAAATGTAATGTTCAATTCGGCCTGAATGTACATGAGTCCAGACCATTGGTAACTCTGGAGCATAGTGCCGAGTTAGCAGTAGAGCCTGTCAAATGGCCTCTTACGTATGCAATGCTGTGTGAATACGCTGCAGAGATCTGGCTTTAATGCAATTTCATAAATGCTCAGGAAAATATGTACAGTGCATCCTTGACTCGCATTTGGACCCAGGCAATCAATAGGAACAGAATTATGACGCAGTGAAGCGAACGATTTTAATCTGGGACTAAATATCCAGTAGTGGATTAGTCTCAGACAATTTCATACCTCCGGAGCACTTCATGAAATATGGATAAGGCAGGAGAGAGGAGAGGATTATGAAATATGAAGAAAAAAAAAAAGAAAAAAAAAGGCATTTTCCCAAACCTCCTTCTCTCCGATAGATGAAAAGTTTGTCAGATAATGGGCAGCTGGAGGATTTCTCATCACTTTGCATAGCAGATGCACCACCTCCCTGAGCATCCGTTCTGGTCCTAGTTTAATTAGAAGGACCCCCCGTTAAGATACCTTTCAACACTGTCAGTGAGGTTCCCTAAAGACGCCCGGATTCTGTCTTTGTGGGGTGTCTCATGGTCATTGCTACTGATGAGCATAGTGTTTGTAGAAAACAGCAAAGAGATGAGATGAGATGCAAAGACGTGGAAAAAGATAATACATTTACATAAGGGGAGGTCTTTAATGGTAGCTCATCCCTTTTTCCACCGGGTTTATTTGCCTTGATGTTATGGACGGACTGATGTGGCGCTACGACGAAAGCAACGAGAAGGTTAACTGCAATGGATACATCATGTCTCACTGTATATGGAGAATGTTATCTTGTATCTTGTACCCATGATGCATCAGGGTCTTCCTCGGGCCTCCTCTCTCCCTGTCAGGCTAGTCCCCCTCAGTGTCCCCGGGGCCCATAGCCATCTTAAATAGTCACATGTTCAGGAGAAACCAGTGGTTGAAAACAGGTAGATAATAGTGATTTCTACCACCACTTCAAGCCGTGAATGTCACAGCAGACAGATATTCAATATGTTTTTTTTTCTTTTCAGAAATTGCCCTCATATTGAAAGAAATAAAAATAAAAATAATAATAATAACACCAATTCGGTGGATCTTTGTTGAGCTGTCAATGCGTGCCGTGTCTTATTTAGACCAGCTTTAGTGGCACTCAGGAATAATGACAAATCAAAAGTGAGTGACAGTCATGATTATTGTGCACGTGTTTGTCAAAGATAGAAGTAATGAAGATTGATTAAACAACAGGAGGAGATGAAAAATAAAAACAACCCTGATCTCCATAACAGTGCTGCTTTGAATCTGAGATTAGATAGAAATAAGATCTGCCATTGGCTTTATGAAAATAAAGCAGCCCTGCTATTGATCATTAGGGGATTTAACATGGAACAGTACAAGATGGGGGGCAGAGATAGCGATGCTAATCAGGCTGTTACACTGATACGCATAACGATAGCAAAGGTCTTAAGACTCCCCAACAAACATAATACATATGTGCCACTGTGTTCTCTCCAAGCGTTTAACACTAGAACAGCCGTGCCGATTGTACCTACTATAAGAGCCGCCTCAGGCGTCAAATGAGCATAGTCTTTACAAGGAGAAGCTGCTATTTACACACAACGACCACTAGTTGGCTTCTTGTAAATTAGCCTGCCTCCTACACAGAAAAACTGCAAAATAGCGTCATACTAGCTTATCCTGATGTGATTTCGAAAATGTAAGGATACTGGGTGGTAGAACATACATATCTAGGAAAACTCATGAAAGGAAGGTCCTGAAATTTGATCGAGTACAAATATATGTAAAAAAAAATACTCACAGGGTCAAATGACCCCACCCATGGCTGTTCTAGTGTTAAGCATGTATCCTTCCATCTCTCGCCTTAAGGTAAAACTGGTAGGTGACAATTGTTCAAGGAACAACATCTTGATTTGTACCAGTAACAATGGCGTCCATCCTCTCAGTGTAACTCCCATTCTTGTGTAGTCCTTTCAAACCCCTCACAGCCCGTGATCCACGCCACGGGAAAAAAAGAAAACACTGGAAGCAATTAACAGACATGTGGAGGATGAAGTTATACATGAAAAAACCCACCAGACCTACCAGTACGTGTGAAGAATGCAACTCTTCTTGCTGCCTGCCTAGGCACAGTACTCTAAGTAGCTGTAGGGACACATCACAATGTTTAACCGGAGGCATTTAGAGCTGTAATACAACATACAACACAGGGGAGAATTTCAATACCTGCTCATTATCCTGCCATGCTCTGGTGTTCAGAGCCTTGTGTTGGGGTTTACTTTTGCTGTCTACAAATGTTTTCCTGGAAAACTTCTGGGGCATACATCAAATGACTGCAATGTTGAAACGGGTCCAACGTTCTAACAGCCTCGGCGGTAATCTCACAGGTCCAAATGGACCCATTTATCTGTGATTAACATCGTCAGAAATTATAGATGTGGGCTCTAATGTTTACTAGTGTGAGTGATTAGTCACCTAAACAATTTAGCATTTTAGAGAGTTTGCCTAAATGGGCTGTGCATCATTAGTTAAGCCTATTACCGCCAATATTTGTCTGTCTATAGAAACAAACACAGTCGAATGCATTTATAAAACGTCCAACGCACATGGTTCCCCAGTGCCAGGTACTCAGTGCTCAGAAACTGATAAAGGCCTTGATAGAGTAGTGAGATTACTCTCTCCGGGCCTAATAATTATGTTACACTAAAACACTTAAAGGTAAAAGATATCCTGTGTAAGATGTGCATACTGTCAAAGAGTGGACCACCAACAGAAATCGAGCAAGTTCATCCCATGGCATTTTCTCATGCACATAGTATATACACTGTATATTTTTTTTTTTACTTCAATAAGGTATTTATAGATCCCATCCAAATCAGGAGTATATTAGATTAGGTTAATTGTAAGCATTTGGAATTACTTGAAATGTTAGAGGCTGCGACCCTCAAACCACCATTTCAAAGGATGACTGGAGCATCCTTTTCAGACACGATAGGAACCTGTGTTCATAATTAGGTTGAGTTTACCTTAGATATGCGTTAAAATGTAACCGTTGACATTTGTCACATAAACCATAGGTCTATTCTAGAGATCTATGACCTTCTTCAAAACATTATTAGATTAAACATTTTTGTCATTGCACAGAGTACAACCAAATGTGTTTTTTGTTCTAAGCACAGGGTCAGCCATAGTCAGCGCCCCTGGAGCGTTTAGGGGTAAAGTGCCTTGCTCAAGGGCACAACAGCAGTGGATGACACCTTAGATACTGTATGATGCCAGCAACCGTCTAGTCACAAGCTCACATGCAGTTCCCTCCTGAGACGAGGATCGAACCAGCGACCTTTCGATTGTTAGCCGGCCTCTCTAACCTCTAGGGTACCTGCCGCCCTGCTTTACTGTAAGATGTGGGGTGGCTGTGGCACAGGAGGTAGAGTCGGTGTCTAATGATTGGAAGGTTGGCAGATCGGCGGTTCGAGCCCCGGCTGGCCACATGTCAAAGTGTCCTTGGGCAAGACACTGAACCCCAAATTGCTCCCAGTGAGCGGGCCGGCGCCTTGCATGGTAGCTTGGCCGCCATTGGTGTGTGAATGTGTGTGTGAATGGGTGAATGAGAGGCTGTTGTAAAGTGCTTTGGATAAAGGCGCTATATAAGTCAGTCCATTTCATGTGTCCAGTTCATGTGTCCAGCTGTGGCCAGGGTTGGGGCGATTCAATCAAAGTAGCCAGGTTAGGCTGAATGGATTTTGTCAAACCCTCTTTCTGTGGAGAACCCCCTTTCTCTGAGCGATAGGAACAACCTTCAGAGGCTGTGGAGAAGAACACATTCTGATGTGCAGCGTTGTATGGGTATGTGAGGTTAGGGCTGCATATGGAGAGATGTGTTATGATATGGTGATTTATAGTACAATATACCGTTGTGCATTAAAGTGTGAGATTAGTGTGGTGGCAGTGTGATGTTCCAGCATCGTTTCTCATCCGAAGAGGCAGAAACTGAGATTGAGGCAAAAACAGACGCTTTGTCTAATCCACCCTTTTGTCTAATCCACTAACACTCATTCGGAGATATCAAACACGAAACCTCTGGGTGGAGGAAAAACATGTAGTAATTCTTTCCCAGAATTAGCTTTGAAGGGGATTATACATCGCATTATATATGAAGTCCACAAAATATGTCTTTACACAGACTCAGACAAAGCAACACTAGCTTTTGGAGTAACAGGCCATCATGTAGAGGCGGGGGAAAGTGGGTTAAGCATACAGAAGGAACATCATTTTTCTTTTCCCCCAACTGCAAAGGCAATTCAAGGCTTGTCAGTAGTGCATAATAAATGCCCTTGATAAGAAAGTACACAACCGGGGGACGGGTTGTGATGAGAACTCCCCTGACCTTAATTAGCTCTGTCCATGGCTTCTCCTGAACCCATTAAAGCGACTTTAAAGCATATCCATTCCATTTCCACCACTTGTCTGCATCCCAGGCTTGTGTAACGAGGGGCGGCACATTGAAGAATGCCTTCAGTGTGAGGAGGAGGGTGGGACCACTGATCACCAGAGGTAAAAGGACCAAGATGACCTAGGTTTATACACATCCTGTAGAAAGCCTTTCTTGCAGATTGCGTCCGACTCCGTAATCAACTTCTGCGTTTGAAAAATGTCTCCCGTACTTCATCAAGGCTAAATGTTAATTACTGTCGATTTATTTAGAACCTGGAACAAAATCCCCCCCCCCCCCCCCCGGTGAAATATTTATAAGGATTAAATGCATGACACTTCAGTTTGTTGAATATTAACATTAGCTTGTTCTCTCTTATTTACAGTTTACAACTCCAAGGAGATTCCTTGCTGGGATAATGGATACAAATCACAAGAACAATGTGTGTGTGTGTGTGTGTGTGTGTGTGTGTGTGTGTGTGTGAGAGAGAGACCAGTAGGACATACATACAGTATGCCATGTTTTATTCTCTGCACCACCTGCTTTATTTTATTTATATTATTTTTATTTTTATTTATTTTTTCATGTCATTGATATTATGTTGTTATGTTGTTGTTCGTCATATCTGTGATTGTGCTTTGGCAACACTTGTAAAACGTCATGCCAATAAAGCCTGTTGAATTGAATTGAATTGAATTGAATTGAATTGAGAGAGAGAGAGAGAGCGAGAGAGAGAGAGAGAGAGAGAGAGAGAGAGAGAGAGAGAGAGAGAGAGAGAGAGAGAGAGAGAGAGAGAGACGGCTTGCATTGCCCTGATAACTGAATCGTAATACTTCAGGTGGAAATTTTCCCCTACGGGCAAAGTGAATGGTCTCGACTCGAGAATGCCCATCCAATGCTTCCCTGAGAGTACACTACAACCATAATAACATTGCACCACCTTTCCCATCTATCAGCACTTGAGCATGGGGCTAGCTGTCATCTTTGTTTATGTGAATACCATCGTTGTCCAGGAAACAATCCCTCCAGACAGTACAAATTCACTGAGATGAAATAGTTTGGTTCCGGAGGATTCTTGAGCGATCAAACCAATGTCTCAACAAATTTGTCATAACAAATATCATCATATTGAGTTTGTGGTGTTTGTGGACATACTGTATAGTCTTGGGCTGAAACTTTACACTGAGGACTACTATCTGAAGTGGAATGAATATTCATTTGGGGGACTTAATGCTCGGGGTAGTCATGAGTACACCGCCAGCTGTTGAGAACAGACAGAGTGGTCAAGCAGGGAAATGAGTATTGAACATGTGTCCCACAACTTGACAAAAATGTTAGTTGCATTCCCTGTAATAGAATATGACTGACAGCACATGATTTTGTGATTACATGCCTGACAGCTTTGCACTTATTGAAAATGATGAGGACAGATGTTTGCTTTGACTCTCCCAGCAATTAGATTCTGACTTTAGAGAAATGAGAAATTAATTGAAAATTTAAAAATCCGGAACATGAGAAAAGTGCTTTCTTTTTCCTCATTATCACTTTTGGTATAGTACATTTTTGCAGGGGATTAGAATAGTATTAATAATATATACTTTATTGATGCCCGAGGGGAAATTATCTTTTTGCATCCCTTCCCCCCGAGACAGCATACACACACAGAACATCCACAGCACCACGCCCTGGGCTCCGTTGCACAGGGTCAGTCCCTGACAGGCCCCTGGGGCAGTTATGGGTTAAGTGCCTTGCCCAAGGGCACAACAACAGTGGTGGTGGTGGGACACCATAGATACGATGCCAGCAACCCTCCAGTGGCCTAATGAGAGCCCTCCAGAGTCTATGAACATCAAATATTCTATAAGAAACGCTGGCCACACGACGCTAGCATGTTAGCGACTAAATTGCAGTGGCTTCCTCGGATATAGAGGTTTCGATAACAGGCCACAAGTATAACCCACTGCCCTGATACCAGTTTAACCCACTTGCAGTGAACATGAGGGTTAGTTCATCTCAAACCCTGATCAGAGTCAGTCAGGGGGATGTTCATTCACACTGGGCTGTTCTTGCTGTATGTAATGTTTCAGATGTCAGTTTTCTTTTTCTTCTATTTATTCTATTGTCACTTTATTTTGTTGTTGCTGTTGTTGTTGTTGTTGCTGCTGTAACACCTTAAGTACTTATCTATCTATTTAAAGCCTGGTTATTTGAACATTTTAAGGGACAGCAGCTGTTGATGTGTCAGCGTGTTGGGCTTATGAAAGCATGACGAGTCGCCTTAATAAACGTTCCTCAACTCAATAATCAAGAAAAGTTGTATTGGAAGAATATGAGTATGTCTGGGAAATAGGCCTACATTGGTTGCTTGCTACTGCTATGTGTCCCACCTCTGTTCATAAGCAGTTTTGTGTTTTCTGAAACAAGAGCTGTAGCCTACAGTTATGCTACTGTATGTATGAGAAGCCTAATATACTGTTTATAATCACCACATCTCTAACAGCGGAGACTGCATTGCAGGGATGCAGATTTCAGAGAGTTTCAGAGAATCTTAATGAGCCTACATGTTCTACATTTAAAACTATTCCATTATACACGTCGCATAATAGTCAGTACGAATGAAAACATCACATACTGTAGCCTAAAATAACAAAGCATGTTGCCAATATTGGCATGGATGTGGAAATATTTAGAAGCATTAAATATTAAAATATATATAAATATGTATGTAGTCTAGAAACATGTATGTACATCAAAATGTTTAATGATTTCCCGGGCAAAACATTCACACACAGTAAACCTTGAATTCCTACTAAATCTAATTTCATGCAGAAGTTGGGGGGAACATGTGCCTTCACCATTACCTGAAAGTGGTACATTTCAAGTGATATTAAACCTTGCTGCACAGATGCATCCAATTACACCTGAGGTAGACCCTGACATATTTTCGTTGCAAGTGTGTTGAGTCTTACACTACTACCCAGGCAACACTGCCCTGGTAATAAACCAAGGAAGTTATGGTCAAACACATTTGTTGCAAACGGCCCCACATATTTTAGATTGGTTACATCTTGGTTTAGAGCATAATTTCTCATTTTAAAATGTTACGGAGAGCCGAGATAATGACAGTGGTTATAGGTGCCAGTCGGAGGATAACACATTAAACTTGTAAGTTGTGTGACAAAAACCTAATCAAATGGCATATCAGGCCATAAAGTACATAAGCCAGTGTTACAAATCCTCTGGAATCGCTCCGGAAATCAAATCACACACCGTTAAAATAAATAGCCTGACATCGGAAAATGTAATTGTTATTACAACTTGCAAGTGTGATTGTTATTACGCCGATATCTCACAATGCCTGTACAAAATGTACTGCATGTCATAGTATGGGTTTAAACAGCTCTATTGAATAACGTATTCATCACAACACTATCTACAATCTATAACTCCTCGCCCACCCAGACAGGAAATTGTTGTATTTTAAGAAATACCCCCCAAAAATTGTTCATACTGAGATTTCTGCAGTTGGCTCCGACTCCCACGATTTAATGTGATCCAGTTCTGAATGGGGTCCATTTTGAAACGGTTCAGACGCTGGACTTCTCCACACAAAAGGAGAGGGGAGCGAGCAAGCTCAGACTGACTGTGCCAGTCGGAGGAGGAGGCCTTTGGGATAAAAGGGCATCAAGCGACTAAGGTAACCCCCCCCACCCCACCCCCGGTTAGCACACCGCTGTTCTGACATCACCCAGCCAGCACTTACTCATCCTCACAGCGTGGGGGTCTGATTGTGGGCTCCGACATGCAATCAGACAATCAATGAGGGAAAGGGAAAATAAGATGGTTGGGTGTCAGCTGGGAAATTTTGTTTACCTAAGAAGTTTGACGTGCTGTGCTGGGGATGATTATGGGGGTTATGATTGTTGTTATCCGCAGAGTCATTGTGCTCAACCTGCTGTCAGTTTCAATTACCACTGTCTGTGCCTCCCAATCCTCCACACAAGCTGTGGAGGCCCCCCCTGGCAGTCTTATTACCGTTAAAAGAAAATCCATACGCATCAGGTTCTCTTTGTGTCTTTAGTCTTTAAACAGACCATGGCAGAGAAGGAGGATACCTTCTTGTTATGCCTTGTGGGTCAACAAGGTCCTTGTCTGTGAATCGAGGCCTCCTTTGTTTGGTTTGTTGCTTCTAAAAACAGACAGACACAAAAATTGGATTGCGGGTCGGGTCAAGTGACTTTGATTTGAGGTGCAGCGGAAGCTTTGTTCACGGGTAGCCCTCGCGTTGCTGCTGTGATGTAGGCGGGCTACGCCGCTCCCTGGAGAATTAAGATGTACAATACAGTACTTGGCTTTATCTATTTTCTGTCTGTTTGACTACCAGTCTATGACGATCAAGAGGAAAATGTATCCATGCTATCGTCATGTGAAGAACATACAGTACTGTATGATAACAGATACACGTGATTGAGACTGTGCCGAGTAGGGCTGGATATGTACTATAGATAACACATTTGCAAATAACACATTTGCTGATCAATTCCTGAACAAATTGTAACAAATAATAGTTGATCTGGAGTAGGACTAGGACTGATTAGGGCTAAATAAAATAAGATAAGATTTTCAGATTCACAAATTCCTGAAGAAATTGTTAACAGTTAACCTTTAAGCAGACTGAATGCCTGTATACAATAAGCGACAAGTACTAATTTATTCTCTCATGAGGTGAAGTAGCAGGCTATTATAAAGTTGGCCTGCAACCACTTTGCTACCCACTGCTCGCTCAAGGCATCTGTAGAAAAAAAAAGGTAATGTTACTCCTTTTCAAAAGAAAGAACATTTTCTCCATCAATTTTGCAATAACGAGCATTGAGGACATGAAAATGTCTTATTGCCCTACCGAAACTCTCCACTATTATGAAAGAATGTCCTTCTCTCATTGAAATTATATTATAATTACACTTGTGTATTTGGCCCTGAGGCAAGGTTCACACACAAACTGCTTAATCCTAATATGGAGGAGAGTGAATATACATATATAATGCATGAGCTTTGGAATGTCCTTAATTTGGAAAGTAATTAAAAATAAATCATTTTAATTCACTGCTCTTATCACAGCACTAGTTAGAACCTGCGGGAGAGAGGGACGAGGAAGGAGGCTGTGGGAGGAATGAAGAAAGGGGGAGGAGGGAGAGAGAGAGAGAGAGAGAGAGAGAAAGAGAGAGAGAGAGAGAGAGAGAGAGAGAGAGAGCGGTGAGGCGGGGGAATAGAGGACTGATAAGGCAGGATTGGTGCTGTCAGAGACATCAGTTTAAGGCAGGTGGAAATTCCTCCTCTGTGACCCACAAACCCTCCTCTAGCACTGGAGTGGAGACCATTCCACTATCATGAAATAACAGAAACAAACCAAATAGTATGATTTTAATGCCATTGTACTTACCCCTCTGAATCGAAATGTGAAAAATTACCGCAGATGAAACAATCCGGATTACCTGCGTCACCTCGTTGAAAGTGTGTCAAATGGAGGCATGGGCGAAAAAACAACCCTAATTCCTCTTTGGGTTTCAGAACGGGGAGGAGGGGGGGGGGGGGGGGGGGTTCAAACAAACAAATGTGTTTAGTTCCCTGGAGCAGGTCTTAACTATGCCATTATTTTTTCAGCCATTCACAGATGGCTGCCTTCAGCTTCCCAGAGAGGTTTGCAATTATCAAGAGGTGTATAGTCTTATACTTAGACTCTTTAAGACAATTAACACCAGGCAATAACTCACCAAGAACGTCACGAACCAAGCAACCAATAAGTCTGCTCCCTTGTGTATATCTATGAAAATAAACTGTTATTGAATCAACCAACTCGATATAAACAGGATTACGGGTTACAAATTGTTTACAAATTTGGATCGAATCAAGAGAGGGTAAAACGTATACGGTCTGACAATGCCTGGTAGGTAATGGATCTAAATGTATGATTTACCAGTAAATATCCCAAAGCTGAAACCTCATAAGACGCTAACAGGATCTGACATAACCATTATCAGAGTCTATCAGATTCCAACCCAATTCCACCTGTAATGCTTTCTGTAGCACAACGGCACCTGCGGCAAGCAACACTTTCTCGGTTCTTTCTCTATATTAATTCGCACTTGCCTCATTCCAGTACCATTGGATATTAAAAGTCATGTTATGGTAACATTCTTCATTGTGATAATGGATAGATACCCCACTGTGAAACCAAGTCAATTTTCCTGTATGTGCAAAATATACTTGGCAATAACAAATCATTCTGATTCTGATTCTGAGTTTTTCTGGGAGGGATATCAGTGCACTTACTGAAAAGTCAAGCAACGGTGAAAGGGAATTACAAGTTCAAGTCCTCAGGCCCTTTACCTCAGACGTGTTAGGGATGGACATGCTTCACTCTGCTGCCTGCGTACCATGTAGCCTACAATGTACCAGCACTCCACGGATACAATGTGTGGCTCCATCCTGGATGGAGCTGCTTTTACAGGACGTTTATTCCTTCGGGGCTCGGATCCATCCTGTTAAAGTTCAGGTCACTTCTCCCTGTGCCCTGTCTCTGCACCATCACCTCCACCTCCACTGCAGTCACCGTCCAGAGAATGCAGTACACCACCACCAAGGCAAAGATATAAGAGGTACTGTAGTGTACACCATTGCACTCTTGTTTGACTTAGATTTGATTTACATTTAGTGGAACTGGAGACAGTTTGGTTTATTACCTGCATGAGTCAGGGTGAATATTTAACTGCATCGCCCAGGGTTTCTGCAGTGACCTTGAAAATCAGGGGCATAATGCGATTCATTTGCATTCATTTCTTGAAAACAAATGGCATGTCAACAATACTGCAATCACTTTAGACAAACGCTATTACCACTTTAGGTTTGAACACATTTTCATGATCCAATAGACACACTTAATGTCTCAAGACAAAAGTTTTCATGAAATCGTCAGTTGTACTATAGCATCCCCCTTGGACCAACCAGTGTCATTTCGCAATTGCTCTAATTTCTATGACAAGACGCATCAATCACCCAGGTTTGTCAAAATTGTCCCGGCGGTGGTGTCTGAAACATGCGTGACATACAAACATAAAAACATACAAATAGAAGGCGACAGATCCGCAGCCCTGTCCCTGATTTAATCGTGGGGGACATAAACAAAAACAATCAATGGCACAACAGCTACCTACTTAGTTGACATCCAGAATAGAACTACCGTACAAAAAACATTGTCATTCAGTAAATGCTAAAAGCTATCTTCTGAATCTTCCTTTTTGTCTAGTTGCAAGGCCCTCTCTCCTTCCTGGCCATGTGACATGGATCGTGTGTGAGGACATAAACTCATGATGAATCCAGAGTCTCTTCCCCCCCCCCCCCCCCCCCGCCCCCCGGGGTCTAGCAAGGGGGAAATGTCACATAAGCTTTTCACACAGTCTCCTGGACAGGACAGTCAGGCACACAGCAAATATGCTTAGTTACTTTATCATGCCACGGAGTGTTACTCATGGGACAGCAACACTTGTCAGAGCGGATATTGTGAGAGAACTCAACTCCGCAAGGCCGCGTTCTCCCGTGATGTCACGGCCTCGCAGTGCTGTGCGCGTCTTATATAAGGATCAGTTGAACTTGACGGTTTTAGGCTCCAGTCCTATGGAGGGGTCCTATAGCACAGGATTAACGATATACAGTAGAGAAGTCAAGCCATTTCATATCACTGTCACTACTCTGCATAATTCTGCAATATTCTGGATGTCATAGCTTGAGGATATATTGCTTTTTACGGGAATATGAATTCACAAAGAGAGGCACATTTCTTGCTGGATGTTCACAGTGCAGGTTGGATAGGAAATGTTAAGGCTAATGTGATTTGACAGTCGCTATGGCTACATTCTCCTCACTCTCCTGTGTGGTATAATTCAGTTAGCCAATCGGTGGCTCAGTTGGTAGAGCATGGCACTAGCAACGCTTAGCTTTCAGATTTGATTCCCGCTGGCACCCTATATTTTGAGAGAAATGTATGCATTCACTGCAATGTAAGTCGCTTTGGATGAAAGCATCTGCTAAATGGCCTATACAGTATAATATAATCATATACAGGTAGCGTGGTGAAGACCTGCTTCTTTCTCTCTCTCTCTCTCTCTCTCTCTCTCTCTCTCTCTCTCTCTCTCTCTCTCTCTCTCTCTCTCTCTCTCTCTCTCTCTCTCTCTCTCTCTCTCTCTCTCTCTCTCTCTCTCTCTCTCTCTCTCTCTCTCTCTCTCTCTCTCTCTCTCTCTCTCTCTGGGTGCTTTTCTGTGTGGGGCGGAAATGGGCAATGTTATCAATAGTTAGAAGAAAAACAGGCCTAATACAGGTTTGTTACAATAGCTCTGCAGCTCTTTACGATTAGTCACTGCATGAAAAGCTTTTATGTCCTGAGAATACAATGAGGGCCATGATGCAGCAATCGGAATGAAAGGAAAGAACCCTGTTGTCAGGTGACTTTTTAATATTAATATAAGATAAAATCAAGGTTCCCCAGTCCTTCCTGAATGACAAGGTGGGATCGCGTTGATGGATAATTTCATGGACAGTCTGAATGCTTTTTATTTAGGTCAGGGGTGTTCATTCAGGACAGGGACTGATTAGAGGCTAGCACTCCCATGTTATCCAGTGAGTCTTCAAGCTTACTGTAGTGCGTTCCTGTGGCTAGCTAGCAACTTAACACTAGAACAGCCAAGGTGGGGTCACAGAGACTCTGAGTAAACGTTTTTGTATACCTTTGCACTTGATAACATTTCAGGACCCTCCTTTTATGACTTTTCCTAGATATATGTGCGTTCTACCACCCAGTATCCTTACATTTGCGAAATCACATCAGGATAAGCTAGTATAAAGCTATTATGCTGTTTTTTTCTGTGTAGGAGGCAGGCTAATTTACAAGAAGTGCCCTTTAGTGAGCTTTGTGTGTGAGTAGCAGATTTACATTCTAAAGAGGGGTCTATTAGACCCCCAAGGCGGCTCTAATAGTAGGTGAAGTAGGCACGGCTGTCTTAGTTTAAGTTATCTCCAGGGGTGTTAGGTACCTGAACCCCAACTTGGTAAGGCAAGTTTGAGGGTTTTCACTTGCTTCTCTCTGAGTGAGCAGGCTAACACAAGAAGGTTGGTAGCTAGCTTGGTGCTTGACGTTCCACAGAATCGTTTGAACTCTTGCTAGCTCGACAACAATTCCTCAAGTTGATTGATTCATTTAAAAAAATATATAAAATACTCTAGAAAGTCTGTATTCATAGATAAAGTATTAGTAAGTTACACTGTTCTAAATCAACGGTTTTATGTCATTAATCGATATCTGGATATCGTAGACTGTGGCTTTTAGAAATGTAAGGCTCCAATTTGCTTCTGCAAGAAAGAGGTGACCGAAGGTGAACAAAGTTGGCCATGTCAATCTTAATATCAGTTCAGCTATTCAGGTATTATACATGTCATGTATAACAATTGTCCCAGTGGTTGAGCGAGCTTCCCACCGCTGTCAGGACTGCAGAGTCACTATCTATTTCACTGAAGACCCATCTCTTAACTGTTCCTCCTGCAGACCTCTTCATCCCCAGTACCCTGTACAGCCCTCTTTACTGTAAAAAAAATTATAATCCTCCTAGCATTGTGATTGACAATGGCCCCTGGTCCTAGCATGTACTAGCCTAGCCTATAACACTATAGTTTCACTTTCAGTGTAACATGTCAATAACATATTAAATAACATATAGACAGTAATGTATAAACATAATATAACAGAAAGTGATATTAACTTTTTTTTTCTCCAAATAAATAGTATTCATCCAAAAAGTTTGCTTGGCTTTATGGAGTTACAAGGTGACAGTGAATGTTATTCTTTATTCTTTATTTAGAAACAGATGAGCTTCTCCCAAAATAAAAAAAAGTACCTCGCATACCGTCTGTTTACTGTACCTTTTCTATTTGCCGGTAAATTGTGCAGCGTCTGACGGCAGTTTTATCTGAATGCCTGCAGGTCCCCTGAATTCAGAGGGATGCTGTGTGTCGCTCTCTGTTGTGTTGCTCTGTCAGAGTTATGTTAATAGACTTTCAGCAGGTGGTTTGGTGCCATTTTCAGATCGGGAAAACAACTTTCACACAACACCTCCAGTTTGGTTTTCTGTTGGGAGTTCTCTAAAGTCTCCCGCTCTCTGGTAAAAAACCTCAGTGAACAGGAACCCAGGGTGTAACTGTGAGAGTCTGAAGAGACAGACCTGTTCATCCGCGCTCCATTGAAGTGTGCTACACAATCGTATTATCAGATTTGGGTCTGTATCGTTTCTATGTCAAACCTCCTAGATCATTAAATCACAGTCTTTTGAAAACCGGGGGGGGTTAAATTCATCCTAACATCATAAATTATTGTGATTACTCAAGGTTGATCAATTCAACAGTGCGATGTTGCTCGGACATAGGCAGACACACTACAGGAGGCCTGGACTATGATTAATGCCACTACAAATATTCTGTGTGTGTCTCAATATACCATGCAGGAAGCAGTCAACAACAATTGATCACCTCAGATTTATACACAGGAGGAGGGTACAGTACGAGTATCGACTTTTGCAGAGTGAGTTAAATGAATACTGAAACCTGTATCGAAGAGGCTTATGCATTTGCGAGGTAGCTAAGCATGATATAGGGAACACCGCTCCTCGACTCAATGGATGCAAACCGACCCTCCCCCCCCCTCCCCTTCTATATCTCTGCTTTATTTTCATGAAAGGAAGCATCCACTCTGCTAGACTGCCACATACAATGCATTATGTGGAGTGCCGGGGATGAAAAGACGAGAGAGGAGCTATAGGGTCGAGGTTATTAAGGAGATGGATTCCGTGTTGAGATGATTCGGCCCTGTGCTGTGCTAGCCCGGCCCAGCCCGGTACACAGCTGTGCAGCTGATCAGCACACCTGACAGGAGGCTGAGAGTGAGAGCAAGCGGAGACAGCAACAAAAGGTCACCGGGGGGAAAAAAACAAAGTACAGCTTTCCTTCTTAGTGTAGTACCAAACAGCTTAGCGGAGTTTGGCCTTTGCAAGCCATCAGTCGCCCGATCCAGATTTGTTTTGATATAGCAACCTTTTTTTCTTTTTTTACGATCTACTTTTCATAATGGTTATGGCAGTGGGTGCAGTAGCAATTATCATGAAATTACTATTGCTGTTTGAGTTGAGTTAATGTAGCAAAACAAAAGAGCCGCAATTACCTAGAATTACACAACACCCTCTCTCCGGCCGCGGCCCTAACACTTCTGTTACTACAAGTCAAATATACTGTAGGGTTCACATTGTTCCTACAGAGAGACGCATAGATAAACAGTATACTGTGCTAAAATGATATTTGATTGTTATTCATTGCGTGTAGTGTAGTCTGCCTTGTAGTGTCTTCTGCGGTATAATCCTGACTATTTACACACAGGATGCTTAGTAATTACTGGACCAAGGTTGAGAGAGAGAGATGAGAGAGGGAGTGAGAAAGAGAGAGAGAGGGAGAGAGATAGAGAGAGGGGGAGGGATAGAGAGGGCAAGAAGAGTAATGGAAAATGCTTTAATTGGGTATTTGTAGCCTTTGGACGTGGATGGAATTCCAGCCATGGAGAGAGCGGCATCATTATAGTCTCACATCAGGTTCTAATTCTGCTCCATAATGCCATTGCTGCCGCTGTGTTCAGTGCACATGAAAGCACTGAGAGATTGCTCGCATTATTTTTTCTCATCGATAATAGCTGTGTTGATCTTGAGAGCACAATTCAAAGCTAAATTATATGATTCTATGTGTGTGTTTTTCGCATTGCTGTATTCTTAGCATTTTTAGATAAGATGTGTTTTTATATTTCTATATATACACACAGTACTAGTCAAAAGTTTGGACACACTTTCCCATTCTTATATATATATATATATATATATATATATATATATATATATATATATACTGTATATAAAAGACGTCTTCATATATTCAGTCTTAGTATAGAATCCAGATTTGCTGCATAGTTCTTTACTAGTAAACAGATGCACATTTGTTGCCACCAGCAAACTGTACCTTCGTCCACATCGCCCTAACCTTCCAGTGCATTAACAATTCAATTTCACCCAGGAATCGTCCAATTTAGCTGTAAGGAGGTTTTTGGATGTTGGTGGCCGACGATGTGGACTCACTTCACGGCCCCGCGGGCTGGAAGAACACAGCTCAGACAAACCCTGTCAACTCCATTACCTGTCTCTGTGAAATGACCGGATGACCTTTCAAAGAGAACAGGCAGGTTTAAATCCAGCCCAGCGACTGTAGACCCCGGTCAGGAAAGGCAATAGCTCGGAAATGGGTCTGGGGAATCAGAATAGGGAGGGTGAGGAGCTCTTACAAGAGCAGAATGTACATTATAGAAGTCCTGACTCTTGGGACATCCAGCCCAGGCAGTAGAATGTTCCTCTGGAGGATTAGAGGCCTGGCTAAGCAGCGATAGCCCAACTGATACTCTAGTAGGTGAATAATTAATGGGGACATGGCTAGTGTAGCAGCTTGGAGATACCACATAGGAAACACAACCAGGCAGCCACACCCACTCTGCATCATACCGGTACCGTACGGATCCCGAGAATGCTGATTCTCCACAGAAAGGTGTTTCTAAAAGCTCAGGTTAATGCTGTCAAAGATCCGAACTCGGTGGAGATCAGAGAGAATACTGTAAAACGGGGTGGAGCAGGCCTTTTCAAATCAATGCCGTAGGTCAGCCCCCTAGTCTTGTATCAGCGCAATCAATACCTGCACATCAAAGGAATATGCCATTGTACTTGTTACTACCAGAGCAAAAAGGCCAAACCCTTAAGGATCAACCCCAGAAGTAGGTCATGGAAAACACTCCAATTGGGTCAAATGATAATGTGATGCTACATAATGGTCCTAGTGGATTGGTAAATGTGTGTGCAGACTGAAGCACGCACGCACGCACACGCACGTACACACAAACACAGATACACGCACACACGCACTCATATCAATGGTTTCTATTATTATTACATTATCGTTGATTCTAAAGAACCCCTGTAAGCAGCGTGCCTCTGTTAGTGGCACTTCATGCAGTATGAAACCTCTGTCTTTTTTTTTTTCACCATCCAGCATTTCCTCTAAGCAATTCATTCATGTGTAAATTAATCTACTCTGAATAACTGCCGTATTAGAATCCTGCAGATATCTTTACTGGCCAAGCAAATCAACATCATTTACAGCGGTTGATTTCTTTGCCCACAAGGCTAGGTAGGAGTTGTTTTAATGTGAATGTTTTACCCTGTAAAGATAGTGAGTTTTAGGCACGATTATGACATCTGTTGTGTCTCCTTGGACAGTCATTGCCAGATGATCGGCAGTGACTGATATGGAGTAATCCTTTTGAAATCTTATCTGGCTGCTGTAGGGTGGAGAGGGGCCTGGTGTATTTGTGTCTTATCTGCCTAAAACACACTGGACCTGTATGCACGTTCCCCCCCCGCTGTCTCTGGGGTATCTTTGTGGACCCTCGCTGCTGGCACACCCTCGATTCCCCTTTTAGGATTAGTTTGAAATGTCTTGTACGTGTGTACGTTATCAGGGTCGAGGATGATAATCAAGACAGGCCATGAGGAGGAACTTAATTGACTTTGTCTTTGATTTGATTTAAAAAATATCTCTGGCGGCGTAATACTCGCAAAGGAATACGGTACGTTCTCTTTTTTCCGCCATTTCCGCTAAGGTAGTGTATATCTTAAAATGAATTAGCTTGAGTGTCAAATGGAAGTATTCAGACCGGCGTAGGGAAATGTCATCTTCAAACACATTCTTATGAAGCTCTTGATGCTCTCGCATGTTGTGTTGAAAGAAGACTTTTAAAAAAGAATGTTAATACTAGACATGCCATGGCTTGGAACAGACAAGACAGAAACGTAGTGTGACATTCTAGTGCTTTCTCTTTCATCAGTGAATTTGAAGATAACTGAAAAACAAAAGCTATAGCAGACGATGGATAGGCCTATTTGTGTATGTCGGTGTATGCTGTTGTTGTGATGTTTTATCTTTGTCTGTTGAATTTTTTTTTTTTTAGGGGCTGATGCTGCGCAGCAAATTGCCTCTCTGAGGACATTAATGTTTTCTGAATCTGAATCTAAATCTGAAAACTGTCCTTGAATATGTTTGCTCAAAGACAGAAGTGCAAGGTTGTTTCTGCACACACACCACATCAAATAGGATTAATCACAGTGTTCTAACATTCTGGGCATGCCAGAAATGAAAGGGGGGGGTTACAAAATGATGGCATTGGGTGCCTTGGTCCTGACCCAATGGGATGGGATTTAAGGATTTCCAGGGGCTTTAAGATTTCAGGGGCACTGTCTAACAAGAACGTCATTCCAGAGATTCATTAGTATTGACCGTTGTGGCTTCGGCGCGTGTGGCTTTAGAACAGCAACGACCGAGATGCCGGGTTGTTATGTGCATCTCCTAGGTTGCAGTCTCGCGCAGAAATGTCCAAGGCAGCATATTAAATAATAATTAGTATAAAAAGTACCTTTGGTTTGTTTGGCTTTGGAATCCTCTGCCTATTGGCCGAGCCTGGCCAATAGAGACGGAGAGAACATAGACGCGACTCCATGGCAACGGCATGTGGAGCTCTCGCCGGCGGGAAATCACATAATTAGGGGGAAGCTGAAGATATATAGTGAGCTCAGTAAGAAGTGACATACGGTTGCTTGTGTTACCTACGAGAGGGGCTGTGGTGGATCCGTAATGGACTCTCATTGCTCCTAAACCTGTCCTCTAGGCAGCTGTGCTATTTTATTACATCTCTCAGAGGTAGGTTTATTAGAGTCATGGACCTCGGTCATCAGGGATACTGTATGATACACCTGAACATTGTCCCAGGCGATCCTGCCTTTAATGGATGGGTCACTCGTTATATATTGCACTGATACCAGATGGTTTGATTTGACACTTTGATTTATTCAATTTGTAACAGACGAAAGCCGTCTTTTTTAGTTCAGCGGGGCAGAGGTAGCCGGCCATTTCAGAGGATCATTATATTGCATGGGTCGGTTGGACTTATATAACTGTTCCCTGATCTCATACGGTGAACAATAATTCATTTGTATTGTCTGTTACACTCCTCCAAATGTGTCTCTTTGTGCCACAGAGGCAGTCCTTACCCTGATAATGACGTTGTCGGGAGGTGAGGTCTAGATTCTTTAATGGTACGTTTGGTCAAGGAGGTGCCTCAGGTACAGTCAGTGTGTGTGGTTTGATAAAGTTCATCACAATGATACACCCACGGATGGAACACCCACCTGTTACTGGCCCCGTAACTATGGTTACAGAAGGACATCTAGATTAGAAGTGACAATTCTCTGAGAGCCTACAGGGGCAGGCCGCTGATGTCTTAAACCAACCACATGATATGTGAAAATTAACATAACTTTTAATTACCTTTTCTTTTTCTATCAGCGCTCATTTATCAACCCAACGTCTTAATTGCTTTTCTAGAGATAAATTCATGTTTATGTGTCCTTTCTGACCTTTACTTCTGAGCATGTGTTCAGCACTTTACCTGAGGAAGATAAATATCATATATTATGTATATATACTGTATATATATATTCTAAATATATATATATATATGTGTCACGTTCTAATGCTTTGGTCCTCAGATGTAATGATCAGACTTTTCTTTCGAAAAATAGCAAAATAGCAGTGGGGATTACTCACCGAATCCATTCCGTTGCAGTATTTTTGGCTTGACTAGTGAGTTTGTGTTGTGTTTCTCAACAACGTTAGAACATAGTTCTGCAAACATTTTGAGTGGTTGCCGACATGAGGACCAAAGCATTAGAACGTGTCACATACTGTATGTGTGTGTATAATGAAGCTGCTGCACATGTATGGACTATAATGTATAATGTATATATAGAATAATATATTATGCACAGTATTATAACATGGTTATGTTTTAGTCATGGTGCTGTTTCTTTTCCCTTGGTTGTGTGAAGAGATAATTCTTAACAATGTACTATCAGTGTTCCCCTTCCCTTGAGACTGTTTCTGTTGCCTGAAGCATCTATGTGTGAACCCCTCAAGACATTCTGAAAAAACACTAATGAGTTTTATTATGCATCAGCTCTTTTTACACAAACTAAAGTTACACAGATTAATAATGTATACTACATGCCATATCTTGGATGCAGACGTAATGCCAGTGTGGAGAGGAGATTGATCGGGACTGCGGGAGTTGACATTACAACCGAACGAATGAAAATTAATGAATTTCTATTATTTTACGGGTTACTTTCTCAATTATACTATAATCATTTCCTGGGTCTACCAGGTCGCGAACGGCCAGTGTACCTGAATGATCCTGTAATACACGATTCCACGTGGCCAGAGATTCCTTGTGGCCAGAGATTATTTTGTGTGACAGCGTGAAAACGCTTGTATGGCTAGAGTTCAGATCGGCTCCGAAATTGCATTTCGTCATCGTGTAGCCATACCCTGAGTTTCGGGTGGGGGTGGGGGGGGGCACACTTTGCTCAGGGAGTCCAGGAGCACAACCCCCAGGACAATATATAAAAAATTAAACATAAAAAGCTTTTAAATGCAAATGTCTACGACAGTCCAATCTGTTTAATGGGCATGGCCATTCACGCTGTACTGAACACCAGTGTCGAGCCTTGCCACTTTCTACTAAAACTAACTGTTTGTTGTTGTTGCCAACAACAGTTACTTTACCCTGTGAGGTGAGTAATTATGCTGCTGTTTCACTTACACACTGACACCGCCTCTCCGGAGAATGAGAACATTGCAGTGGAGATGGGGGGGAGTGACTCACCTCTCAGGCTGACAACAGTGGAGGCACTTTCAAAATAAAAGTCATTCAACAAATCCGGCAACTTTTCTGTTTTACAAAATAAAAGGTCCCGCCACCATGTTCACAAGTGCTGTTGGAGGGCCAAGGAAAGTTTAGGGAACATATTTACCAGTTTGTTATAGACTACCAGTATGTTTTAGTGTCATTATACCATGTTTAGATGTATATGTACCCCTTGTAGATAAAATAGACTTTATTGTCGTTGTACAGTTGCCTATACAATGAAATTGTAGTGGTTCTTCTGAAGGTGCAAAAACAGAAAACATATTCACATATTCACAAACATATACACATATAACATATCACAAATATTACACACTAGACAATTAAAAAGCGAAAATGCTATAAAACAAGCTAAGACAATGAGGTCCGTGGTGTCAAGTGCAAATAAAGACAACAATCTTAAGAAAATAAAAACAACTATAAAAGCCAGCTAAATTGTTGTAATGGATGTAATGGATAACTTATGGATGAGGTCATAAGATGAGGTTGCTCCTAAGCTTGTTGTGACAGAGGGTAACCAGATGGTTTGCCTTGTTATTTCAGTAACTCTTCTTCACATACTGTAAAAGGAACCCCTCATGACGGGTTTGTAATAGGATTAGAAGTTGATTGTATGTTTATAGATAGCTATCAAATCACCGACCATTCTATTGTTATAACATTCAACAATTGGTTGAATGTTGTGCTACTCATTTGATTCATTTGCCTTATAACACATTTAGAAAATTCCTGAGTAAGTGCATATGTGACACGTTCTAATGCTTTGGTCCTCATGTCGGGATCTGATGTAATGATCAGATTTTCTTTCGAAAAATGTGAATACATTTCCCCGTTGTTGAAAATCAATGACACATTGCTAGTCAACTAACACAGCTTGTTTTGTGAGCCTACTAATAATGTCAAATAGTGTTATAGATAACTAGGTAGCAGTGGGGATTACTCACCGAATCCATTTCGTTGCAGTATTTTGGCTTGACTAGCGAGTTTGTGTTGTGATTCTCAACAACAATGAAACGTAGTTCTGTGTTTCAAAAGAAAGGTGCAAACATTTTGATTGGTTGCCGACATGCGGACCAAAATGTATCATTTAACACTAGGACCGCGGCGAGGTCGCGATGAGGTGTGATTCAGCACTATGATAGTTTAACATAGAGAAGAGTGTACTGACGCACAAAGATCGCTGGAGGGCGATGTCACACAAGGCCGTCTGCCAGGCTCCGACGCCTTTTCCCAGAATGCATTTCGCACCGGCAAGCAGAAGGCGTTTTGAATCCTCCATTTTTTTTCAAAAAAAAAATGCTGTGATTTTGCCTTTACAAGTGTTACCATGTCATTTTATGAAGTTTTAATATGTTTTCAGGTGAGAAAGTACCAATATATATTCTCAAAATGTGTCCAGTTTATCAAAATAACCCGTATATCTCCTCTGACGATTTTCGTCGTCGAATTCGCTAGCATGCGTTCGTAAAATCGCCCTGGAAATCTGGTTAGCACCCATGGAATGCCTCTTGTCCAATCAAATTACCTGGTCCCTTTATGACGTTGAACCCGGTGTGCGCTCCGGCGCTCTCATAGCGAATTTACGAACGCACCCTGCGGTTTCACTTTCAAGATCTAATTTTTTTGCATTGGAAAACACTTACAGAGTGAACTGTCATAATGAAAACATGACAAAGCCATTTGACTATCTTGTTCATAAACAATGGTGTCAGGACTTTTCATTTTGATGACACTGACAACTGTTGTGCAAATGTTAATAGTGATGTGAGAAATGCACCAAAGCGACTGAGAAAACTGTATTATACACAACAGTGTTGTGTTGTGTATATGTGAGTGAGACTGTGGTCTACAGTGATATACAGAAAAAACATTATATACAATATTATACATATATTTTTGTTGTCAGGACTTGTTTAGTTATTGTCATTTCGCAGAGTCACCTCAATAAAGCAAATGAACAAATGGAACATTTGCGAACAGTTCTGTAACAAAACGCTGTTACTTTTCCTCACACATGTGTAAGTGGAAATCCTGTGGTCCTCGCAAATAAACCAGAATAACTCGTTTCTAAAGTCAGTTCCATTCACTTGATATAATGGTTGAAGCATGGGGGATGGTAATCTAAATTCAAAGGATCTAAAACAATTGTGGCTTGTTTTTCCAATGAAGCCAACAAGGTCTTTGAATTTAGCCCTGCCATGACTAATCTCAAGTATATTGCAGGCAATAGACCTCCATTTATCCCTATACTTGTAGGGCAACTTAGAAACAATAAGCCTGAGGTTTGATGGGCTATCAAGCTCTTCCAGATAGTGCAAGTCTTGCATGGCATTGTTGCATCCTCTCAAATACAGTGCATAGGCCTGTAGTGACTTTCCATCTTCAGCCTTTATGCTTGGCCAGTTCAAGGCTTTATTTATATATATAATAACGTATGCATGTATGTAACGAGACTGCGGGAGTTTGCATTACTAACGAATGAAAGTTGATTATCATTATTAAAAAATAACTGTAATATATATTGCAATGTTGTCCCTTTCACACATAGTTCCAAGTAATTTCCTTGGAATCCCAAGCTGTGTTGACCAGGTATCGAGACACAACAGCAGGGGAGGGGTGGGGGAAGGGAGGGGAGGGAGGGGTTACATCCCTCTGTAGAACATCTTCTATCTAATCGGCGCACTGTGCTAAAATGCAATGCAAACAAAACAACACAGGACAGACAGCAGTGCAGTGATGCGTTTTATATTATATTCTTTGAACAACAGAACGGGACAGGCGCCAGAAACTGCCATAATATACCATACATATATCTGCCATATATCGTACCTCCGTTTTATATTGAGAAATATGATGATAAATACATATAGGGCGGAGGTATGCTATGTGGTGTGTGGCTAGATATTTTCATGTAGCACTGTGACTGCGGGGGAACCCGATGTCTTTGTTCATTGATCGGAAACGATCGAGACACGGATCGGAAACGATCAACCCTCCCCCCATCAAGCGCATGTCTTATTGAGTCAACACGAGTTGACTCGCTGGAACGAGACAGACTGATACACACCACACCTCTGCCATATCATACATCGGTCCCACATGTATTTATTTACCATCATATTTTTCAATATAAAACGGTATGATATGGCAGATATATATGGTAGCCTACATTGCAGTCGTCCCGCAGTTCTAGTAGATCGCCGACATCATGTTATTTGATGTACATTTCACGGCAAG
Organism: Nansenia antarctica; assembly: GCF_963989245.1. NCBI lineage: Eukaryota > Metazoa > Chordata > Actinopteri > Argentiniformes > Microstomatidae > Nansenia > Nansenia antarctica. The sequence continues at coordinate 6,530,618 of NC_137688.1, read as the reverse complement.
ATAATTCCGATTTGTGGCAAACACCCAACAATTGTTCGTTCACTAAACATTATAACATGAACACAGTTATAGCACCAGTTCCTAGCACCTAGTTTCCTAGCACCAGGGGAGCCCCCCCTCCCAAATTTCGTTGTTTGGTACCTGTACTATATCAATGACAAATAAAGACCATTCATTCATTCATTCATTCAAACAATGACAGTTACAGTCTCGCTCAAACTGTAGCGAGATTAGGAGACTACTAATTGAGAAAAAGAAAAGAAAATACATGAAAGAAAGGAGAGAAAGAGTACAGAATGATAAATCCGCTAATGTGTGTAATGAAAAGTGTGACAATGTTGAAAGACATGATGTCATAATCAAAATATAAAACCTGGTTGGATAAAATAAGATTCTGTTGTGATTGTGTTGACATTGTTGTGATGTCAAAAGAGATCTTGGTTATGTAATGTGTAAAGTGGAGAGGAGATTGATCGGAACTGCGGGAGTTTTCATTACTAACGAATGATGGTTGATTATTATTATACAAAAATAATAGTAATAAATATTGCAATATTGTGTTATCATAGTTATGAGCTTCACAGTGATAACGTCTGTTTATTTGTCGTGAACTTCACGCCGGCCGTGCCCGTAACATCAGCAGACAATCGACTGCTGTAAGCTTGTAAGCGTTGAAACCTGCTTGGCAGCTTTGAAACCCGCTTGGCAGCTTTGAAACCCGCTTGGCTCGCTCATGAATTGGCAGCTATTGTTTGCTAATGGGAAACGATCAATAAGATTACCCTCCCCCGTGTATCAACCATCAAGTGATTGTAACTCACTTTAGAAACTAGTTCTTAGCCTACACGTTTCTTTGTCAAATACATGCTCTGCATGTTTCTCTAAAATGCATAAAGTTCCTATAAGCAGAGAAGTGGGGAAATTATTAGAGCAATCTGATGAAGCTTGAGTCAGCTGAGAACGAACTATGGAACAGATTAAATGCTATATATGGAGAGGAGATTGATTGAGACTGCGGGAGCTTTACTAATGAATGAAAGTTGATTATCATTATTAAAAAAGAATAGTAATACATATTGCAATATTGTGTTATCATAGTTATGAGCTTCACACAGTCTGTTTATTTGTCGTGAACTTCACGCCGGCCCTAACATCAGCAGACACATGAACACAGTGAGGATTCAAACCAACAAAAATAATTAATACACATCATTTCATTTATAATGTGCAGTAAACAAACAAAATAATGTATACTCTCTGCAATTGGCTACTATACAATGGTGCCAAAATCAACTATCCAAATATGAATCTGCGTATATCTATGTACAACCTTGATTGAACCAAGATTCATAGACAGATTGTCCCTTTTGCATATCATCATAATAGGCATTCGTGTCATCATGTTCTTTACACATTACATAACCAAGATTTATTTTGCAATCACAACAATGTCAACACAATCACAACAGAATCTTATTTAATCCAATCAGGTTGTATATATAATCTATATATATAATCTATATATTGGTTTCAATATACCTCCATAGCAGTCTACAGTCTAATTTAGCTATATATATAATTACATTATGAGAACATCAGTATTTTTACGCCTTTGGTTGTATTGTCTGAACGAACATTGATTGGGAGACATACTGTACAGTTTATCATTTTCATAACTGTCTGCACATATACATATCTTATTTTGATTGTTATTGTAGCCTATATATAAACACAAATATCAGTCTTATGCACTGTGTCTCATTCAGCACTGAAGCCTGAATTTGAGCACAGTGTGTGCCCCCTTGCTACCTCTGCTGATATAAAAGAGAATTGCAGGCTTGGAGAAAAAGATGGCAGCCACAAATACACAGACACACACAGAAATACTGCTAAAACGCTTTATACTAACTCGATTTTGAAAATGTAAAAATGCTGGGTGGTAGAACGCACATATCTAGGAAAAGTCATGAAAGGAGGGTCCTGAAATGTGATCGAGTGCAAAGGTAGAATTTTTTTTGTACTCACTGGTGCTGTTTAACACCTCACGGCTGTTCTAGTGTTAATGATCAGGCTGTGTCACATTATGCTGTATATACACGTATAGTATATAGTATATAAGTATATACACGTAGTCAAAGGTAGGAGGGGTACAACTGTTGTTGTTTTGATGGTGTTCATAAAGTATATATATATATATATATATATACCATAACTAAGACAGATCACTTACATGTAGCTTTAACAAACCAGTCATGAACAGTGCCAGGCAACCTCCCTCCCGCCTCGTCTAAGTGGCTATGCGCCGCTCACACTGCCAGAATTAAACATGGCTCCAGGCAAAGAAATGCACATTGGTTTGACCAAGAGTTCTGTACGGTACGTCTAATCTGAGAACTATTTCAGGCATAAAATAAAAATAGTTATCTGACAATGAGAATTATTCACAGACATTCAACATCCACGTCCCTCTGACTGAACCCAAAAGGGAAGATTATTGTATTGCTAAAGACAGCTATCAATGCGGTGGATGTAGTTATAGTAGATGTGGGTTGGAAATGAGTGATGAACACGTTGTTTCCTCTCGGCTGATGAACTCGTAGCCCCTCGCTGAGCATTTCTTTTGCTCAAGAACAAAAGATAAGAGATATCCAGTATTAAGAAAGACAACGTTCTTCATCTGTGCAGTAGCTCTTACCCTGGAGGAACAGAGACAGATAATAAACGAGTTATCATTGTATTCACTGTGTTCCTTGACGTTGTGAGACTCAAACCAATCCAATCATGGTGCATATTACTGAGCCGAGTAGTAGAACAAGTGGATCAATTATTATATTACACACAGAAAGTGTTATAGCATGAACTAACTAGGCTACATACAGTATGGCAAACTTGAATGAATGAATGAATGAATGATGAATGAATGGTCTTTATTGTCATTGATATAGTACAGGTACCAAACAACGAAATTTAGGAGGGGTGGCTCCCCTGGTGCTAGGAAAGAAAAAAATAAACTAAAAAAACAAGAAGGGAAAGGAGCTGGTTTACATAAATAAAGGCTATGTACACTATCCACTATACTATACTGTACAGATAGACGACTAGGGTTGTCATATTGCTTGTACGCATTGGTTATGAAACGCTATTATACAATCCACGATACGATAGTGAGTGAGCATTGATTCAGGGTTAGTTAGTAATTAATTGGGAGATAATACAATATGTTGTGAAGGAATTCATGAACTCCACTTCCCTTACACTAAATAATTAACGGTAATAAATAATGGTCGTCTCCTCTCTTTTTGTCAGATGATATTCTCAACCTTGAAACTACCGAATAAAAACTGGCAACTAACCACATCCAACCGACCCCCCCCCCGCCCCCCCCCCATGGAATAGTTTTGTGAAATAAATACTTTGGAGTTTCGTTTCCCCCCCCTCTGTTTTAAATGACTTGAAAGACATGTTCTGACACGTCCTCGTGGGCTGGAGAGGTTTGTGTGTGATCAGTTGCTGACACAAAGAAGCACCCCCCCCCTCCCATTGAAAAGGATTATTTTTGTCAAGTGCAGCAACCTATCTAAGAGCCGTGCTAATAAATGTCTGTCACTGCAGCTATCTATCATCACTGCTCCTAGTGACGGTGCGGCTGCTGCTGCCAAAGTGCTTACTGGCGCATTGTAGAATTTAAGTAAACAAGCTTGTCTGGCTAAAAGATGCATGTAAATGAGAAGGGATGGAGTGCTGTTGCATAAAAGACGATTCATCATAAATGGAACATTTATTGGAACAGGGGCGTAAGATGAATATCCAAGATTTACTGAAAAATTTACGAAAGGCCAAAATGAACACGTGTAGGCACACTTATACGTACACTTATGCGAGTGTGTGTTGTCGTGTACTCTGTGTGTTGTCATGTACCGTACTCTAGGTGTAGGCTACTGTAGTTGTCGATACATTGAATTGGCTGTATATTACTGTTATTTTAGCATTAAAGTGTCCATATCGGAAAAGTCCATTGTTTCAGTAAGCAATAATGTTTGTCAAACGGGTTGAATACACTTGGATGGTGTTTGATATGATGACCCAATAGGCTTGACATTGCAGCAATTGTGAGTTTTCCTATTTTTTTGTGTTGTGTTCTTTGTTGTTGTTGTTGTTGTTGTTGTTGTTGTTGAGGAAACAAAAGATGTAAGGGCAGGGAAGTGTGGCGAGTGACAGTTGCATAATGTAATTTACGGTCTATTTCACACTTATTAATATTTCCGTCAGCAACACCAAACCATTACACATGAAATATGTAGTAACAGCCTACACACACACACACACACACACACACACACACACACACAACCCCCCCCCCCCTCCCCACACCCACCCACACATTATTGTGGGTACCAACATAAAACAACCATTATTTCATTACAGCTCAAATCCGTGAGTACAGTACTTGGAGTGCATTGATTAGCTTAACTGGTTACCTCACACAGTTGATTTATCCTGATGGGTTATTTGTGTGTACAAACACTGTTTCAACTCCCTTGCTGTACATGAAGCTATGTGGTTTACACGTATCTGGGGTTCTGGCACTCTCAGCAGGTTCTGAGAGGTTTTTGGAAAGTTCCAGCGTTGTTCAGGCAGTAGAGTTGAGTCCATGTAATCACAAATGGCTGTGTTATTGTTTTACTGGGGGGAAAAAACGCTCAGATTTCTAGATTTGATCATTAAACATGCAGGATAATAAAATATTAAGGGGCTCTGCAGATGCCATACCGTCTGAACCTGAAAAATAGATTCAATCTTTTTTTTTTTTTCTCCCCCTCTTGCTGAGTACCCCTAGACAGTCTGAAAAATAGTTGTTGGTTTTCTCTTTTTTCTTTTTTTTGCTGAGTGCATCCAGCTGGGTGTATTGTAATACAGTGTTTCGTAGGGGAGGTAAAGTAAAGTACATTTTCAGTGGAGGGAAATGGTGGTACTGACGTGTTGTCTGTCTTATTGAGTTCCCCCAGTCTCCTCTGAGATATGTTGACATTAGGGGATAGACGGGTAGATACATTAGCAGAATGTACCCGGTGAGTGACACACGAGACAGACCAGCTTGTCCTATTTCACTCAATCAGTCTGCAGAGAAACGTCCAGGCAGCTCAGCCGTGGAAGAACCCCCCGACGCAGCGACGACATTACATAGGACTACATTACATAGACTGCATTACATAGGACTACATTACATAGGACTACATTACATAGCCTACATTACATTACATAGGACTACATTACATAGCCTACATTACATTACATAGGACTACATTACATAGCCTACATTACATTACATAGCCTACATTACATACCCTACATTACACAGCCTACATTACATAGCCTACATTACATAGCCTACATTACATAGCCTACATTACACAGCCTACATTACATAGACTACATTACATAGCCTACATTACATAGACTACATTACATAGCCTACATTACACAGCCTACATTACATAGACTACATTACATAGCCTACATTACACAGCCTACATTACATAGACTACATTACATAGACTACATTACATAGGACGACATTACATAGCCTACATTACATAGGACTACATTACATAGGACTACATTACATAGCCTACATTACATAGCCTACATTACATAGCCTACATTACATAGGACCTTTGCAAGCAATTTGACTGCGGTTACGCAAACAAGTAGGTGATGGTGATGAATGAACTATGGTGAGGGCGGTGGCCGGATTTGCCTCGGTCGAGCAGGTGTGATACAATCGCTGAACTAGCAACCACCTTTCTAGGGAAAACAGACACACGCACGCGGACGCACGCACGCTCACACACACACACACACACACACACACACACACACAAACAGTCTCAGATGATCATGATCCTGCACACACACACACACACATACACACACACACTGGGTTGTACACTGCTGATCAGGATTTTTTTTCAACCACATGACCTGACATGTACACATTCTGAGCCCCTACGTTGAATTCTGTATATCCGTGCTCCAGGTGTTTAGTGAGTTTTGGTCAGCAAGAAGAGTGTTACACTATTTCCCCATTGTACGCATTAATGTACTGTATAGGATTACCCACTGTGAGTTAGCTACATATACTGTATATATGCTGACCCTTTTATCCAAAGCGACTTACATTGCAACAACGAGAGCATATACATTTCAGTATATATGGTCCCGGCGGGAATTGGACCCACAACCCGAAGCGTTGTTAGCGTTACCTGTGCTCTACCAACTGAGCCACAGAGGACTGCACGGCCCAGTCACGTCACACGTTGCTCGCCTGGTGTGTTAGCGAAGGACCGCTAACACAGAGAACCGGCTCGGCCCGTGTGAATGATCTACAACTCCAGCTGACTGTCTGCCTCCATCAAACCTGGCCAGCACTTATAATAAACGAGGGAGGGGGACACTGGGAGGGGGGAGGGGGGGCACTGCCCTATTTTCGCTGCGGAGTCATCCGTCATGCCAGGCGAGACAGCGCCCCCAGAGTTCCATCATTTCCAACTATTGCTCACTCTCTCTCTCTCTCTCTCTCTCTCTCTCTCTCTCTCTCTCTCTCTCTCTCTCTCTCTCTCTCTCTCTCTCTCTCTCTCTCTCTCTCTCTCTCTCTCTCTCTCTCTCTCTCTCTCTCTCTCTCTCTCTCTCTCTCTCTCTCTCTCTCTCTCTCTCTCTCTCTCTCTCTCTCTCTCTCTCTCTCTCTCTCTCTCTCTCTCTCTCTCTCTCTCTCTCTCTCTCTCTCTCTCTCTCTGACTGTTGAAAGAAAACACGAGGGGGGGGTAGAAACTGCCACGTGGTTAGCATTGAAGACGCGTTTGGAAAACCTTGGAAAACCCCTTGACTGTTTAATGACGATTTGTATGTATTTTTACTGAACCTACATGGTCGAATTCTATCTGATTGCAGGAAACCTTGAAATCCTTTCAGCGTTTTCTTTTTTTTTTTCTCTCTTTCTCAGTCAGTCAGCAGCACATGGTGACTCAGTCTCCTCCTCGTCCTAGTCAACATCTTATTACAACTCGTTCTACATCCAATTTCATGTGTTAAATGCTTAATTAAACCCCCCGATTATATTAGGTGCATTGCCAAGGCGGACATCTTGAGGTTTAATATCAATTTGCAGGTTAATCAGGTCATTCTATATCACCTGCCAAGGCAGCGGAGGCCCTATGGTACTACTGTTATAATTACACGCTGGAGACTACATCAACATGCTGCGGCTTGAGTAATGCAATAATGCAATAATGCAATAATGCAGCGATGAAGTCGTGTCCGAATGAGGGTATTTCTGACAAATAATCTAGAAATGTTGAGAGAAATCTACGATGTAGAGAGACGCTGTGGAACTTCATCATAATCCTCGTCATGTACTCTAGATGTAGCTGTAAATAAATGGTTTTGACTGGATATTACTGTGAGATGTACTGTCCAGATCAGAAACATCTATTATTATCTAGCGAATTTGAGCCTTGGAAAAAAGCGTTATATAAATACAATGAATTATTATTATTATTATTATTATTATTATTATTATTATTTCAGTTAGCAATAATGTTTTCAAACTGGTTGAATGCACTTGGTATGTGTTTGATTTGATCATCCAATAGCCTTGACATTGCAGAAACATTGTGTGTTTTTTCCTTTTTTAATACAAAGGACGCATTGGCTGGGAAGTGGGGGGAGAGAGAGTGACAGTTGCATAATGTAATTTACGGTCTATTTCACACTTATGAATATTTCTATTGACAACACCAAACCATTACATATGAACGTGGAAAATTCAGAAATATGCAGTTTGAACACCCTGCACGCAAACACATTTTCACTTAAACATATTTATATACACACACACACTTACACACACACCTACACACACACACACACACACACACACACCCCTTTCTCCATCGGTTCTTCTGGTGATAAATGTTATTTACATGGCAGAGGAAGCGTTGTGAATGCTCAGAGTAAGGCACCTGGACGCTGGCAGGCAGAGACAGAGTGGCCTGAGATGGAAATCTAACAGCACTATCTATCTGGGTTATTAGAGTCCCCCCTTAGGATCCCTCTCAACAGAACACTATAGCTATTATGTAGGCCACAGAGAAACAATACAAAGAAAAAGGCCTTCCTCTTGTGGTAACTATATAGTGGGAGGAATTAACTCTGGAGTTTTCCCCACCGGCCCCCAAAAAGGACTAGGATAATGAGGCTACGCTGAGTGTCAGGGTCTGCGCTAAGCAGAGGCAAAGCAGAGGCAAGCCATGAGAAAACAGCCCATCAGTACCTTATTGCATAGGCCATCATGACAAATTGAACTTATTACAGTGTAAATATGTCATTTACTGTGTATTCAGGGGGCGGGGGGGGGGGAGACAAATCCACATGGCCTAAAGAACATACAGTACGTATGTAACACTGTATGTTCCAAGCAAAGGTAAACATGGAGAATTTTTCTAGGTACTACCTCAGAGGACTAACATGCCTTTTCCCGTGATTCCATATCAGAGATCTATTTGATTTATGCTCTCTCTTGCCGCCAAACTCCAAGTGGTGAAATTCCATTTCCCTCTCCAATGTATTCTCAACAGCACAGCACAGCAACTCGGAAACAACAAAGTGGTATTTGCTAGAGAGAGAGAGAGAGAGAGAGAGAGAGAGAGAGAGAGAGAGAGAGAGAGAGAGAGAGAGAGATGGCCGCGTGAAATAAAGAAGAAAAAAAAAACAAGGGGAGGAGAAGGGGAACGGAAAATGAAACGACTGCACAGGAGCTAACAGAATGGATGTCGGGGCGTGTCCGTGTCGGTAACAACGTTTGGATGACGTAGCGGACTGAGGCGGCGGGTTTGAGCGTCCGTAATTGATCGATTTTGCAGCCTTTCGACGCTTTGCCGCTTTGAATGTTCAAAAGGATTATTCTTCAGTTTGATGGATTAAACCTGAGGGAAGGAAGAGGGGAGGACCCTGGAAGGGAAAATGAAACATGTGCACACTAATCCTGGGTTGGTTTTGTGGTAAAAGAAGAATGGTGCAAGGCTAAAGGCCGATTTAAAGTTCTGCGTAAAATCAACGCTGTAGCCTTGCGTAGTCCCGCGTGCCCTTGCCTTGCCTACGGAGAGGGTTGACGTGCACATCTCCAAAAATGTAAGAACGCGTCAGTTTCTACGCAACAGTAAGCTCTGTGATTGGTCCGCTTGGTAGCACATGATTCCGACAAGATTCCGACTCTCTCGTCGGCCAAAATGCGGAAGCCATGACAGAAATGTCATTTACTTTTTCTGTAATTACTTAATAATAAAGATTTGAAAAATGATGATAACCATCGTATTATCTTAGTTTAATGTCATTTCAATGCATCATAGAACTTTTATTTACAACAAGCATAACAACAAAAAGATCGCTATTATGCCGCTTTGAGCTTTGAGCGCCGTTGAGTTCCTAACCGGAAGAGGCACAGCACAGGGGCATAGAAAACACACTGCCACCTAGCGATGTGACGGTGTAATTGCAGAGTGACCTACGCAGAAGTGTAAAGTGCGAGACCCCTTACGTAGTCTACGCAGGCTACGCACGTAAATTCGACGCAGAAGCTTAAATCGGCCTTAATGTAGGAGCGATTGCGGGCAGGTCCCCCCCCCCCCCCTGTCGACTTCGTCCCCTAGCGTGTCCGTCTATCTTCAGCTCGACTGTTTACTTTTTGACTATTAAATTAGTGGGTTAAAAATCTCATTAAAGAGTCTCCCTCTCGGTCTTGCCCGCTCAGCAAGGTCTGCATACACCTGCTTTTAATCAGATGGTGGTGGTTCATATGAAGAGCCATTCATTTAAAAAGAGAGAGTGGTTAATGAAATGAAGAAGAAATTAGGAGTCGGTGTGTTTTTTTCTTTCAAACACACATCTGCACAAGTGTAAGCGTGCAGATGTGTACACATACACACATGCACACACTCTCAGACACTCACAGATGATCATGCACACACACACATGCACACACACATGCACACACTCTCAGACACTCACAGATGATCACGCACGCACACACACACACACACACACACACCCTTACACACACACACACAAACACCCTTACACACACACACACGCACACAGACGCACACAGACCTGCAAGAGGGGAAAAGCCATGCTCAGCCCGGGAAGTCATTAAGGGTGATGTTAGTCCGGAGCGTTTAATTAAGGCACCAAACGAGGTCAGCGTTGGAAGGACAAACATACCGGTACTCTAATGAACAAGCGTGTGAGCTGCATGAGGATCCAGCAGCAGCAGCACGTTCCACACCTCAGCATCCCTGCTAGGAGGGACCACAGCCCACATCTCTTTCCTCCTTGTCATTTCTATGCAGATTTACGAAACCCTATTTATAAATTCTCATTCGCCAAAAAAACTCATTTTTGATTTTGATTGCCCATGTGTCTTTCCCTTCCATTCCGGGCGGTGCCGCTTTCGGGCTTTCCTTAGGGTTTAATATCGTCACCGAGTTACGCACGTTACCCCTTAATTAAATCAATCTGTAGGAGGAGGAGGCGGAGGAGGAGCAGGTGCAGGTGTCTCCGCTCACCTTTGCTGTGACTTGTAACGGGGGGGGGGTCACCTCTGGGAGGGGGGGGGGTGGGGACGGGGGCGACCTTGATCAGGCTAATCTGACGCAGCGCACCTGGCGGACAGACAGACAGACAGACGGACGGAGGGAGGGAGTGACGGATGGGAGTCAGGTGTCGGTGGATGACACGGAGGGGTCACAGAGGGACCCTCTGGAGTACTTCTCAGAGAAAGCGCTGACGCGGAAAGCGAGCGGCGGTACACGCTCACCTCAGGGACCCCGGAGCAGCGGCCCCTTCCTGACATTACCGTCATGAAATATTCACGTGACTCCCGGTGAACTATAGGTTCGTTTTGATGTCACGGTTAGGGAGCACAGAATGTGACATGCCACTATGGTTATTTATGATGATGATTATTTATTTATTTGTTTTGTTAGTTGTTGTTTTTCCACACATAACCTGGATGTGTCTGCTATCAGTTGGTTTCCACACACAGTAGATTTGATGTGTTATCAGCAGATGTGTGTGTGTGTTATCAGCAGATGTGTGTGTGTGTGTGTGTGTGTGTGTGTGTGCGTGCGTGCGTGCGTGCATGCGTGTGTGTGTGTGCGTGTGCATGTATGTGTGTGTGTGTGTGCATGTATGTGTGTGCATTTGCGTGTCCGTGTGCATGTGTGTAAGCGTGTACGTCTTTTACTTCCATATGAATAAATAAAAAATCCACTAGTCATTGATATTCAGGATTTCAAGGTTATCATCGAATATTGTACATGTAGGAGCTTTCAGAAATGCTACTTATGGACAGCAGGCTTGAGGGTTGATGCAACGAGAGAGAGAGAGAGAGAGAGAGATCATAAACAGTACATGCAAAAATACATTGTACTCTACCTGTGCTACGGTGCATCATTCTCTGTATTCTCTGTTCTGCACTGTTCAACATCCTCCATCTCATCATCTCTGCATTACCCTTCACAATTCACATTCAAAAAGACAGGAACATTTCCAAAAGTACACCCAAGCTAAACAGATACCAGCCAGAACCATTCCGGTTCTAAATGACGTAACTGCCATTATTTCGGTGAATTCCAGGGAAGCTGGAAGTGAGCCTGTGGAGAAGGTGCCAGAATGTGACCGGGGCCTACCGGGAGACATTGCCCTGACAGACCATTAGCGTTAATACGCACCCTCCTCTCCCGCTTGAAGAGAGACATTTGGAAATCAGCAGACTTGCTGTGATAACGGTGGATATGACAGATCCTTCTTTTCTCTCTCGCTCTCTCTCTCCTCGCCCTCACTCTTTCCTGTTTTTCAACTGCTTGGTGTACTTTCCATATCTCCCCTCACCACCCCCACCATCACCACACCACACCACCACCGCCACCACCACTCTTTCTATCTTACTCTCTGCCTACTCTCTTGGCGATGTCTGTCCCTGACACCTCTGTTCAGTCAGCCAAATGTCACATAACAGAAAGTGAAATATCAAGTTGGCAGTCGATATGGCAGAGAAATGACGGGGGTGGGGGAAGGTGCTTCTGTCTTGTTGTCTTCAAAGGTGCTGTGAGCGTCGCACAGTCTTGGACTCTGAGAGCTTAGAAAGTGATTACAGCTAGGAGCTAGCCAATAGAGGGATAGGTAAAGGGATGGGGCCAATGGTGGAGGTGTTTTTTCGCACTTTCATGCATTTGCTTAAGTGTTTTTTTTTGTGTGTGTTTTTAAAAAATGTTTTTAGGGCCTTCATTTTCTTCTTTAATCAGATAGAGACAGTAGAGATTGACAGGAAGGATGAGTAAGAGAGAGGAGGGATGACATGCAGGATATAAATGGTAAATGGACTGACTCATATAGCCAGGGGTGCACATAACTTTTTGGGGCCAGTGCTCAGAGGAGCACCTAGGGATGCTGCTTGGTGCTCCCCGAGCTCGCGAGTCACGACCCGTCCCACAGGATGGATGAAAAAGGGATACATGGATAACTTATATTAGCAAAACGACATTTATTCATAAATAAAGATGAACGAACAAATGATTGTGTGCAAAACAAAATAAACAAATGCAAAATCAAATGACTGCTCTTGCATGAAAGTCTGTCAGACTCCTTTAAACACAATGAAATCAACTGACATCTCTTTAAGCACTAACTGAATGTCTGTTCTTTAAACACACTGAAATAAACGGACATCTCTTTAAGCACTGCTCTGTTCTGTAAACACTGAAATCAACTTTTCAACAAAAAGTTACAGCCTAAGCATTTATTTATGCTACAAGCTTAATCGTCATCATCACTGCTCTCTTGACTGCTGTAAATTATCACTGTCCTCAATTTCAACCATGGTAGAGGATGTATTTTTAATTTTTTTTTGTGCGCAAAAGCGCCTCCATGCGGCTGATCTGCCGCGCAGCATGCATTTTGGCGACGCATGCGCACTGGCGCACCAGTTATGTGCACCCCTGCATATAGCGCCTTTATCCAAAGCGCTTTACAACGGCCTCTCATTCACCTCACACACCAATGGCGGCAAGCTGCCATGCAAGGCGCTGGCCCCGCTCACTGGGAGCAATTTAGGGTTCAGTGTCTTGCCCAAGGACACTTCCACATGTGGCCAGCCGGGGCTCGAACCGCCGATCTGCCAACCTTGCGCTCATTATACGGCGGCTTTACCTCCTGCGCCACAGCCGCCAGGATATGTCGATAGCTGGAATACCATACAAGACTGACGCCTTAGTGTGCTACGTCACCAAGTGCCCCATGCCCTCAAATGTTACCCCAATAAAAACCTTGAAATGACCGTTCCTTCTGGTACTTCGTCTCCTGTGTATTTCACTATGTCACAAGCCACTGTATCAGAAGTGATGTGACACAGGGGTACGGTAAGCAAGTAGACAACCACATATATATTTGATATCATGAATATTAAATCAGAACCGGATCGCGTCATATCTTCTCAGTCGTCTGTGCATTTGGTAAATAAAACATCTAGACCTTAAATCATCATATTTTATTTAAACATGGAAAACTATGTATTTATACATATATGTAAACAGTATTTAGCTTCCCGGGGGAATTAAGACCATTTTACTGTCATTCACACAGTGGAGCTCAGTGTGGGGCCTCATTACCGTACAGACGACACCTGTCTGATTACCTCATCCTTGATTAACCAATGTCACTGTTATGTCGACATAGAACCACCCCAAACACACACCCCTTTTAATCACGGGCACATTCAGTTTTCACAACATAATACATAGGACAGTGAAAACAATAATTAAATCATGTGAAATGGGCTGTATCCACTCTGTTCTTCCATATGTTCATACCAATATCGTATTAATGCTTGTAATATATATGAATATATTAATGCTTGACAATGCTTGTAATATACTTATAATATTATATATATACTGTATAATATATTATAATGTTATTACTATATTCGTATCGCAAGTTAGCCTACCAACCTTTCCTTGGTGGCTGTATACACAGATAATGCTTGTAATATACTTAGAATATTATATATTATAATATGTTATTACTATATTCGTATCGCAAGTTAGCCTGACAACCGTTCCTTGGTGGCTGTAGAAGTTGTGTGGAGTTGACTCCCAGCTGTATAATAAGCAACAACAAGACAGTGTCAAATCAATACTGGGAGAAATCATTAATAATAATCAGACTGTTTATTGGCATTTGTAGTTTTGTTGTTGTCGGTTTTTTTCTCTTTTTAAAGCCAGTTTCATTAGCGTTAGCCAATAGATTCACTTTGACCTTACCTGACAGAGCATGTACGCAGACTGTATATGTGACTTACTACTACTGGCTCTTAGAAAAAAACGATTAGAAACATTTTCTCTCTCTGAGTAAAGCTACAGACTGCATAGTGTCACAGTGTATATGCTGCTCTACTGAGGAGAATGATACTGGGAAACAAGCGTGTGTCTAGACCAGTGGAGGCTGGTGGAGGCCGAAACCAGAGGACGGGCTCATTGTGATGCATGGAATGGAATGGACCATTCCTCATTCCGTGCCATGCATTATAATAAGCCCGTCCTCTGACTTCTACCTCCACCAGCCTCCACCAGCCTCCCCAGGCCTAGACAGTGCACTGCACCGTATCCCCCACCCCCAAAAGGTGTTTACCTTATTGCCAATGTGACGGGTCATCTTGCATTTAACACAATCGTTAGTTCGAATCTGAAAACGCCAGGACTCATTAACAAGTCACTGGTCGTGTGGCGAGACACCAAACAGACAGTGTTTATCAAAGGACTCCACATAGCCGCGAACGGGTCTCTCAAAGCTAACCCCCGGTATCAGAGGGCCTGTCTGCCGCGCGTTCTTCTAAATGCTAATTAAGGCCATGTTGTTTGTCGCGGAGGAGCTCTTTCTCTTGTTTACTAATGAATTTCTAAAGTGCGCACTGCCGCAAGGTTGATTAGAATGGATTAGCCGACCTCGCTTACCTCCATTTGCATTCGTGAAGAGGAGGATCCAAAAAGCCGCTCAGCCACTCGGTCTTTAGCCACCGACCAACCAGCCAACCCGCCCCCCCCCCCCTCTACAACACATCTCCATCCTCCATGTATAATAGGGCTCCACCTCCCACGGCTTCCTCTCCTACCCAGCTCTCCATTAGTGATCTCTGTGGTACTAGATGGCTCTGGATGATGGGGACCACGGGAGGACAGTCAGGGTGAACCGGGCCTGTTTAAAGTGCACTGCTGTGGGACACCTGGTGGGTGGGGTGGGGCGGGAGGGGGGTATGACCCCACGGGGTCCTTCAATCCATCCTCCATTGTTTTGTTCTGCTAATTAAGGAGCGGTGTTCAGGCTGATTGGTTTCCAGTGTGTAATTACCAAAACAGTCTCCTGAGAGCGTTTTCACCGTCTGAGTGCTAGACACTCTCCCCTGACCGCCAGGAGACCGAGGGCGAGGGAGAGGGGGAGAGAGAGAGAGAGAGGGAGAGAGAGAGAGAGAGGGAGAGGGAGAGAGAGGGAGAGAGAGAGTGAGAGAGAGGGAGAGAGAGGGAGAGAGAGAGGGAGGGAGAGAGAGAGAGGGAGAGAGTGAGAGTGAGAGTGAGAGAGTGAGAGAGAGAGAGAGAGAGAGAGAGAGAGAGAGAAAGAGGGAGGACGCGGCCATGCAGAAGCGCGAGGTCACGACCCTCATTTACCCCCCCAAAAAAAATGTACAAGGGAGAAGAAGGACAGGTAGATGGATTAACGGACATACTTGTATTGAGACGTTATCCTTCTTTCCTCAACATGTCTGGTGTTCTGGAGCTACTTCAAGGTTCTCTTCTGCCATGTGGAGAAAAAGTAAGACAGCCAAAGTGCTCCCTCTAAAGGAAAAGCTTGTATGTGATGTTTTTAGTAGGCTCGGAGTCTGGAGGGATAAAATGTTACATTTCTGGGTGAAAAGTACTCTGGCTCAGTCACATCTAGGCAGGGACATCTAACCGAAGACTATATCCAGTCAGAAATAGTATCAAGAGGGTCAAATTATTAGTCCGAGCCACGTTTGACTACATTTAAAAAAAAAAGATCTGCCTCAGGATTTATGCATCAGATAGAAAGGGTTTAGTACGCCAAGAAAGTGATGAAAAAGAAACAAAACAGATCAAATTGGACATATACGAATAAGGTAACGTCGTTGATTGATTAACGACTTCAGAAACGGTTCGATAGTGATTTTAAAGAGGGAAGCAGGAATGGGTAAGCTTACTCTACTGTAACCTTACACTACTGTTAACCGACTAAATGATTCTCAAATCAATATAAAAGTTACCCGACCTACTCTCTGCAGTGTTATGAATACACAATGCAGTCGTCACGGTTTATTCCTCACTCTCTCCTCTTTGTGTGTCTGTCTCTGGCACGCCACAGTCATCGTATTTGATCTTTACAATACCATTCAATATTCATAAACCTGGTAAACAGAGCAGAATATCTAATTTTCATGGATCTCTTTCTCATGCAACAACTGTCACAATAATACTAGAGAGACAGCTCGGCAGAGGTTTGCTTTCCAAATGAACAATGAACAAAGAAACCCTCCTAGCTGCTGTATTCCTCATCCATGAGGAAGCAAACAGATGGAGAGGAATGGCACATCACTCCTCCTCGCTAGTGAAAATAAGCATCCTATGAAAATAGTCATTATGTTTGAGAGAAACACAATTGAGCTGCTCCTTAAATTAAAGACTACCGGTACTATTCTAAGGCATGAAATAGTAGCCTGATTGTGTATCCCTGGTGTCCTGTCCAGTCCTGTCAAATGAGGGTTTCATTGGGTGATTAAAGTAAGACCAAATGTTTCCCAAGTATGAACAAATATGCTTGTAACACAATGTTCAGGCAGTCAAATTAAAACAAATCCTATGGAATGCAATTAGTTTACTTTTCCCAACAGAATATGCGGAGGAGGTCACAGAAACGACAAGGAATTGTAATAGGATGCATAAAAAAAATACTGTTGTTTGGAGTCAATTAACACAAATTAAATCAGGAATGGATTAATTTGCAGTTCACCAATAACAGAATAACACATCTATGTAAGCTTCACATCATCTGTCGAAAACAGTGAGGTTGTGTTTTGTTTTTTTAACTCATTATCATCTCCCTGGATTTCTACAGAAGGAGTGCGGTACAAAACCTAACCCATCCCATTCCAAAACGGTGTTTAGAAGTTGTGACACGATGCTGCTGTGAGGTAGTGCATCACAAAACCAAACATAGATAGACAGTATATATGTCATGAAGATATACAAATCGAGCTCTCACTCACAGCTGGTGGCCAAAACGTGCAGACACATACACAAGTGAGGAAGCTGTTTTCTCTGGAACCTCGATGAAAACTGCAGTCAAGAAGTTGTTTCATCACAGTTTGATCATTTTCAAAGGAATGCGTGTATCAAGGATTGAAGAAGTGAATTTCCTTGTTCAAATTTTCATAGGATACTGTCATAAGATCTGGTTCAGGATACTTAAATATTGTGTGCCTTTTCAAGGTCTTATGAGGAATCTCAGTCTAGGATAGGATATTAAGATCCTGTGTTATATTCAACATCACGCTTAGCATCCGTGCAGGATCTTTGAGGATCCTATGGAATCCTGCGGTAGATTTTTTACAGCATTGTAAACTGTTTTGATCTCATCAGAGTCTTGAAAAAGGCAAGCACACTAGCTTCTCTAACTCTCAAAATATTTTTGAAGTGTGTTCTAGAATGAAGGGGCGTTAAGTGAAAACGATCTTCTCTCTGTCTCAGTTCTAGCCTTAGGAACAGATAATGATAGCAGTGCCTGCGAGCCAAAACTATTGAGTGGCTGATCTGGTCAATGCGGAAAAGAGTTACAAAGGAAGATGCGCCAGCAAAAGTTTGTACTCAAAGGTGTATCAGTGCTTTAATCTACTGGTGCAGAGAGGTCCATTGCACCATGGCATACAATTCACAGTGAGTGATCTAGCATGGGTTATAAATCTTAAAGCACCACGATAGACTGTGTCTAAGAGCTTTTAAGGTACTGACTGAGGCCTGCATAGAAACAATATCACCTTCTCAATATTAGATGTGCTAGAATACATGATCATAGTGTCATCAGAAGACAGATGTAGATGTGCAGAACCAATAGCCTTCCCTATATCATTTATATATAGTGTTA
This sequence comes from Nansenia antarctica, assembly GCF_963989245.1. NCBI lineage: Eukaryota > Metazoa > Chordata > Actinopteri > Argentiniformes > Microstomatidae > Nansenia > Nansenia antarctica. Next base: position 6,512,357 of record NC_137688.1, on the reverse strand, counting down.
AAACGTCTGGACTGAAAATTGAGACCTGGGGAACTCCTTTTTGAAGCCTTCGAAACTTTGATGTCAGAAAGGTAGTTTTGGAAGCAATCCAACCCTAACCAACCATATCCAGTTAATAATGCAACAGCAAGTCATGGTCAGTAGTGTTGAAGGCTCTCGACAAGTCAATAAAAAGTAAAACACATTAAAGACAGATGGAGTTACTATATAAAGAAGATCTTTGAGTAAGTTTATTAGGTTTTCCAAAACTTTTTGCCAGCAGTTGAGATATGGGGTTGATAGTTATACAACTGGGACAGGTCTCTAGACTTATGTGATAAGACGTAGCATAGGCGTCTATCCAGACCTTTGGTATTGTATTACTTGCCAATGAATGATTACATATATGAGTGAGAGAAGCAGCAATGATCTCTGCACCAGAGATCTTTTTAAATAGGGGTTTAACTCCTCCGCCCGGCCATTTTATTAATACCAACAGATCTGAGCATCTGGAGGGAGGAAGTGCTAACATCCACTCATCAGAAATGTGATCTTCACATGAAAGATGCAACCACTTGAGATCTTTCGACTGAAGATATAGGCCAAAAGTACCAGTCAGGAGATTTAATATCTAAACATGCTTGGAGGATTGTGTCACAAGCCTTCAGCTGCCTCACATTAGGTGTGAAAGCTAAAAAAATAAATTGCCTAATTTGGCAAGGTTAATTTGGCAAGGTTAATCCAGTCCAAAGAGAAATAACGACAGATGCCAATGAGTCGATATGCGACGCTCAACTTCACACAGTGACACATCCCAAGGTGCACAGTAGAGTATGTGGCCATTTCAACAGTTTCTCCATCTATTCTGGCACATCCTGACAGAATGCTTAAATACTGGCATGTGGGAGGGAATAGCTATTTCCAAAAATGGAAAAAAGGTGAGAAGGCTCCTGTCAAAATATCTTTTGTAGAGGCCTAGGGGGTGGTCCACGTCAGATCCACTGTGTTTTTGGAAAGTGTTTGTCCAAATCTGTCAGTCACATCTTTGGGGGAAAAAATAAAGTCTCTGGATTAATACTCAGAGAGACAAAAAGTATTTTGTATACAATGCTTTTCACAAATATTAAAAGTACTGGACAGACTCGCCACAGACTCAACCATTCCACCACCAATGCATTTAATAAAAAACATGTGACAGGTCAATGACAGTAAATTGTTTTCATGTCTACCAGACGTGAGACTATGAGACTTGGAGGGAGGGTGATGTTAATAATTGACCAAAGGAGGATCCGTGTGACAGCGAGGATTGGCAAGTGATGTATGCGGCAGAGGCGAGGGCAGGTGGACGGCTTAGTTTGATATCTCGTTACTCTCTTTTTATCTCAGCATGATTCCCTCATGGAGGGAATGGAAAACATGTCTCTCTCTCTCTCTCTCTCTGTCTCTGTCAGAGAGGGGGTTTTGGTCAGGGGGGTTTTTGGTCCAAAAGACCTGTAATGATAATAAGATATATTTCTTTCAAGCAAGACTGGAAGACAATCTGTCATGGATGAGTTCAACAATTAAAAAAAAGAAAATGAAATAAGCAGCTTCTATTTCAAGATCTGTTACAGCACTAATATGTGCAGCATTGTGTGTCTCCTACATTTCACCAATTACTCTCACTTCAGTTGTGCCAAAACGCTCTACGAGCCATCTGTAATTTAAATGACATGTTTTCAACTCTATCACTCAAAACAGAAATCTCACAATTCACTCCACAGATTCTCAAGCTAGCATATCATACCCGTATTCCAAACTGACATGTCAAGTGAAACAATGCAGGTCCCAATGCTTGGGGGATTTTCTCCCGCATATTCTTTCCCAATATCAGACAGGAGCTGAATGCAAATGATGGTGGGATGGTTCCTCTACATAGAAGGGGAGAAATTAACGTATTTAATGGGTGGTAATTGCCTTTCATTGGATAAAAGCAACTGTGGGACGTAAATTATTCCAGACTACTGTACAAATCCCAATGTCCCTCAGCTTGGATGTATTGAATAGGAAACATATTGGTCTGCATCAGCCAAACTGCTTCTGACAGTATACCAATGTACTGTCCTTACTGAGAGAGAGAGAGAGAGAGAGAGAGAGAGAGAGAGAGAGAGAGGGAGAGGGAGAGGGAGAGAGAGGGGGAAAGAGAGAGAGAGAGAGAGAGGGGGGGGGGGTAGGGAAAGACAGACCTGCTGGTTTTTCCCTGACTTCATGAGGTTAGCTACAGAAGCTGTCATCTTCTCATCAGAGGGGAACAAAGTCACCTTGGCCTGTGTGTGGACAGGTGACAGGGAGAGGTGGTGGGGGTGGGGTGGGGGGGGGTGTGTGACTGGTAGCCACGGCGATGGCACTGGCCCTGGTGAGGTTCCTGTTGACACAGACCAGCGTTACTGAAGGTGACAGGCGCAGGGACCTGCTCGGTGGGGGGGCCTGACACCTCAACACCTGCCCTGGGAGACGCAGCGTCAGCATATCTCACAACCCACTGTGGAGGGATGGAGGAGAGGAGGGATAGAGGGGTGTAGGAGAGGAGGGATAGAGGGGTGGAGGGATAGAGGGGTGGAGGAGTGGAGGGATAGAGGGGTGGAGGAGAGGAGGGCTGGAGGAGAGGAGGGATAGAGGGGTGGAGGAGAGGAGGGCTGGAGGAGAGGAGGGATAGAGGGGTGGAGGAGTGGAGGAGGGATAGAGGGGTGGAGGAGTGGAGGGATAGAGGGGTGGAGGGATAGAGAGATGGAGGAGTGGAGGGATAGAGGAGTGGAGGGATAGAGGGGTGGAGGAGTGGAGCGATAGAGGGGTGGAGGAGTGGAGGGATAGAGGGGTTGAGGGATAGAGAGATGGAGGAGTGGAGGGATAGAGGAGTGGAGGGATAGGGGGGTGGAGGAGTGGAGGGATAGAGGGGTGGAGGAGTGGAGGGATAGAGGGGTGGAGGGATAGAGAGATGGAGGAGTGGAGGGATAGAGGAGTGGAGGGATAGAGGAGTGGAGGGATAGAGGGGTGGAGGAGTGGAGGAGTGGAGGGATAGAGGAGTGGAGGGATAGAGGGCTGGAGGAGCGGAGGGATAGAGGGCTGGAGGAGTGGAGGGATAGAGGGGTGGAGGAGTGGAGGGATGGAGGAGTGGAGGGATGGAGGAGTAGAGGGATGGAGGAGTGGAGGGCTGGAGGGATAGAGGGGTGGAGGAGTGGAGGGATAGAGGGATGGAGTGGAGGGATAGAGGGGTGGAGGAGTGGAGGGCTGGAGGGATAGAAGGGTGGAGGAGTGGAGGGATAGAGGGGTGGAGGAGTGGGGGGTAGAGGGCTGGAGGGATAGAGGAATAGAGGGGTGGAGGGATAGAGGAGTGAAGGGATAGAGGAGTGGAGGGATAGAGGGTGGAGGAGAGGAGGGATAGAGGAGTAGAGGAGGAGAGGGATAGAGGGGTGGAAGAGTGGAGGGATAGAGGGGTGGAGGGATAGAGGGGTGGAGGGATAGAGGGGTGGAGGAGAGGAGGGATAGAGGGCTGGAGGAGTGGAAGGATAGAGGAGTGGAGGGATAGAGGGGTGGAGGAGTGGAGGGACAGAGGGATAGAGGGTTGGAGGAGTGGAGGGATAGAGGGGTGGAGGAGTAGAGGGGTGGAGGAGTGGAAGGATAGAGGAGTGGAGGGATAGAGGGGTGGAGGAGTGGAGGGATAGAGGGGTGGAGGAGTGGAGGGATAGAGGAGTGGAGGGATAGAGGGGTGGAGGAGTGGAGGGATAGAGGGGTGGAGGAGTGGAAGGATAGAGGAGTGGAGGGATAGAGGGGTGGAGGGATAGAGGGGTGGAGGGGTGGAAGGATAGAGGAGTGGAGGGATAGAGGGGTGGAGGAGTGGAGGGACAGAGGGATAGAGGGTTGGAGGAGTGGAGGGATAGAGGAGTGGAGGGATAGAGGGGTGGAGGAGTGGAGGGACAGAGGGATAGAGGGTTGGAGGAGTGGAGGGATAGAGGGGTGGAGGAGTAGAGGGGTGGAGGAGTGGAAGGATAGAGGAGTGGAGGGATAGAGGGGTGGAGGAGTGGAGGGATAGAGGGGTGGAGGAGTAGAGGGGTGGAGGAGTGGAAGGATAGAGGAGTGGAGGGATAGAGGGGTGGAGGGATAGAGGGGTGGAGGGGTGGAAGGATAGAGGAGTGGAGGGATAGAGGGGTGGAGGGGTGGAAGGATAGAGGAGTGGAGGGATAGAGGGGTGGAGGGGTGGAAGGATAGAGGAGTGGAGGGATAGAGGGGTGGAGGAGTGGAGGGACAGAGGGATAGAGGGGTGGAGGAGTGGAGGGATAGAGTGGTGGAGGAGTGGAGGGACAGAGGGATAGAGGGGTGGAGGAGTGGAGGGATAGAGGGATGGAGGAGTGGAGGGATAGAGGAGTGGAGGGATAGAGGGGTGGAGGAGTGGAGGGATAGAGGAGTGGAGGGATAGAGGAGTGGAGGGATAGAGGGGTGGAGGAGTGGAGGGATAGAGGAGTGGAGGGATAGAGGGGTGGAGGGATAGAGGGGTGGAGGGATAGAGGGGTGGAGGAGAGGAGGGATAGAGGGCTGGAGGGATAGAGGAGTGGAGGGGTGGAGGGATAGAGGGGTGGAGGAGTGGAGGGATAGAGGGGTGGAGGAGTGGGGGGATAGAGGAGTGGAGGGATAGAGGAGTGGAGGGATAGAGGGGTGGAGGGATAGAGGAGTGGAGGGATAGAGGAGTGGAGTGGAGGAGGCTATCTTCGTTCTTTCTTTGTTACTAAAGTCTCCTTCCTTTATTCTCTCAGTCTCACCCCTATATGGAATGTAGAAGCATAAAATATTGATATGATCTCTATGTCTTGTGTTGTTTTGCAGTAAGGGTGTAGGAGACGGGTGGGTCGATAGTCTTCATCAATACATGAAGAAGAAGGGAAGAAGAAAGAAGTTCTGCACACATCAACAGATATGCTATTTGGTTTCATACTGTTTGTAAAAGATCTAAAATAATAATAATAATAATAATAATAATAATAATAAGTATTATTATTATTAGTATTATTATTATTATTGTTATAATTATAATTAATATTATTATAATTAGTAGATAATTAATTTAAAAGCGCCTATCTCAGACTCAAGGACACTGTACAAAAAAGGTAATAGTGTTACTACTAGGACCCATGCCATGCTGTAGGAAGGCCAGTCGGAACAGATGGGTCTTGAGTCTGGTCTTGAATGTATTGAAGGTATCAGAGCATCGGATGGCTGGTGGAAGGGCGTTCAGCAGAAAAGGCTTGGTCGTCAAGTGTGTGTCGCCTAGTGTGGGGCATGACGAGGAGGTCAATGTCGGAGGATCGGAGACCACGTGTCAGGGTGGAGTAGGTCAGTTAGGTATGCAGGAGCCCGGCCATGGAGTGCCTTAAAGGTGATGAGGAGAATGTTTAGAATTAATTATCAGTATTGTCATGAGATATGAGATATTGGGGACATTCTTAAAATTCTTTATTATCGAGCCTTGATTTTTTTAAATTAGTCTGATTTCCCTTTGAATTGAATTCCCTTCCGACCGAGCCTTGATATAACCAAGCGCCTTAACTGAACCGCTGAATCACCTGCTTTTCTTAGTCTTTCTTTGTTCTTTTCCTTACCAGAAACTCCCCAAACGTCGAAGTGATAATGAAATGAAACAGCGGATGAGGGGGAGGGAGGCCTACTGAACCCCCCCCCCACCCCCACCCTCCCTTTCCTCTACTCTCTCTCTCTCTCTCTCTTCCCAGGTCGGCATCCATCACATTGCGGGTGGCCACCTCTCCTCTGACAGCTTTGTCAATGTAAATTACTGCAGTCTGTCTGGAGCGGCCGTGGCCCTGGGAGGGAGATACCTGGTGGGACCGGCCCTGGCTGGGGCTCAGGAGAGAGAGAGAGAGCTCACTGCCCCGGGGCTGCTCTGCACCCCGTATCCACAGACGTGGCAGTGCTAATACACACACACACACACACACACACACACACACACACACATACGTGCACAGACACGCACGCACACACAGGCACACGCGCGCGCACGCGCACACACACACACACACACACACACACGTACGCACACGCACGCACACCTACCCACAGAATCTCATACCTCACAGCCTCCTAGGGAGACGGAAATAAAAAAAGTTTTTTTTTTTTTTTTACTTAGAATAAGTCTCGCCTTTCAAGTTGGTAAACAGTGGAGCAGGGAAACAGGGACATCTGTTGGTGAGCAGTATCGTCAGGGGAGGTGTGTGTCCTGGTTATCTGTGACTGACTGACCAAAAAACTGGGACACCTGTCAGACGTGTGGCATTACTGGTTTTTTTTTATTTGTATATCTCCGTCAAACAAACAAGGTCGTGCGGGGCTTTGATATCCTCCTTTTCACAATTGATTTTCTCTCTTTTCTGGCTTATCTGCTTAGTTATACATTTCTTCAATGAGACTTGGCGTTTCTTACATGATGGTTCTGCTTAGGAATATGGCCTATTTCCTCCTTCAAATGAGATCCTCAGGGATTTTATTTACTAAATTGCAAAGGACTAAAGATAATTCATATCTCAGTAATTAGGCATGCAAGAAAATACATCACAGACCTCAATATGCCTTGTTATTAAAATAAAAAAAAATAAAAAGCTATGGTTTGATATTATGTAGATTTAAAAGCCCCCCTCAGGGTTTTTGTATTCATTCATTATTTAAGCTTTATTATTTATTTTGTCTCTGAATAGAACAGCAATATGCACTCGTGTACACCCACAATGCCGAGCAAATTAGCACCAAAAGATGACAACGGGAGATGACAAAAGGAAAAGGAGGTGAATCGGAAGTTTTATTTTTATCCGACCACAATCCTTTGAACGCAGCTCTCTCCCTCTCAAAAGCTCATTTGTACATTATTACAGAAACAAACACCACAACAAGATGTGCAGATGAACAAGGAACACAGAGGGCCCAGTCAGACGATGTAGAATCTACATGTAGGTGGTGAACTGCTGCCTGTGTTTATCTGTAGACTAGTTAGCTCAGAAGACACTACAGTCCATGGAGATTCCAATTCTGCCTGACTGGGAATAATAAAGTTGGGGCAGTCAGTGTGTGTGTGTGTGTGTGTGTGTGTGTGTGTGTGTGTGTGTGTGTGTGTGTGTGTGTGTGTGTGTGTGTGTGTGTGTGTGTGTGTGTGTGTGTGTGTGTGTGTGTGTGTGTGTGTGTGTGTGTGTGTGTGTGTGTGTGTGTGTGTGTGTGTGTGTGTGTGTGTGTGTGTGTGTGTGCGTGCGTGCGTGTGTGTGTGTGTGCGTGTGTGCGTGTGCGGTTGGGAATAGGGGTCTCTGTCTTTGGCAGGAACTACAGTGCTTTAATAACAGCTGTTTCGCTGATGGTGATACTAGGGTTGGCAGTGAGGAATGGTTCAATAGTTCTTTGCCAAGTGTTGTAATTCAGGGGAAACTATTGTTGGTTCACACATCAGTGTGACTGCGAGCTGGACTCTCGCCCACAGAACGGAACCAATTATATAGGAGATCTGTCCATTAAGAACGTCCACGTTTAATGATGTGAAAAAGCGTGCGTCAATCTTTGTGGAAGGAATAATGAGGTTCAGCACCGAGGTGAGAATGTGTACAGGCAACGCATCAAAGCATCAAACTGTAAAAAACATAGCCAAGCTACATTTTTACCATGTATGTCTCTCACCTGTCACAAACATACACATACTCTATTTCCATCGTTTCTCAAACGCGCCTCACAATCCCTCACAATTATTTCACAACTAATTAGCCTACTCTGAAGCAAACATGTACAAATTTGAAAATGATTTGAAAACTATTCTGCTTTCAGGTCTTAAGATTAAGCATACAATTAACTGGCTGTGTGTGGGATATAAGCACATAATGAAAGTTGTGTAAAATTGAACATGTCTTCGGCTATTTGAACAATCAATGTGACAAACAGAAACTGACAATTAAATGCGATCTGTTTGATGGCAGGACTTGAATATACAATCACGACATCTAATTGCAATTAGATGATACATCTGAATAATTGGTGGGGTCAAAACAGAAAGGAAAACAGACAGACATATAGATACTTTATTGATCCCGGAGGGCGTTAAGTTTTAGTGTCCATGGTTATTTTGGTTCTCATGCATTGAAACATTGCAAGATATGCTGGGTGTCCTGTAGGAACAAAAAAACATGGTTGCTAATACCCCACTATAAATATGTGACGATGTTGTTGTTGTAAAGCACTGAGACGTTTCGTGATCACAGCATTGGATGTGGCACACCATCAGAGAAGGTGACGATCAGGAGTCAGGAGGTGGATCGAGATGATTGGCCAGTCTTCAAGCTTGGGAGCACAACCACCTGTCACTCCTCTACAACCACATCAAGCAATCATCCAATTCTAGCCCAACACCGAGAAGAAGGTCACCAGGAAAGTGGTCCCTACTATTTGGTGTGCGGAGAGAATCGCTCTTACTTAGGTTTGTATCTCTCAGCACTACAGTTCCTTTCAATCACCTGCTAGACTCTGAGCACAGATAGCCAGTGGGAAGGCACCCCCCTCAATTACTTTGTTTGTATTGTTTGTACTATTTGATAAGTTAAGAGCTAGGATTAGGGTTTGTGAGTCAATATACATGATATATGATATATATATATATATATATATATTTTGGGGAAAAAAGTCCAATAAAATATTTTATCTTTTCAATTCATTCCTCAATTTTGTTATTAGCTGGATATTCACATATTATACAACAGTTAGTTCCGACTAAGTAATTTGATTGGACAAGAGGCATTCCATGAGTGCCGATATACAGTATAACAGCACTGGGACTTAACTATAATAGTATCAGTCCGCCGCACAGGTGTTCTACTAAATAACCGTTAATTAGACTACATCTTTGTGTTCAGGTTACTAGGCAACTGTCCTATTTTTTGTTGGCGGAGCCAAAATAAATGATTAAATAAACAAACAAGTCATAATCTGTTGTCACTTATTACTGTTAATGGCGCAGTAGAATTGTTGTATAAAAGCAATATCGGGGAGCTTAGATGGCGTAGTGGGTTAAGCGTCAACCACATAACCGCAGGGTTCCCGGTTTGATTCCAGCCGTGGACATGTCCTGCATGTCATCCGTCCTCTCTCTCTCACCTATCCTTCCTGTCTAAATCTCTACTGTGTCTGTCATTAAAAGGGAAAATATGAGTGGGACTGCCCCATCCAGGAAAAAAAGCAATATCACACTCGAGGTCGTGCTGTTATACTGAATATCAGCATGGCTGTCATTGTCTTCGAGACTCGGCCTGCGGCCTCGTACCTACGACCCAATCACAGCCGCTCTGATATTCAGTAGAACAGCACTCCCTCTCGTGTGATATTGCTTAATTCACATATTCCGAACCTGAGATGTTACTACTGTAGACTATAAAACACCATTGTGTGTTGAGTCTTCTAGATACATTGAACACTACTGTAATGGGAGTAATGAACTTGTCCTTCTTTGCCAGTGTCAGTGTGAGTGTCAAGTTCTCAGGGGGACAGAGATTCACTGTGAGCACCTGTCGCTGTCCCTTTGTCTACCAGGTAACCCAACAAGCATGAATAATACTGAAACACAGAGTATTCACCCTGTACTGGAGCACAAGTACCCGTTCTCATTTAGAAAAAGAAAAAAAAGAAAGATGTTTTATTTTTATTTTTTATCACGTATCGTGTATTGGCTAGCGCTTTGAAAACTAAAAAGCGATGTCTCGCAGATAAGAAAGGGACTTCAAACAATGAGCAGACAGCAACTCAGCGCAAACAACTCTAGCTCATCAACAGAAATCGATCAGGAGAGATTTTCTACCATCTCATGTGTTGGAGATCCGGCCCCTGGTCTGGCGGGCCCCTATGAAATATTGAAGGTGGAGACGCGTTTGCCTTGACTTTGATCCATGTCAGCCTTGCTTGTCTTCGGCCTCCTTCTCTCCGCCAAGGGCAGATCAAAGCTCAGGGACGTGGGTTTCAGCCCAGTGTTTTGCCCTCAAACTTGAGCATTTCTGTTTATTTACCACATCAACATTTTAGCATTCCGCTCACCACACAGGGTTTTATACATGTATTCATCAGCCTGCTTCTTAGACACAGATCAGACAGCAGCGTTGGGGATGCTACTTTGAGTGTGTTTGACTATGGTAGATTGTTTATTACTTTACACGGAAAAAGAAGTTGAAGTACACTAGAGAGAAATATAATTAGTTTTTTTTCACTACATGAAAACTACTTTGTCCAACACACGACACACAGTCAGTTACTGAAAGATGACCGGTCCATGTGACAGAAAGCGTGCGACTGAAATGCTCTTAAATCACAGGGAGAGAGAAAAATGCTGAGTTGGAACAAAGTGGGGAGCCCAGAGGCAGTGAGGGAAGAAGAAGTAGAGAAATTGAAGTTCAGTTAGATGGAATAATAGTTGAATTCCAATGGGGTTTTTTGTTGTTTCTTTTTGAAAAATATAGTGAGTAGTGACAGTAGCTTGCTACATCGCTACATGGCAAAAAAAAAAAAGTGGTTTAACTACAGGAAACACTACTAGGAATCTAATTGAGTTCAACTACCAATAAGCTACTGTAAAATGCAGTTAACACTTAATCAGCCATGATGGGTCATTTGACCCCTGTGAGGAAAAAAACATGTTATATCTTTGCACTCAATCAAATTTCAGGACCCTCCTTTCATGACTTTTCCTAGATATGTGCGTTCTACCACCCATATGTTTTTCAAAATCACACCAGGATAAGCTAGTATAAAGCTATTTTGCAGTTTTTCTGTGTAGGAAGCAGGATCATTTACAAGCTGCAAACTAGTGGTCGTTGCGTGTAAATAGCAGATTTACATTCTAAAGAGGGCGAGGCGCCTCTTTTAGTAGGTAAAAAGGCACGGCTGTTCTAGATCATTGTTTATTAACTCCATGTAGTGGAACCACAGAGACCTCTTCTTGATATTATTAACACATTCTGTTCAGTGAGAGACTAGTATGGGAGTAGACATGAAAAAGTCATCACATGTGGAAACTGAGTCAAATTAAGCCAAACATTGTGAGGCAAGCTGCTCTTTATTGCGTTGAGGGTGTCAGAGATGGAAGAGATGTGTCAGAGATGTGCCCAGGTGCTACAAAAACGTTCCTCTGATCTGAAAATAACTTGCCTGTCAGTTTAGTACTTGTAAATGGAGAAACAGGTTTGTGAAATGTCTCAGCTTTAAATACTTTTTTAGAACGAACACATCCTGAATGAATACTCAGGTAGAACTGAGTCACTGAGCAATTTTCTAAAAAGGTTTGTGGATTGAAATAATCTGGACTAATGTGAAGATGAACAGTGGATAGAGACTGACATTTCTTAACAACTGAACATTTCTAAACAAGAACAATTCTAAAGCCCACTAAGCACCAGTTGGCTTTTACGAAAGGTTATTCATTTGTTAGGTTTGTCATACCAATACTGTGTACAATATACAGTAATTACTGTGATTAGGCTACTGCCAGTGGACCCTGGCCTGAGCTAGATTACACCTCCTGCTAGAACTGGTGAATTGATGATTCACTTCCTTAGTCAAATGTATTGGCTGTAAGTCGCTTTGGAATAAGGCGTCTGCTAAATGCCCCCCAAAATTACAGATTCAGATAAGCAGTATATGTATATTTATATTCAGATAACCATTTGTGATGTACACCCACAGATTAGTCCTAGTCCTTAGAATGGATGTTGTTTACTTTCCCTGTGTTTTGGTCGCTGCTGTTATCTGCTCTTAGCTGTTGAAAGTTTGCAACTCTTCGACAACCAGACAGTTGGTGTACTGTAAGGTCAAAAAGTTTGGTTTAAAAGTATCGTTAAACTAATATTATGGTATCCAAGATCTGTAGTATAGGAACATGCAATATGTCACCCTGTAGACAGAGAGGTGACTAAAGAGCACTTTTTTCACACTCTAGTCATTTTCCTTACGAGGCTTGTCTGCAAGTCTGAACTGTTAATTGGTGATTCACTCTGCTCCCAGACAATAAGGGGGCGTTCTCACTAGAACATTTGCTCCACTTGAAACGGAGTTTAGGATAAAGTTTGCTCTGCTCTGCGTGGTTTGGAGCTGTGAGAACGCACATTCGAAGTAACTCCCGGAGCAAATACCCATCGGATGCTCCGCTTGAAAAGGGTGGTTTCGCTTCGGTTAGAAACGACGCATCCATCACTTTGCTTCGTTTCGCTTTTGGTGAGAACGCTGCTCGAGGCAGTCCATAGGAAAACAACAGTCAACCTCCCCAGTGAAGCAACAAAAACATCAAACATTTCAACCTGAGTTGAAACCTTTAATCCTTGGCTGATTTGAAAATATGCCATTCAAATTCACCTCTATTGCTAATATCGATCTCTGATATTAGCTGTGCTGACTTTTATTTACTTAAGATACCATGTAACGTGAAATCTTATTCTGTCATTCTTAAATCTATTCTGGTTATTGCCAAGAGGAACCACATACACCAGTTGGCTTTTAAGCAAATTAATTAAAATTAATTCAAATTAATTAAAAATATTAAAACACAAATTAATAAAAGTCACTCATTTATATCAAAGCACTGTAATAATAGCCTACATATTTACTTTGGTTTACACCTACAAAAAACCTAATTATTTAGATACAGATAAGCATCCATATGTGCACTACATTTTATCATTCATCCCGCTCATTGTGGAGAGGAACTACAGTCTATCAACCCCCCCCCCCCCCCCCCCACCAAAAGAAAACGCCTGTGATGATTTACAGTAACAATTAACGAAGGAGCTTTTAACGTTGAATTAGTGGATCGATGGGGAACCCTAATGCGTTCAGGGGTGAGTGAGGTCCAGTGAGCGCCCCGCATGTTCTGATGAATACACCGCAGACACCACCGGCGTGGACGTCATCCGTCCCACCGTCCGGCCGTCCCCCTGGTTTTTTACAGAGTGGCGGTGGTGACGTTCACCGGGGGGTCAAGTGAGGAACATGGCGGGGTCCACCTTGACGCTGTGTCATCGGTAACCCCTTTAATCTGCCCCATTGTCTTAATGACGCTGTCAACGGGCCCTAATGGCCCAGCGCCGGTGTCGCCCTGCTGCACCGTATTAATTTGAGCAGAGGCCCCGCGCTGGGAAGGTTATTTTTTATTGTGTCTGTCGGGGTCTGATAAACCTCTCCACACCATTCATCTATCAGAGAGAGAGAGAGGGGGGGGGAGAGAGAGGGAGAGGAGGTGTGGTGTGAGAGAGAGGGAGAGAGAGATGGAGGGAGAGGGAGAGGAGGAGAGAGAGAGTGCACAGCTCACACCACAATTTCCATCCCTTGTCTCCCTCCCTCCCTCTCTTCTCTCTCTGGGTACACACCCCAACTCTCTCTCTCTCTCTCTCTCTCCCCCCCTCGGTACACACTACACACCCCCCTCACCCCAACATCATCCCCCTCTTTCTCTCTTTCTCTCTCTCTCTCTCTCTCTCTCTCTCTCTCTCTTTCCCTGTCCCTCGTCCTCCCACCCTCCTGACTACACTCAACGGTTTTTTAAGCTCCAAAAAGAGCCTCTAATATTATCTTGTGAGGCGGTCACCTCTCTCACAGTGATGAATGGCCTAGGCTCAGATATCGATTTCCAAACCGAAACAATTTGCAGACAAAACAAGTAGCAGTTTATCATATTGATTTTCCTCACAAATTTTTTTGTTTCTCCTTTTAAGGTGACACTGTGAATCTGAATGAATGAATAAATGAGTGAATGGGTGGATGGATGGATGAATACCTGATGATTTCAGACATCAGCATGACTGAGTCTTTCTAAAAGTGTTTTTACAGTTTTAACACGTTTTCTGAAAGCATGGCTCATTTTCTCTTAACTGTAAACACAAAACCCTAAACTCCACAAATCTCATGGATCAGTCTTGCAAAAGCAAACACTGCATTCGAAATAAGGTTATGGCTTCTCAAAATCAAATGAATAGACACTTCGAAGAACCAATTGAACACTGATGTGCTCAATGGAAAACACTATGATCAGTGGAAAACAGTACTATGATAAGATTAGCAGTAGGCCTTTTGCATTTTCAGTGTTACACTTAGTGTTGTTCCGATACCGATACTAGTATCGGCATGGCCACCGATACGCACAAAAATGCTGGTATCGGTATCGGCGAGTACTTTACAAAAACGTAATTATTATAAAAAAAAAATATTATATTTTTTTTTACTTAAGTTTTACAAAAACTTTACGAGTTTTACAAAGGTTTTGAGCAGTGCCAGACTAAGTGTTAGCAAGAATTTTACATCGAGGTGAGTATGCGGCTCAAAAGACATGTTTTTTTGTTTTGTTTTTTCAAACGCCGTGGTATCGGATCGGTACTCGGTATCGGCAAGTACTGCACGGTCAGGTATCGGTATCGGGATTAAAAAATGGTATCGGAACAACACTAGTTACACTACATACAGTAGCCTGTTCTAAACATGTATGTTTTCATACTCGCATATAACACACAAATACAAGAATAGAATGTTTTTTATTATTCTGAAATACTATATATCTCAAACACAGGTGGATTTGAAAAATGTTCTTCATACAGAACAAACAATAGAAAAAGAAAGCCTTCAGCATATACAGTAAAGAAAAAGGACATTAGGCTGCATCCTGCCTTTTGTTTCTGTCTGGTCACAGGCCCTCAACCACATCACAGGTAATGTTCTCCCTGGCCAAGCATCAGGGAAAGGATCGCCTGGCATGACGAATCCAGCCCTGATATGCTTCAGCCGCTATATCACCATGCATCCTCCATTGCTTGTAGAAGGGGTATGTGCTCATGGGGCCTGCGTTCATATACCCTCTAACGCCAAGTTGAAAAAAAAAATCCTATAGGGTTGAGAAATGGGGAATAAGTGGCAAATGAAGAACGGAAAAAACGTAGGTGGTTGATGAACCAGTTGCGGACCAGTAGCAGCCCAGTGGAAACTTACGTTGTCCCAGATGACAACGGACCTGGCCTGCTCAGGGCTATCCATCTGCTTGGCTGAGGTGAGGCTATTGTGTCGTGTGTCCAGAAAAGTGATGAGATGGGCACTATTGTAGGGGCCAAGGGTTGAATGGTGATGGAGGACAACTTGGTGATTTATAGCTGCGCACATGGCGATGTTCCCCCCCTCGCTGGCCAAGGAACCTCAACAATGTCATGCTGGCCGATGACGTTCCTTCCCCCGTTGCCGTCCTTTTCGTGAGGTTGAAACCCACTTCATCAACGTGGTCAACCAAAGTGGCACAAATCTCATCAGAGGTAATTGCTCTCCTAGGTCGTAGTCTTGGCTGTCCTCTTGCTCTTCCTCCTCCTCCTCCTCTGACTCTCACACCTCTCGCTCTACCTTTCTCTGCAAAGTTGGCATCCATTGTTCTCCAACACAGGAGAGCCCACCTTGTATTGCTAAAGCTATGCTTGCTAGGCGTAGCCTAATTAAAAAGCAATAGGTGTTTGCCCATATGAAGAGTGTGATTGTGTGATTGGTGGTTTGTGCTTAGCATTCTGAAAGGCAGTTGTAACCCTCTCCTGAGGTACTATTTCAATTAATTAAGAGATTCTGAGTCTTAGATGTTGATGGTGAGCTGGCTAACTTTTGCAAATAGATGAGATCAGATATACAAGTGTATGTAATTGTATATCTTCAGAAAACAAGTAGGCTATATAAACCCTTTAATAACAATAAAGTCCATTCATTCATTTAATAATAAACAAAATACAGGCCAGCAATTTAAAGGAAATACAAAAAAAAAAGCTCTTTTATTTGATATATGGTTATGCTGTGTGCTATACTATGAGTGTGGGTTTGTATGTCTGTGTGATATACTATGTGTATGTGTTTATATGTAAGCTTGAGTGTGTGTGTGTGTGTGTGTGTGTGTGTGTGTGTGTGTGTGTGTGTGTGTGTGTGTGTGTGTGTGTGTGTGTGTGTAGCCTATGTACAAAACAAAAATAACAGTCTGTTTGACAAACAACCACAAACCTTATTTAAACACTCAATGGAAAATAATAAAGAAAGTTTCAAAGTTCAAGTTAAGGTTAGTTCAAAGTTTACTTAAGCTTGGATTTGTTTGTTGGTGCACATAAGAAAAACAAATCCTTGGTAGGCCTATCGCTGATAGGGTAAATCCCAGTTACTCACCCAGATACCCCTGCAGCAAGAACCAGCCAGGGTGAAGACGAGGTGCAACGGCACTGTTGTGATGACGCGTTGCGCATGCGTAATTACAATCCTCGAAATCTTTTAGGTACAAATCACTTCTTGCTAACTGTCTTACCTGGCAGCTTGAGCAGAAACGTCCGCGGTTTAATGGTCCACTGTACACTTTTCCCACAGCAATGAAAAATAACAAACCGGGCTAACCCTGACTTTAAACTGAAACAAAAACCCAAGTTGATAAACGCAGCCCCTCTGCCACAGGTGTGTGTTTACCTCTCACTCGTTCATTTCTCGCGCGCACTTCCTCCAACTTTCGACATATCTCTTCTAAAGTGATCTGATTGGCTTAGAGCACATCACTCAAACAAAACAGGATCGGTTCCACAGTATTTCCCCCCAAAATACAAAATAATAAAATGGAACAAGAAAATGACAAAAATGCATTCTTATTAATACTCTAACAAAAGAAAATACACTCATGTAATTGCTGCTTATGTAGACATATTGTTCAGATCTCTACATAGTGTTTTCCATGTGAACACAATAGATGTTATCAAGGATGATTCTGCCAAATGTAGAGAATTGTGTTTAGTTCTTTTGTTAACTGTGCAGTTTAGAATTGCAAAATGAGTGAAAAGCAGGAAATGTGTTTGTATTCGTGAAGAATTGGTTTGAGATAAGATACACGAGTTTCAAGGCTTTGGTCATTGTGTCTCAAGTTCCGATGTTAGTGTCTGCAAGCGATTGAGGGGAAAAAACTGTAATTGAACTGCTCGCGTTGCAAAAGGAACGTGTTTGAAAATGTGTTTGAAGGCTAAATGAGCAGCATAATGAAGAGGTTCACTGAAGCATTTCATATGGTCCTGTTTCAAAGAGGGAACAGAATAGAAAGGAAAAACATTTTTAGAAAAAAATAAACATATAATTATGTCACTGTTTGTATCTAGGTTTTCTGGAAACAAAAGTAGGCCATTTCATGCTGTGCCAGTCTGTATCAGTTCACACCCACCAGGGTGACAACACAAGGCCTTGGTAACAGGAACTGACGGAAGTTTGGAATCAAGGTGACTTACCATGCCTGAGCCTTTGAAACAGCGAGATCAGTGGAACAATTGTTTAGGCAAACAAAACAAAACAACTTAAAGGTCCGGGAAGAAAGAGCATGTCGTGCTCTGCAGCATTCATCTCCCACACAAGTCTACAAGCGTGGTTAATGGAATGTTGCATATATATTCTTCTACCACATTTAACTCAATAAAGACTGCAGTTAAACTCTTTTAACGGGTCAGTAGTGGCTAACTACTGTTTTTTAATTTGCCTTTGTAGTCTTACTTTTATACCTGATAAAAGTAAAAAACATGGCGCCTTACTCTGGAGATTGTTTTTTGTGTTATTGAGTTTATTTGTGCAACCACCTGAACTGCACTTCAAGGTGTGCAGACATTAATCTCTTCTGAACTGGCTGTTGGCCTGTGAGAAAAAAAGAAAAAAAAACTGTTTGCAAAAGCAAGAAAAAACACTTCAAGCGAGAAAATATAAGAATCCATTTTAAATTCCATAAGGGGCTCAACTAGGGGGGGAGGCCATCAGGGACCACCACTCTCCCCCAATCGCATTACACACACAACTTTCTCTGTTTTTCTTTTGATGGAGTCAAATGTCAAGATCGTCTTTTAATAACAGATTGGATTTGATTACAATCTGCTGACAGTGCGCGCCGCCACGCACCTGAAAGGCTTGTAGCTCTGCCCTGAATGCATTAGTGCTGACAGCGGAGTCACCGGCAGGCGGACGTGCCCTTGGCTGCAGTCATCTTAGCCTCGCCCCTGGACAGTGACCACCATCGCACGCCTGAAAATTGCCAGACAATGAAAAAGTCCATCAAAGAAAAAAAGAGAGCAAACAACAATAACAATAGAATGGGGGGGGGGGGGCGTGCGCGGGGGGTGGGTGGGTGGGTGGTAGGGGGGTGGGCAAGCATATTACCCGGTTAACCTTCTGTCCTTTCCCTCCATTTCCGTTTCTGTACTCTCCAACTGTTTTAGATTAGCCTGACGTCCCGTGGTGCATTGGAATCGAAATTACTTGTACATGACACAATCTCCAGAGCCGAGAGACCTCGCCGCGTGGTACACAGGTAGCCTCAGACAGCCCAAACTGCAGCACACATGCCAGCTTTTAAGAAACAATGCTAATGGTAAAACACATTAACTTTTATATGGTAGGAGTCATTGAGAAATCGATAAAGGGGGAAATGGGAAGAGGATATTAAAAAAGGGAGAACCCGGCGTTGTACCAGTCTATAATGGGCTCTCAGCGCTCACAAGAATAAACCTGCTAATATAAAACCCTGTTTCTTCATATGTGCAGGGCATTACAGCGTTTCACGGCGGGCTCACATGAGAATTCCGATTGATTGTGGAGATACACACATAACACCAAAGTGAACTAAACTAAAATGAACTTGGCAGGGTTTAAATTCTTTATCATGTCAGTACCTTCCTATAGCCTTGTACACGAAGACGAACAAAATTCTCAATTTTGACAGTTCGTTGAAGATCTGCCTGTGGGCAGTTTTCAGGCGGTTGTCGGCCTTGTGTGTGCGTGTGTGTGTGTGTGTGTGTGTGGGCGCGGGGGGGGGGGGGGGGGGATGCAATCTTATGGCCTATGGGTAGAAACTGTTCCGGAGCCTGTTGTCTGACTGGGTCTGGTTGCTCCGGTATCTTTTGTCAGAAGGTAGCAGAGAGAACATGGCGTGGTTTGGGGGTGGCTGGGGTCCCTGATGATCTTCCCAGCCAGATCTTCTCTTGCACCTCTCAGAATGGAGGTCCTGAATGTCTGGTAGCTGGTTGCAGCCTATGATGTACTGGGCTGTTTTCACCACCCTCTGAAAAGCCTTACGGTCGAAGGAAGTGCAGCTTCCTCTGATCATTCTGAAGAGGAAATGTACATGTAAGACATTGGGGTTGAGCAGGGTGAAACAGTCATTATCTAAGAGCTCCTGGTGGATAGCTTGGTGGAAGACCAACGCTCGATTAAGTGCTATTTTCCTAGCAAGAGGTTATTTGTCAGGGCAGGTCAATGTCACAGAGGTGGTCTGTGAGCTGTGTCGGATGCAACCCCTCTTAAATCATTACTGATCACCGCTGGACTGGCCATACAATCTACCTGCCCGCTGGCAGGTGGGCCGCGCTAGTTTTGGGCCGGTCGGGCCGGTCGGGCTGCCCCCCCCCCCAAAAAAAATTTTTATTAAAAAAAATAATATATATATATAGAAAACTAGCGCGGCCGACCCCAAACTAGCGCGGCCCAAAATAGCACGGCATCAACTAGCGCTGAATCAAGCGGCGGCCCCCGTTTATACACTTGGGCTGGCCCAATCACATGCTTAGGCCCTGCTGTCCATCGGCCCCCTCCCCCACTCTGATCCCTCGGCCGACAACCCAAGTGCAGTGTCATGTTCGTAGATAAGATAGTGAAAGGGGGTGCCCAGAAAATTAGGGAGAAAAAAAGTAAGAAGCTAGCAGAGGATGCCTCAAAATGTCAGAAACTGACAGATATGTTCTCTGGATCGACTGTGGGGGCTAGGCCTACTACAGATACAGCAGCCATGTCTCATCACTGTGGAGCCGCTCTATAGGGGGGGTTTACAAATGGTATATTCAACAGACTGCCAGCATGTTGATCGGCGGTGTCGGACCGATTGTGTTGGGCCGGTCTGAGCCACATGGCAGGGCCTGTGTCCCAGTCCAGCCCTGTTACTGATAGAGAGGGGATGAGTGGTTGGATGGATGGGTTGACCCTTCTTGCATGCTTCTCTGTGCATATCTTTATAGGTCGTTGACATTTTTAGAGCCTGTTATATAGGACATTCAAACACGTGAAGAGAGTTTAGTTTAAGCTGCTTAAAACTATTTCACATCTTTAGACATGTATGTATGATGTCCCGTGAAGGTCCTTTAGCTGTGTAAGATGTAACTGAGAAGTTCAGACAGCAGCCTAACCAAAAAACTGGGTCAAGGTAGCTAGAGTGAAAAATATATACATCTGTCGGTGACATAGATGGATCTTCCAAGTTACAGCGCCCAGCCCCTCTGTGTCAACGAATGCTCCGTATCCCCCCCCAGCATCCTCTAGGCGGGCCATACATTCTCTGGGCCGCTATGACCGTGGGTCTGAGAGGCAGCACTGAGCTTTAAACTGAAACAATAGATTATTGTCACCTCAGCCAACGCCGAAGTGAGCCTTGTGAAAAGGACAATAGGGTATACATTGATTTATGAGGGTTCAGGGGGCCATAATGTGCAGTAGTAACAAGGAATCAATGGGCTAGAAAAATGCTAACAGCAGCCCTTTATGTCCTGTGCCTTTGTCTCTCCCTGAATTTAATTAATTTCTCTTCTCTTTTTTGGGGCTGGTGGAGGGGTGATGGAAAGGTGCATCAGTGCTGCTCTGTAGCCTCCGGTTCACTGTGGGTTATAAACCAGCACCGAAGAAAAACCCTGTGTTAAGTATGAAGCTGACTGAGATAAATATGACAGATGTGATCCCAAGAGAAAGTAAAGAAATCAAAGTTTTTCTTGGCCTGTTGATGCGGCAGGTGATGGATAGGAGCCTGGCTAAGGCTTTACGTCCATGAAGATGTGGAAGAAGTCAGTAGCCACAGGCATGTGTTACCAATTTGAATATACAAATTGGTTCTACTGAAATAATTAACTCGTTTGAGGTCAATTGCTTTTTTTTTTTACAAAGGATGGTGTCTGTTCTCGGTTGAAGTCTGACATTTTTCTCTCTTACCTGGAGCTCTTACTGATGCCTCAGTCATTGCGAGATATTAGGCGATAGCTCAATTAAAAATACAGACACCATTTCTACCCTATTTTACCCTATCTAATTAACACTTCTACACAGTGTAACATTTGCTAACTGCACATATAATTCTTCCGTTGAAGTGGTTCCTTTACATGACAAGAATATAAATATTTATCTCAGGAAACGTTCGATTTTCTCTCATTTGCACCCTTAAGCTCCTGTTAATAACGGCTAAGAGTGAAAACAACGATTTAGAAAGAGATGTTTGATCTATTCAAATACAAGCTTGATTACCCGTGTAATGTGTGGACATCATTGGTCCTAATGAAGCGACAGATAACAGACAGTTTGCACTGTACATTATGTACTGTAATGTTGGAATGTATCAATTATTAAAATGTCTGATAGGGGTATTGCACTGAACTTAGGGTTCGGTAATGGTGCAAGTACAGTGTAACAATCACTTAATACACAGTGTGCGCAGATTGTTGTCGTTTGCACTGTTCAAAACACATTATAAACCCCTACACTATACAGTGGTGCATTCTCTCATACCATGTGAACAAGTTAAATGATATACTCATTAACCTCCCCATCTGGTTGGCTTTGCTCATTTAGCATCCCCTGTATTCAGTCATGTGCATGCTAATGGCATAGTTAGCAACCAACAAATCCATCCTTAACATTACAAAACCCAGGTCTGATGTATTGGTTTTCTGTCCGTATGTATTAGAGGTAAGTTACTCTAGTGTACTCTAATTAGCCAGTGAGCTGTCTCTGAGCATAATGTTTTAACACATAACCCATCACCCATCAGGAGGCTAAGCATGACTTTTTGATGAAGTGACAATTTTATGACTATCTTTATTCTGTGCCTGACCAATTAGGGAAGCGATCTTCAACCGTAGGGAGGGCTGATATTTCTCATACTTGCTGTGACATCATTACGAGACCTTTGATTACAGTTTGCTTGTTATCGTACCCATTCCTTAACTGTGTTACAACACCGTAATAACAGTGTCACTGAACAATTTAACAGTTTTTTAATCTTGAATTGGTCAGTTGGAATATAGAATACGTTTTTGTCTGTATAGGTCCGTTTTAGCTACCTGATTTGTTTTGACCAGTTTATTCAACATACTGTAGCCTATATTTTCAACATACTGTAGCCTACTGTTTTGCTCCCCCTTGTCGTGTTGTTTGAGATTAGGAGAGCCAAAGTCAAAAGAAAAATCTTCCTTCTTCTAGCACGGCGACTGCCAATAGCCCCTGGCCTGAGCATAGATTGGTACGTTTTCCTGCTATGACTGACTGGTGGATAGATGATTCACTTACTTAGTCAAATATATTTGTTGTAAGTCACTTTGGACAAAGGCGTCTGCTGCTAAATGCCAAAAATGTGAGGGAAAAAATGTCAATGTAAAAGTCATTCTCACGTCCGACTGTCCATCAAACCGTCTCACTCACAAACAAACCCTCACGTTCAGCGAACAGTGGCTTGAATATTACCATGAACATAAGACTGTAAAATAAACACAGGAAACTGCAGAAGGCTGTGTTCGTTTCACAGAGCACACTCATCTGAAGGAAATTGACACGCCGAAGGTGTCAATCTGATGTGGTAGGATCTGAAGAAACTGGATTTGTGTGCATGTTTGAAGAGGGACATGTTGTACATAAAGCATATATGATATGGCGTATATGATATGGCTTATATGATATTGCTTATTATTATGTCTAAAGCCCCACGGTCACAGTGTGGGATACGACTTGGCACACATGACATTACTTTATAGTTGTTTCCATGACTACCACACCTGATTAGGTAGGAAGTCATGCACATGTCCGCTGGGACGTGACTACGGTAGTTAGAAGCAGCACTTTCAGCTGTCTAGAGGCTGGATTGCTGAGAGAAACTTATTTCAGAGAAAATATTGGATGAGATTGTAAATACACTGTCTTTCGGATTTTCTCTCACAAACTCTCCTTGTTTTTTTTCTAACCACCCCTCTGGCCCTGGTACACCCCCCTGACACGCGTTAATGATGTGCACTCCACAAATGATGTGTCATCTCCTTCCTACGACGCCTCTCACCACTGCTCTCACCACTTGTGTTCATTATAGTTTGACACTGGACATCCTATTGACTCAGATAGCTTTCTTTTATTCAGCCATTTAATGCTTTGTTCACTGTTCTCTTTCTTCCTCTCTCATCCTTGTTCCCTCTGTTCAGCATGCATGAGGCAGACTGCACAGGGAGCCTCCAGATCCATAGTCCCCCTACAGGAGAGAGCAGGAGGGCTTTAATGATTTCAATCTGGTCAATGAGCACCTACTCGGATTTGAAATGAGAAATTTGAAGGCCCTTTGGAAGTAGCCCCAGAACAGACCTACACTCTCCACATCAGCATTCCTCTCAATCAATGGCCATTGACGAAAGTAAGTAGGTGCTTAATCATTTTTAATTAGAGATAATCAGACATCTTGTCTATTTTTGTTACAACGAGGCAAAATCCAGGCCTGCAAGAGTCAGGTTTTCAGTAATTCTAGATTTATTTTTAAATTTAAATAATAATCACATTTTTAAAAATCAAAAGGTCACTTCCTTACCCCCCAGGACTTCTTAACAGGTGCTCCGGAATGAATGCAAAGCAAAGCTTCCTTGTTAACGAGCCGAGGTACTAATTCACAGACGATATCAACAACACCTACACACTCTACACTCTGTGAATACCCAAAAAAAAGCTGAAGAAAGAAGGTGTTTGGTACCCGACTGCTCAGTGAAGTATGGGGTGGGAGTGGAATCAGTCATCTCACTTGTGGTGTCTCATGGTAATGAGGCCTTGCGAAAGCCACAGCTCTCAACCCTCGCCGGGCCCCTCATAAATCATTAATGCTCCCACATCATAGTCCTGATAATTACTGGGGACGTGAATGTCACCCCAGTCGCGGCATCCCTGACAGAAGATGACAGTGCAGGGTCTGAGGTCTGACAGTTGCGCCACGAGAAGTGCCCGGCATCTCTCACACACACACCCTCTTGACACACACTCTCCACACACACACACACACACACACACACACACACACACACACACACACACACTCTCATCACACACAGCGCTCGGCCCAGTGTGAACCCTCTGCGCCCTCTTCATGGAGTTCATGGAGCACGCGATTAAATTATACGATTAAATTGGCAATGCTCCAAAAATCAGTTTTTTCCCGACGGTTAGACGGTACAGATAGACAGTACAGTCTCGTATCCTCGTCTCCCCCCTCCTTCATATACTGTAGGTCAGTGTTCATGACACGAAATGGGGAAAGACAAGGTTTTTTTAAATTGTTGGGACGTTTCTCCCATGTGTGTTTTATGGTCAATGTTCCTCAGTTCAATGTAAAAGGCTGTGGTGCAAAGATAAGTCATACAGGGAGCGAGGTGTTTGTACCAACACTTAACCCACACACTGTCAGATATCACTGAACTGAACAGATGTCAGCTCCCTTTACAGCTCTCTCACTCTCTCTCTCTCACTCACTCACTCTCTCTCGCTCTCTCTCTCGCTCTCTCTCTCTCTGCATTACAGCCATGCCCTCATATTCCGAATTGATGTGATCCCCTAATTATAGAAAACTATCAAAAAGCCCCCTGATACTTAATTCTAAGTTATCTCCCCTGTTTACTTCCTTCCTTCTTCATTTCTCTGGGGGATTATCACCCCCCACCTTCCCCCCACCGATAGAACAAATCTGCTACTAAATTAACTCGTTTTGCCTCAACACATTTCTTCCCGCATATATCTTCCAGGGGATGTGGGTTTTATTGATCGATGTCTACCCACGAGTGGCACTGTTTGCCTGTATTGGGGCGCTCAGCGGCAGCTGGTTGGGCTGCTGACGCTAGTTTGGCCCGCTGGCAGCTCTCTTTTTGAGGTTTGTGAGCAGTGCCAGACTCAGCAGTCACCCAACTCCCCTACAGGCCTGTCTGAGGAACGCTTGTTAGGAGGCTGCTGCTTAAAATAGAGGTGAAACATCTTCCACATCTCCCCTGGCAACCCAGCCGCTCCCCACGCGCCTGGCTGCTTGACTGCCTGGCAGAAGGTTACCTGGTACCCATAGCGAGCTGTTGGGGGGGTTGGCGAGGGGGAGGCGGGGGGGCTGGCGAGGGGGAGGCGGGGGGGCTGGCGGCTCAGTGTCATCTGGAAAGGGCTGGGATATGTTGTTTATCTGTGCGTGTTTTGATTGGAGGCAGCCTGCTGTGATTTCCCCCAGGATGGAGAGAGGTCCACGGGGGGGGGGGGGGGGGGGGGGGGGCTGGAGGGGGCTGGAGGGGGGGATGCCAGGGTAGCGTCTACGCCTCTCCACTCCATCAACACAACAACACCTCTGACTGGATGGCGCCCTGCTAGCAACTCCCCCGCCTGCTTTGTTTCCCCAACGCTAACTGGCTAATACTAGCGTTATCATCGTGTAGGGCTTCCTGACCGGAATCCTCCCCCCCCCCCGTGCGGGCGTGCTTGCACTCCTGCTTCCATTAAATATCACCACCAAACATCAAATACCACCAGCTAGCGTTAGCGTCACAATTTACCCCCCTTTTGAACGTGGCTGATTGCTGCTCTGCGGTGAAGCGCAAAGAATCCGCCACAATTAACCGCGGCAGAAAGCGTGGAGTGAAGTGAAGATTATTCCAAATTGGTTCTAGACCAACACTGTCGTTTCTACTGTGTCTGTGTGGACCGCATGTAAGACCGCTACGGCGAAAAAAACAGCGCTAATATCAATTAGTATGCAATATCAATTACCTACCAATCTCACAGTACATTAGTGGAGATAATGGGGTGGCCCCTGATACAGGCTCCGCATTTCACATCAGTGGATCTTCCAGAACGGTGGAAGTGGATCCAAGAACACCGCCGAAGTAAAAAATAAAAAGTTAAACCTGAGAGATGTTTGCAACAACGCTGAGGTCAAAGACATATATTATTGAAGGTATTTTCTCATGAGGCTTGAGAGGTTTTGATAGTTAGGTGGCACAGCACAGCACAGTGCAGCACTGCCCCACCACAGTAAGAAGCATAATTATTTTATTTTTTTCTCCCCGACAGCAAAGACCTGCCTGGGCGTCTGTATTACTACTGAAGGGTCTATAAATGATTGGTGCTCTGCGTCCCGTGAGTTACAATGCTCAGGGCAGGCAATAACTCACACCATTAAACATAACGAGGGCTTAGACAAGAACTAGTCATCTCCACTGCCCGTAAAATAATGTTCAATTCTGTGGTGATGCAATACAGTGTTCCATTTCAGGTAACATAACTATCTATTTTCAACTAATCAGAGAAAAATGGAATATATTGTTTGTGTCATTTAGTAACTGACAATGTACTAAGACTTTGTACGAATAGACAAAAAAGAAAATGAATGAATGAATGAATGGTCTTTATTGTCATTGCTACAGTACAGGTACCAAACAACGAAATTTAGGAGGGGTGGCTCCCCTGGTGTTAGGAAAGAAAAAATAAAACTTTTTTTAAAAAATCACAAGAAGGGAAGGAGCTGGTTTACATAAATAAAGGCTATGTACACTATCCACTGTACTATACTGTACAGATAGACGACTAGGGTTGTCATATTGCACAATAGTGTTATTGCACATTTATTTAAAGTGTCGCAGTTTGCAGGCTTGAAATGTACCTATTTGTGCCTCAGCACTACACCTGATTTTTTTTCAGTCCAGCAGCTGCCATCAATCCGTCCAGACTGTCCAGGGCCCAGAACCTAGGTCTTTGCTGTGTTCAGGGCCTGGACGGCCCTGTGGCAGAAGCTGTTCTTCAGTCTGTTTGTCCTTGCGGCCAAGGTCCTGAACCGCCTTTTCGAGGGCAGCCGGGTAAAGTGAAATAGAAGGTTATTGAAGTTGTATTCAACGGTTATAGTAATGGCCTGGTCTTGACACCCCATTGACTGAAAAGTGTTTTCTTCATTGCGTATTTTCTTTCAAATGCATTCATACAGTATTCGCCTATTCTTCCTTACATAGGTTCACTCTCACATGGAGGCGTTTAATAAGCATGCAGTATGTCCTTTAAGTTCATACCTACACTTATGCGATCATCATACATGCTGTAGATGTCTCTCTCTTTGATCACTTCAAAGCAGAAACACAGACTGGTGTGACATGTGACAGGCTAGGGCAAGGTGTCTTCATGTCTCTAAAAGAAGGAATCAAAGCCTTTACATGTATTATATAACATATTGATGTATTTCTACGTATCTTAGATTCTCATTCATATTCCCAGAAAGGAATATCATTTCAAAACCCGACCCTGGCATCAAATGCGATAGGTGAGTTGTCTGAGATTGTCATGCGCTGTTTAAAGGATTATACAATTCATTGGATTTGTTGAATGGGTTTATACAGTAGCTAATCAAAATCGGTGGTTTTATTCAAATGTTACCTTTCTCTAACCCCCGTCTCTGTTGATGGTCTCATTCTTTCTTTCTTACATTCTTTCTTTCATTCTTACTATTAAGAAAAGATTAAAAGTAACATTACAGATGTCAAAATGTGTTACATTTAGACTGGCCTGACCCGAGTTAAAACTGGTTTACAGAGCAGGCTCATCTTCTGCAGCACAAAAAGACAGAACCACACAACAATACAAAAAATAAAAAGCAGGAACAATCACAGAAGGAAGACAGCAGGCAACCTCTGCTATGCTAGTGGTTTCTGACTGTCCTGACTGTAGAATACAGCAATCCCAGCTGTCAGCAATCAGTTATAATGACACCAATCTCTCCACAGTCATCGGTTACAGCTTAAAACACACACACTCACAAATTAACCTCTTATCTCTGTTGAATAGTAAATTACCTTCACCCAATACTAATACAGGGTGTGTTTAGGGACAACTAAAGCTAGCATGGGGGACAGGGGGCAGGTTTCAGTTGAGGTTCAGTTCAGGTTTCTGGTTCTTCAAACTCTGTCATAGAATATGGCTTTCTTGTTAACCCGGTAATGTGTAATTGTGCACAAACATTTATGGGGGCTACATGCAATAACTATCAATTCATGACATCACGTAAGTGTATCGACTGTGCAAATATGAATAAGGCAATTATCTTATCTTCGGCTTTTAATGATTCATTAACGATCGGCAGAAATCGCACGCGGGGTAGGCCTAATAGCCTGTGTTTGTGTTGAGCTCTGAACTCCAGACTGTTTATGTACATATTAAATGAGAGGGGCCATAGGCAGGGCACCACCCAGCCATCGTCACGTCCTAAACCTTTCAACTTTCAGTTCGGTGTGATACCTTTGTGTAATATGGCAGTTCAGCAGCCACTATTCAGGTGTTTATTTCACTATGATGTGTAATGAATAGCAGGGGCGCCCCTGGAGACTTTATCTCGAGCCTCCAAATGCATTTTGCACTTTATTTTCAATTGAGGAGGACCATTATGCAAATGCACCCCCATCCCCTGCAATATGGACAGCCCAGCCACGCACATAAGCTGGTTTTTGTCATATTTGTTTTCGATTTACAAAATCATCCCTACTCCTCACAACATTCGAAAGTAATTCATGTTTCATGAAGATGTATTCCCACGTTAAAGGTTCCAGTATGTCAATGTTTAGGCCAAACAGGCCTAAATGCCCATGGTAATTCGGTAGCCATCAAGGAATGAGATCACATGATGAAGAACGCTTCGTGAAGAGAACATTTAGATTTAAAAAATGCAATTTCAAACTGTCAATGTGGCCAGTGGAGGGAGCAACACAGAACACTACATGCTGGACCTTTAAATGAACACCAAGGCCCGGCCTCCCAGAAACAGATTATGCCTGGTCTAAAAAAAACATCCCAAATGGAGATTTCCTATTGAAAGTGTGATTTAGTCTGAGACTCGTAATTCATCAATGAGGAAATACCTGGTTGTGCCTGTTAAAGGTGTAGCACATTGCTGTTATCTCTGGCCACATTGAAAATTGGACAATATGTGCATATCCTTGTAAACAAACAAAACATAAAATAGCTACGTAAAGGCCAGAGTTCGATAGCAACACCAGATTGAAAGAACTTTTGTTTGGCCCCAAAAACACAGCTCTTCACTGAACGCTCGTTATCATAGATCTAGATCTCTCTCTATATAGCTACTGTACCAATTGATCCTGACCATTATAGCACTATTTTAAAGCTCACACTGGAAACATAGATACGTAAAGCAGTAATAAGCAGTATCTCTTCACAAGCTGAGTGGGTGATGCCATGGCAACAAGTGCCATCATACATTACATTTACAGGCTTATCACGTTTATCCAAAGCGACTTACAACAAGTGCGTTTGTCTCAAGTAGGTGAATCATCTATACATCAGTCATCATAAGGTAAACATCTAAGCGAGGACCAGGGGCCATTGGCATTCACAATGCTAGAGGAAGGAAGGATTACTTTTAATATTATTATTTATTTTATTTTATTATTGTGATAGAGATAGTAGAGATATGACAGGAAGGATGGGTGAGAGAGAAGGGATGACATGCAGGATAGGTCCATGGCTGGAATTGAACCGGGAACCCCGCGGTTACATGGTCCGCTACGCCACCTAAGCGCCCCAGGAAGGATTACTTTTAATATGTGTATTATTAACACTAGAGGAACTGTACAGACTATCATACTGTACAACCTAAGTATATTTGGTACCATAGTAGTTAAATAAGTTATTATACATTATATATTTTTATTTTATCTTGGAAATAACGCTGTTATTATTTAAGGGACAAAGCAAACTGCCTCAATAATGTTTTTCCAGATCTTTAAGGACAGCTCTTTTGTTATGAGTATCAACTAAAACCCCAAACTCCATTACTTGCAATCGCTAAATGACTCTACTATTAGCAAGATATTATGGGCAATGCCACAAACATAATTACTGTGTAAGTACAGTATACAGGTTAGTGTTAACAATCAGAATGATGTTGAGATCGTTGAAACAAATATCAGAAAGTAGCACTTTTCTTTTTTTAAACAATATTTTATTAGAAGGAAGTACACAGTACAGCACTTATGGGTACACAAAAAGGAATGAAGGTCCTTCTATTTTTTCTTTTTCCCCTATGTATCCACAGAAAGTAGCACTTTTAACAAAATCCATATTCAAACACATGTTCGAAATATTAGGTAAACATCAGCTGAAATAAGACAAAGCATTACTGCACCAATGGATGGTTGGTCGGGCCTCAGAGCCCTGGGGGGGTTCCTCGAGTTACATGTCCATGTATACAAGACAACACTCCCTGTGTGTCAGGACCAGATTCTGTCCTCTTAATAACCTGGCGACAGGGAGAGGGAGGGGGGTAACCCGAGACTCCGACTTGTTCTCCTAGCAGCGTTTGAATTACATAATGTGGGTGAAATTCAATTGTCTCCAATCATCTCTGGCCCCTGTGCCATCCATCATATTTATTAGTGCGGTATAGTGAGATAAGACTTTTCACCCGGTGAAGCACATTGACTGAAAGTGTTTCGGCACGAGGTTGAGGCTGGACCTCTCTCTCTCTCTGAGTTTGCTGTACGGATGATCGTGACTCAGAGAGGAGAAAGGTGCTGCAACGAGATAAAAAATAAATAAATAAAGAATATGTGTGTGTGGGGGGGGGGGGGTTAGACTATAGGTAGACTATAATTTATCGATTATATTATATGGTGTTACAGCATAGGGACTGACATTTTATTGTAGTGCCACGTAGAACAGTTCGTTGAGAGCTTGCCAAAAGTGAGAATCCTATGACGGATTGAGACAAATCGGTGCCCAAATTAGCTGACAACAAGACGCCTCAGGCATTGCATTACTATTCAATTAGCATTTAAGAGAGGGCTATGGGGGGAATTGTTTAGCTCTATTTTGTAGATAAAATATGAGCGTCTCCCACAGATTTCTCATTAGGACCTCTTTGAGGGTAAATCTCACTCCATTCATCATCGCCAAGGTGGACCCTAGTGAATTACAATCCTCAAATATGGAGAAAAGAGACCATCCTTATCAAGTTAGGTTCTCCTAATGCACTGTAGTGCTTCAATCTCTACAGTTTTCAATTCTGACATAAAATCCAAGGTTGAAAAAAATCAGTTGGAATGTCAGTTGGCAGCTTTGTTAGGCATCCATCATTACAATATCAGTTTTGGGGAAACAAGAGGAGCCTTATCTTCTGTTATCCGCTGTTTCTCTCCACAGGAAATCAGTCTTCTTACTTTTTTATGGAATGTGAGTAATGTATGATTGAATTTGAAATC
Organism: Nansenia antarctica; assembly: GCF_963989245.1. NCBI lineage: Eukaryota > Metazoa > Chordata > Actinopteri > Argentiniformes > Microstomatidae > Nansenia > Nansenia antarctica. The sequence goes on along the minus strand of NC_137688.1, from coordinate 6,481,038 downwards.
CGAAGATGCAACGTCGTCTGAAACGACGGTGGCTCCAGTCATAATTTGCTCACAGCACTTGTTGATTTTTTCAAAACAAATAACCACAAGCTACCCAGGTTAGCAAGTGTACCTGTATTGTACGCCTCCCTCATCTCCATCTATACCCCACTGGCATTCAGCTGGCAGCAGTGAGGTTTTATTTTTTCATGAATCCATCATGTGTAGACTGATTTACTAGGTGGTGAGATCTCTCACCATGGCATTTATCACAGGTACTCTTAATATGCTTGTGTTCTGCTTATGCTAACGTATAGCTAGGAGCTCATAAACAACAGTGAGGGGTGTGATAAGGATATACGTCCCTCGTGGGCACAGTACTGTGTGCCCAGTAAGCCGAATAATAGAGGAGTGACTCTCCTCTATTTACACAGAAAAGGCCACTCAGCCCAGAGAAATTAGGCTACCTGAGTAGTGCGATCGACCCCCCCCCCCCCTCCCACCCCCCTCGCTCTTCCAATACCTACCTGTGCCATTTTTATTTATTTTTTTGCAAAATCAATTAGAATTTTTCTTTTTAATTATGCCAGAATGATGATGTATGCTACACTAATAAGACATGGATGGGAAATGAAGGGCTGCTGAGAGCTAGATAAATGACTCCCATTATACCACCTATCGGAGAGAGGCCTTCTATATGTTCTAATTTGAATGATAATAAAATTCAGAATTGCTTTGTCCTAGCAGGCCACTTTCCCCATGATAAGCAGCCTGCCAAGGTAACCTTGTCCTGTAACCCAGCCTCTTATTGGCTCTTGAGACCTGCAATTGCTTCAAATTAAAGGCGCCCAAAATAAATCATAATTCAAGGCTGGGGGGCCAATAATTATATGACTAGACAAAAAAAAAACTAGAAAGCTTTTTTGCTCCTGTTGCAAGCCCTTTTTTGCTGTAACCCACTTTAAGTGTTGTAAGCTTCGGTGGTTTTAGCAGTAAGATGACACTGAGGTTTCATTATTCCCCCCTTACAAGGCAGGTAAGGGGAAGGGCAGACTCACATAAATCAATTTTAATTGACTCAAAGACCCGTTGACCAAGATTTGGTCTTTTCCCTCTTTTTCAAGTGAATTGATAAGGTATGCTTTGACAGTTGTACTACGGCTACATTATGCTGTATTTGATGGTGGGTCTCACCTGGCAAAATGTAGGCACTCTCGACTCTCCACAGTACTTAGCAGGTCGGCTCAGAGTTTAGTTTATTATTAACGGCATACAGCTCATAGACGTAATCCACTTCAAAGTGCATTATGTTTATGATGTCTACACCCACGGTCGGGTTGGATAATGCAGCAGGGCATTATTTAGGTATCTGTGCTTAGAACTCCTAAATTAATCGTTTTATATTTTTAGCATATTCATCGCAGAGAGAGAGAAGGATATAGGGTGGCTTTGGGAGTATAAATAATAAATCACATTGTCCTTGTCTTGGAAATACGTTTGAAAAGCAATGAAACGTGATAAACTGTTTCATCCGGGTCGTCTGATATTTGCGGCAGTCACTTGTGAGCTGACGGGCGGCCTGTATAGGTTACTGATGGCACAGCAGAGCGGGTCTCAGTGGGTCTATAGCCCAGGAAGGGAGAAAGGAAAACAAGTCGATCCTCGTCTGTAACTCGGTAACAAGGCCACTGGATCACAGTCTCAGGTGCTGCCAGCTGTGGTCAGCAGCACTAGGGCCTGTTGTTAGGCCAGTTGTCAAGACGACAGGAAGAAAGTTGTACTTACAACGCTACTACACGGGTTTCAGAGCAACTTGATGTGAAGGGGGTTGCGCCGTTTAAAACTGTATTATCGTAGCTTACTTTTATTTGATCGTAATTTACTTGCGATAGCTATCTCCTGTGGATAAGGAGAGCTTACCGTAGCTCAAGACAAAGCTGAACATGCGGTGGGAAGCCAGTCTTGTCTCCTCCTTTATATGGCTCCTGGCAACCCCAGGCTTTTCCTCCCTCCAACATCGTTACAACAGATTGTTGTGGTGAGAAGTCAGAACCAATCATTTGTGCTACACAAAAGGCTAACCTATCCCTAACACAAAAAAGAGAATCCAATTTATTAGGATAACAGGATATAGTCCTTTAATTAGCAGAAAATAACAGTTCAGCTCGTGGGTATTGGAAGGCACAGAATATGTGTTTCATAATAAATAGCAATTTGAGTTAATTTATTTTGATTACCATCCATATTGTTCCACTTTTTGAAATTAATTGAATTCCTCACGCGTCGGAGTGCACGGACAAACGAATTAATCAAGGATAGTCAAATGGATCTTTATTTAGCTCTTATGCTATGAATGTTTATGGTATTTCATTATGTGTGTGTGTGTGTGTGTGTGTGTGTATGTGTGTGTGTGTGTGTGTGTGTGTGTATGTGTGTGTGTGTGTGTGTGTGTGTGTGTGTGTGTGTGTGTGTACTGTATATATGTGTGTGTGTGTGTGTGTGTGTGTGTGTATGTGTGTGTGTGTGTGTGTGTGTGTGTGTGTGTATGTGTGTGTGTGTGTGTGTGTGTGTGTGTGTGTGTGTGTGTGTGTGTGTGTGTACTGTATATATGTGTGTGTGTGTGTGTGTGTGTGTGTGTGTGTGTGTGTGTGTGTGTATGTGTGTGTGTGTGTGTGTGTGTGCGTGTGTGCGTGCGTGTGTGCGTGCGTGCGTGTGTGTGTGTCTATATGTGTGTGTGTGTGTGTGTGTGTGTGTGTGTGTGTGTGTGTGTATATATACTATATGTGTGTGTGTGTGTGTGTGTGTGTGTGTGTGTGTGTGCGTGCGTGTGTGTGTGTATATATGTGTGTGTGTATATATGTGTGTGTGTGTTAGTGTTTAGCTGTGAAAGCTGTTATGGGGAGGGGAGGATGAGAAGATGGGGACCGGTAGCCTACTGAGGAATAAATCGGAGCTGTGAAGAATAAAATGCCAGTCCATTGTCTCTGACAGTGACAGGATAAAGTAGACAGCACAGGACATGGCCACAGTACACATTCACCTCAGTGGAATAGTGATGACTGTTAGATTGGCTCCAATATCATATCAGCAGCATAAATGCGATACAATATCAGCACATCATTGGAGCTGCTGATAGGGTGGACGACAGGTTAATGACTGGTAATGCACTGATCTGGTAAAGGGCCGTCGCTACGGCCTTCTTCATTTGCTGACTCCATTTTGGCTTGTAAAGAAGGAATGGGATGTGAAACTTATCCGCGTCATCTTCTTCTATGTGATGTGAATTGTCCTGAACATCATAATGCGTGTACGAATACACAGTGTTATTTCCTTGCTTGGGAAACCTCCATATAATATGAAATATTGTGACAAAACTCCCCAGAACTATTCTTCTGTATGCTGAAAGTCAACCAGAACAAGCATAACATCCTTAGTACTGTATACCACATCATCATCATCATCACAAATGATCTGTCATAAAAACTTTAAAATAAATAAAGAAAAAGAGGCAGTCTTCTTAGCCAACAACGGTTCCTTTGGAGCACATCGAATCACTGATCGCCTCTCAGAAAATAATAGGACGGCACACCTGTTTTCATCCCAGAAATGCTGCCCTGATGTTTCCTGAAGCCTGCCTGCCACTGACACAGCCTTCTCACTGTAATCTCCCTGCCTCCCCCTCTCCTCCTCCTCCTCCTCCTCCACTCTGAAGAACATAAAAACACTATCCCTGCACCAAGTCCCTGTCTCAGCAGATAGTGTAAGACATAATGATGTTGCTACCCAGGGGGTACAGAGTGGTAAAAATACACTCAGCAACTGTACTGCAATTTGTTCAAAAAAATCTCTTCTCCTCTCGAACATATATGATTTCCACACAATAAAAGTCTCAATACGAAGCGCGTGTGCAAGCTGTGAAGGTTACAAGCATGAAACAGAGAATGTAAACCCAAACCGACGGTAGAATGGGTTTTTGGGAAGAATTAGGGTGTATTTTGCGAGGGGGAATTAAATCACAGTAAAGTAACGATTATGTTAATTCCTCCCCACAACAAAGAGATCATCAATAAAGAAGAGATGTTCATTAGACTCAGCGTGGTTTAATGTATGGATGTTTCAGCTAATACGAAGCGCTGTTTGGGGGTGCAGGCTCAGTGATGCATTGTTTCTCTGTTAATCGCTATATTCAAAATGTGTCAGACGCAATGGGAGGTTGCATCTTATGCTTTGCTTACAAATCATATCGTCGGATTGAGCATGATTTATTGACCAGTCACTGCAATAAAGAATATGGTATTAGACTCTAAATTGTTACAGACAAAACAACAGTTTTCTGTCCAGGACTATACAATCCAATTGACCTGTGTGAACATAACCATGCTATATCTTCTACTGTAAGCACTTGAGCTTCTCCAATCAATCTGACCACTCATCCTCAACTAAATCAACATGGCCGCCCGCAACACTCCATAAAACAAACTGTCATTCTATCCTCGTGTCACAAACCACAAACAATAACCAATCCCTCCCCTATCCGCTTGTTAAGTCGTGACGTGTTTCCGGGTCCAACGTGTGGGGAGTTGGACGGCTGTGTCCAAAAAAGAACCCAAAAAATCAAGCGGATCGAACCAAAAAGGCCTACGGCGCAACGCTCTGTTTCTTGCTGTCTCACATCTGACCAGCCTCTGACGAGGGGGGTGAGCGTGCGGGCATGGGAGGGAAAGGGAGGCAGAGGGAGAGGTTGTGAACTCTTCCTTTCTGTTTTTGAGTGACAGAATATGTTCCCCCTCCCATGAATATCAAGGGCACCCTGTTTCCATTATTCATAACCCAGCTGTTCAAAGGTGCCCGTATTTACACTTATATTGGAGGAGCCAGCATGCAGCCTCCCCGTTTTTTAATATCGCTGCTGCCAGCCGTTCTGCAACTTCTCCCAACTTGCGGGACCGCAGTCAAAAGTTGCTCAGGGGCAAGAATACGTGCATTTATGGGGTTGCGGGGTTGCGAATTCATAAACAAAGTCTGTCACTAGTATATTTGCTATTTCAATTATTAAGTAGGGTTTTATGATATTTTTTACCCCCTTTTTCTGAGAATGCATTTGATTACGTTTTGGAGAAAAATGCAGACCAAGCTACACTAGAGACTAAGGAGCTTGGGATTTAGACTGGCAGGATTAGGTTTTATTTGCATGATTCTGACCGCCGCCCGTATGGAAGCATACAGGAGGAGGATGAGAGGGGAATAATGAAAAGAAAGACTTAACAGGGAGGCAGAAAAAAACAACAGTCAGTGCCAATGGCACACAACTGCATTGTTTTCATTATCGAGTCATTACGTGGGGCCACCTAAGAGAATGAATAACACATGAATCTCCGTTGAGGAAACATTGGAGTCCAGTTCTCCAATACCCAGCTGTCTCATTGAGATAGTAGGGAGTGCCAAGCGGCGCCAGGCCCCAGTCGCAGCACCGAGCCAAGCAGGTGGCGTGTGCCCACGGCGATGCCAGAGGCCCCTGACTGGGTAACAGGTTTGAGAATGGCCTCGATCCTGCAGGCCCGGGATCGAGCAGACTGTTTCGGTCTACACCCTTACCTAATAATGTCTCACAAGGACACAAGGCTACCTGCTGGTGTCTTTTACATACACACACAGAGAGAGAGAGAGAGATAGGGCGGGGGGGAGAGAGAGAGAGGGGGGGGAGAGAGAAAAGGAGAGAGAGAGAAGGGGGAGAGAGAGAGAGAGTGTGTCATCCAATCAGACTCCAATAGCTTCCCAACAGGAGGCTGTATAGAAGATACTGTTGCAGAGCTTGTCCCTGATGGCTAATAAATCTACGTCCAAAGACAATGCCTGCAATGTGAGCTAGTTTATCCCCCCGACTGGTCAGTCTGGCGAGGTCCTGAGTTCTACTTTTCATTCTCTCTCCCCGGGGATTCAAGACAGAGAGAAGGTTGAGAGCAACGACAGGATGTAGTTACAGAACGAGACACATATCTTATTCATGTGGTCAGGCTGCGCAGGGGATTTGAGGTCGCCAGGAAACAGCTATTTGTTAGCATGGTTGTTTTAAAAAAAAAAAAAACATTTGATAGTTTTCCACGAGGTACACCCTGAGCTAACACCCTTCCAGGTACTACTGCGAATACATCTCAACATGAAACGCATTCAGACATTATAGCCAAGCAGAACTGTATAAATCGAGATACTTCAACATGAATTACAGATATGTGTTGTGTTTTGAAGTGGTGTTCCGTAATCAATAAAGCAACAAATAGGTCCAATATGTCTCCGAGCCTCCGCAAACCAAATTACTTTATTTTTCCAGTAAAAGTCAGATACATTTGAGATTATGTTAGATTACATTTTATATAGATTATTAAAAGGGTTTTATCCGATATCAATGTGAAACACCACAGCTGTGACAACACACTCACTAAAACCATTTAAATTAATTGAACACTCGCCAAGTTTTTATTAGAGATGTATAAAACCTGTCAATCATGGTAAAAATGAGTGCCGTTGGATATATGAGATATTGTTTGCACTGTCAAAAATGCACAACATCGACTTCTTCCTTCCTATTCCTTATCAGCAAATCCCCAGAATGGCAAAACAGCTCAGACTCACATCGCTACACTCTTGGGTTGAACATTTGCATGACTCCTGCATAGGTTTGTTGTTGTTGTTGTTGTTGTTGTTGTTGTTGTTGTTGTTGTTGTTGTTGTTGTTGAGTCATTAGGGGATGGGGAGGGGGGAGGGGGCAGACAGGGGTGGTGATGTCAGGGGCACAGCGCGGCACGCTAGGCAGCAGCTGTCTCATTTCTTGGCGGTTCCAGGTTTTTGCACATGGCGGCGAAGGAGATGTCATCTGAGCGGAAAGCCGTCTGACAGCTGAGAGTGAAATGAGGTGAGAAATCAAAGTCACTTTCTATTTGGGGACGTCTCTGTGGTGCCTGAGATCTGGAGACTGAGATCGCCCCAATACACCCCCCCCACCCCACCCCACCCCACCCCTCACCCCACCTCTCTACCCATGGCTCAGAGCTGGATGGCTGTAGCTCGCGGTCTCTGATGTTACACACACTGCCACTCTCACCCCCCCCCCCCCACACACACACACACACACACACACACACACACTGCCACTCTCACACACACACACCCCACACACTGCCACTCACACACACACCTGCACACATAAACACGCAAATAAAACGTAAAACTAAGTTTATTGCAAGACAGATATTATCTAAAAAACATATATATAATAAACCCCCCCATGAGAAATCTAACTTTACTGGCTGTTCTTCCGTCATTATTGTCTTTACAGAATATGTAACCATTTTCATCCATATTTCAATAATATCTATAATTCAGTGAGTGTGTCATATTATAAGATCTAGTGTGTAGAGTGGGAACAACCTCACACGTTTCCCATTATCATATACCGTGTCTCTCTACAAGCTGTTTCTCCAGTGCAACCAACTCGTAAACACATTACAGCTGTACCTGGCACAATGGAGTGGTAGCACCTTATTGGGCTGTGGCAACCCAGGACAATGGATAGCTCCATTCACAGCCTGTCTATTAGTTTTCATTAGGCTGCACTGCGAAGCCTGGAGATTTATAGGCCACATTTGCTTTAAATTCAGCCCTGCGGGGTTTCCACCTGATTGCTGCACTGGACAGACAATGATCAGCTCTTTCCATTTTCATAAATCCTCCTCACCCATCGCTGGGAGAGGGAAGGTGCCTGTCAGTGTCAGCAATGTCACAGCAAAGACATGTGATCCCAGCTGGACTTGTGGTACTGCAGACGGATTTATATTAATATCCGTTTCCACATTTATGTTTGTGTCACAGTCTTTTGCCTATATTTTCTTGATATACGCAAAGCGTATCTAATATTGATAATCTGACTCCAATGTAATTATCACTATGCGCAAAAGAATTGTTGAGTCAGTGCTCGTTTCGTCCAGTAAAGGTCGAATGGAATTAATCAAATGAGGCTTTAATAATACTGTAGACTTCTACGTCTATTACAAGGCAGATATGTAGAAATACATAGAAAAATGTTACATTCTAATAGTTGACCATCCCTGACCTCTGTTTTTTATGTTAAAAACCACAGGATTTAAATTAGGAGCTGTTGATAAGGAGACCACAAACCATCAAGCGCTTTGAGTTGCATTTCATGTACGAAAGGCGCTATATAAATAAAGCTTTACTTACTTACTTACTTACTATCAATCATCTTATTGCAACTGAACTGATGACATCACAGTTTTGACACCTCAAGACATTCCACAGAGCCGTTTGTTTTCCGGGGGTTGGTAAACTTAAGAAGATTGGAGCAGAACTGAAATTGTCCCACTTCAGTACCCCGAGGAGTCCTGAGCTTGTTTTGTCAGGATTCAGTGTGGATCACTGTCACACACACACACAAACACACACACACACACACACACACACACACAGACAGACAGATGCACGCACACATAGACAGACAGACAGACAGAAAGACAGACACACGCACACACACACAGACAGACACGCACACACACACACACACACACACACACACAGACACACACACACGCACACACACACACACACACACACACACACACACAGACAGACAGACACACACACAAATCATGTTTATCGTTACCCCTGATGGTAAAAATAAACACAAAATGTGTTTTTCACATCTCAGTCTTCTCCAGGCATCCGTGCTGGTAGCACATTGATTGGTAAGATGAGTCAGGCGAGCCATAAAGCACAGCTGGAATACGTGTACCAGAGAACACTAATGTCCTTTTACTAAAAACAATCATGGCACAATTTAGGATTCTGTGAAAAATTGTGAAGTCTGTGCTCCTTCTTAACCGTACAAATAGGCCTACAGAACAGGAAATACAAACTCTAGATCTCATCTTCTCTTCTATTTTTGTTTTTAAAAACATGTTTTTAGGTGCATTTCTGCTTTATTGG
>NC_137688.1:6454562-6467062 GCF_963989245.1 Nansenia antarctica | reverse complement strand
ATGAGTTCTTAAGAAGGTCATTATAATATTGATGAGAAAGTAATCAGGGTTTGCATTATTAATAATAACAATATTATTGTTCCAACCTCCTAACATCTAGTCTCGAGTGAACGTAGAGTCATGATAACATTCATGACAAAACATTAATGACACAGATTATCTGATTTGGAATAAATCTATTGTTTATCGATGATGATGTCACCACATCATTTAGGCATTGGATAACTAGAGACAGGATGCTCTCCCAGCCACAGAACCACCACCTCCCTCCACCACACAGAGAACAATGCCTGGTCCTCCATCCACCCTGTCCTCCATCCACCCTGTCCTCCATCCTCCCTGTCCCCCATCCACCCTGTCCCTCATCCACGCTGTCCTTCATCCCCCCTGTCCCCCATCCACCCTGTCCTCCATCCACCCTATCCTCCATCCCCCCTGTCCCCCATCCACCCTGTCCCCCATCCTCCATCCACCCTATCCTCCATCCCCCCTGTCCCCCATCCACCCTGACCCCATCCCCCCTGTCCCCCATCCACCCTGTCCCCATCCCCCATCCACCTTGTCCTCCATCCACCCTGACCCCATCCCCCATCCCCCCTGTCCCCCATCCCCCCTGTCCCCCATCCCCCCTGTCCCCCATCCACCCTGTCCCCCATCCCCCATCCCCCCTGTCCCTCATCCCCCCTGTCCCCCATCCCTCCTGTCCTCCATCCCCCCTGTCCCCCATCCCCCCTGTCCTCCATCCACCATCCACCCTGTCCCCCATCCACCCTGTCCCTCATCCACCCTGTCCCCCATCCACCCTGTCCCTCATCCACGCTGTCCTTCATCCCCCCTGTCCCCCATCCCCCCTGTCCTCCATCCCCCCTGTCCCCCATCCACCCTGTCCCCCATCCCCCCTGTCCCCCATCCACCCTGTCCCCCATCCACCCTGTCCTCCATCCACCCTGTCCCTCATCCACCCTGTCCCCCCTCCACCTTGTCCCCCATCCACCCTGTCCTCCATCCACCTTGTCCCCCATCCCCCCTGTCCCCCATCCCCACTGTCCTCCATCCCCCCTGTCCCCCATCCCCCCTGTCCCCCATCCACCCTGTCCCTCATCCACCCTGTCCTCCATCCCCCCTGTCCCCCATCCACCCTGTCCACCATCCACGCTGTCCCCCATCCCCCCTGTCCCCACCATCCCCCCTGTCCTCCATCCACCCTGTCCTCCATCCCCCCTGTCCCTCATCCATCCTGTCCTCCATCCACCCTGTCCTCCATCCCCCCTGTCCCTCATCCACCCTGTCTCCCATCCACGCTGTCCCTCATCCCCCCTGTCCTCCATCCACCCTGTCCCCCATCCACCCTGTCCTCCATCCCCCTGTCCCTCATCCACCCTGTCCCCACCCTGTCCCCCATCCACCCTGTCCCCCATCCACCTTGTCCCCCATCCCCCCTGTCCTCCATCCCCACTGTCCCCCATCCACCCTGTCCTCCATCCACCCTGTCCCCCATCCCCCCTGTCCCCCATCCACCCTGTCCCCCATCCACCCTGTCCCCCATCCACCCTGTCCCCCATCCACCCTGTCCTCCATCCCCCCTGTCCTCCATCCCCCCTGTCCCCCATCCCCCCTGTCCTCCATCCACCCTGTCCTCCATCCCCCCTGTCCCCCATCCACCCTATCCTCCATCCCCCCTGTCCTCCATCCCCCCTGTCCTCCATCCACCCTGTCCTCCATCCACCCTGTCCCTCATCCCGCCTGTCCTCCATCCACCCTGTCCCCCATCCCCCCTGTCCTCCATCCACCCTGTCCTCCATCCACCTTGTCCCTCATCCCCCCTGTCCCCCATCCCCCCTGTCCCCCATCCACCCTGTCCCTCATCCCCCCTGTCCCCCATCCCCCCTGTCCCCCATCCCCCCTGTCCCCCATCCACCCTGTCCCTCATCCACGCTGTCCTCCATCCCCCCTGTCCCTCATCCACGCTGTCCCCCATCCCCCCTGTCCCCCATCCACCCTGTCCTCCATCCACCCTGTCCCTCATACACCCTGTCCCCCATCCACCTTGTCCTCCATCCACCCTGTCCCCCATCCCCCCTGTCCCCTCATCCCCCCTGTCCCCCATCCACCCTGTCCCCCATCCCCCCTGTCCCCCATCCCCCCTGTCCCCCATCCACCCTGTCCCTCATCCCCCCTGTCCCCCATCCACCCTGTCCCCCATCCACCCTGTCCCCCATCCCCCCTGTCCCTCATCCCCTCTGTCCTCCATCCACCCTGTCCCCCATCCACCCTGTCCCCCATCCACCCTGTCCTCCATCCACCCTGTCCCCCATCCCCCCTGTCCCCCCATCCCCCCTGTCCTCCATCCACCCTGTCCCCCCTGTCCCTCATCCACGCTGTCCTCCATCCCCCCTGTCCCCCATCCCCCCTGTCCCCCATCCCCCCTGTCCCCCATCCACCCTGTCCCCCATCCCCCCTGTCCTCCATCCACCTTGTCCTCCATCCACCCTGTCCTCCATCCACCCTGTCCTCCATCCCCCCTGTCCCCCATCCACCCTGTCCTCCATCCCCTCTGTCCTCCATCCCCCCTGTCCCCCATCCCCCCTGTCCCTCATCCCCCCTGTCCCCCATCCCCCCTGTCCCCCATCCACCCTGTCCCCCATCCCCCCTGTCCCCCATCCCCCCTGTCCCCCATCCACCCTGTCCCCCATCCACCTTGTCCCCCATCCACCTTGTCCCCCATCCCCCCTGTCCCCCATCCCCCCTGTCCTCCATCCCCCCTGTCCTCCATCCCCCCTGTCCCCCATCCACCCTGTCCTCCATCCAACCTGTCCACCATCCACCCTGTCCCCCATCCACCCTGTCCCCCATCCACCTTGTCCCCCATCCCCCCTGTCCCCCATCCTCCATCCCCCCTGTCCCCTATCCACCATCCACCCTGTCCCTCATCCACCCTGTCCCCCATCCCCCCTGTCCCCCATCCCCCCTGTCCCCCATCCACCCTGTCCCCCATCCCCCCTGTCCCCCATCCCCCCTGTCCCCCGTCCCGTTGATGACAGAGTAGAGCGTTCACCCCTCACGGTCACCCAGACAGCTACTGAGGCACGGTGTGATTCCGTTCAGGAGGAGAGATGGCATCTCAATGCAAACAACAGACACAATCATCCAGTTAATAGCCTTTTTCCTGCGAGTCAGCCAGTGAAACAATCCTCTGTGATAACGACTGTTACAGTACAGTGAGCAGGCGGAGACGGGAGAAACTCTCGTCAAAAAACAAAAGGATCTAGTCGGATGACGCACGCACAAATCTTACGCAGGTACAGATGGTTCAATAAGAGATTGTGAAATTCATGGCCCTATTCTGTGTTCCAGTGTGTCTCTGGGAAGGCTTTTGAGCGGAGGGCATCTTCTTCTCTCTGTGAGAAAGCGTTGTTTGAATTCAGACCCGGTGGAGATTGTTTTTTGTTTCACAGAGCTAACATTGTTTTATTGATGAAAAGAATCCAAATGTACATTTTCGCAGCCGAGCTTATGAGCTCACCCTGGAAGCTTATGGACTTTATCTGTTACCCTTCCGCAAACACAAAAGGTGATGAGAGATGGTCTATGATTAAAGTACACTTTCTGTTCACTTTTTGTTTCTGGACTGATATGGTGGTGAAAAAGCACACACACACTCACTCTCTCTCTCTCTCTCTCTCTCTCTCTCTCTCTCTCTCTCTCTCTCTCTCTCTCTCTCTCTCTCTCTCTCTCAGTCTCCCATACTTACTCTCAGGCCGGTTGTCTGGGAGACCATTCCTTGTTTGGACATGTTGTCAAGGAAACAAAGATGAACAAATCTGTGGATTGAAATTATATTTTTAGAAACCCAATCTGCTAAAACAGAACAAGAACGACATGAGAGCTACTGAGGGTAATCTGATGAACCACACAAAATACCCAAACCGATTCAGGTGTAAAAAAACAAACAAATAAAGAAATTTTTAAAATGTTCATTTGAGATGACTATCTCACAAAATGGCCCTTGCCGTTGTCAACCACCCTTGTTTACATGTTGTACAATCAATTTATTCAAACATAGCTGTGCTACCTCTCAATAATGGTTTTGCCTAACGGAGAGCTTACTTGAGCTATTGAGCCGAAAATTGTGTGGGGAAAAAAATCTATAATTGACATAATCCTCCCTTTTGAATACTGACCAGTGGCCACCCACTCCAGTACTGAATTACAGCCTCATAATCACCTATCATTAACTCAGGGGTGTAAGGTTAAACAGACACAATCCCTCTATCATTTCTGCAACCATGTCCGGGAAAATATTGAGAGGAGAGAGAGAGAGAGATCTCTAAGCCTCCTCATTAGGGATATTGAATAATCAGATTGTTGCTCAGGGAAAATAATAGTTGGTTCTGCATGAAGAGATATGTCCTAATGTAATTTCAGCAGCGATACCCTGGAGAAATGCAGCAGCTGGACAGTGAGTTTCCACCAAGCGTTGTTGCACTAAGCGATAAAAAAAGAAAAAAATAATCAATGTGGACTGTGCTCATCCCACAGACTGATTTAGTCTATATTCATACACACCCTGAATCTGTCATGTATTCACAGTTTTCTCCTACACTGCCTTTCTACCCCCCGCCTCCATATCTCGCTGTTGCAGATGTGCGTGTGTAGTTAATGTATGGTGAAGTCATCCCAAAGAAATCCGGACGCCCCCCGCCCCCCACGGACGGCCATAAACTGGCGTACACAATTTACCTTTTTTTTACTTTCATATTCACAACCTATTCACACGGAATGAATCATTTATTTAGCCAGAAGAAGACTATCAAAGAATGTACCTCTCTCCCAACATATTAATGTTTAAGGCTCAAGAACTTTCACAGTGTCAAGTCAAACCCTAAAACACTAATAAAAATAAAACAACAAATAAACAATAAAAATAAAACAAAAACAAGGTGCAATACAGAATACAACAGGTGCAGAAATAAAAGTGCAGGAAAAAGTGCAGTTGTCAGGAGACAGGCTCAACTCAGGTCAAAGGTCAGGGAGAAGAGGTACGTTTCAGCTAAGGTTGCGTGCACTTCCCCTCGTGCTTCGTGACCCTTTCCCTTCCAGGTCGCAATCAAGAGAGACAGCAGCCAATCAGAAAACAGAGAACATCACTCAACCTGACCCACGGTGGAATACACAACAATGTCAGAGAGCACGCCTCAGTGCTGTGACAGGAGGATCCAAGCACTTCACAAGTCATCATCACCGGAGCGGTTATTGTTCAGATCCCCCCTTTTCTTCCTTTTCATCCCCGTCTACCAGCCCCTGTGCTGGGGGGGTGGGGGTGGGGTGGTGGGGGGGCGTCCTCTGGGCGCTGAGGAAGCGGAGGCTGAGGTGGCATCGTGTGGCGTGATGCTTCTCTCCGCCGCGCAGGACGCCGCAGCATCCCTGTGGTTGTCAACACGAACAACTCTGGGGGGGGGGGGGGCTTTCAGGAGAGGGGGATGAGGAAGAAAAAAGGGAAGGAGGTTTAGGAGGGATGGAGAGAGGTAAGAGGGGATGAGAGAGAGAGAGAGAGAGAGAGAGAGAGAGAGAGAGAGAGAGAGAGAGAGAGAGGGGAGGGGGGGTGGGGCAGGAGAAGTACAGGTCATTGTGGGGTCTGACAGTGGAGGGCGACTCGGAGCCTCATTTAGAATTCACTCCCTGAGAAGCAGCTGTTACATCTTTCATCGGGAGAACAAAAGGATGGCGTGCTATTTTCATACCAGAGCTACTTTCTTAAGAGCGGCGTCCAAAGGCCAAAAGGGAGACAGAGACGGACGTGTGGGAAAAATAACTTTCTTTTCCAAATTGTTAAGAGAGCAGAAAACACGTTTGATGCTTCATCATGTGATGCATCTTGTCTTCCAGTCATGGGATAGTCGGAACAAGTCGCTACCGAGACCACTAAATAAAACATCAGTGAATTCCTCATTGACTTGTAGCACTTTCACTTATAGCAGTGTGTAGAAGTTATACTTATTCAACTTGATATAATTACTTATTAGGAGTATTTTTTTTCTTTCTGAGTGGGGCAGTCCCACTCATATTTTTCATTTTATTGATAGATACAGTGGCGATTGAGACAGGAAGGGATGACATGCAGGATATGTCCCCGGCCGGAATCGAACCGGGGACCCTGCGGTTACATGGTCAGCGCTTAACCCTCTACGCCACCTAAGCGCCCCTATTAGGAGTATTTTAATGTAACTGACATTTTTGTGCATCCTTTTTAAAGAGCTTTAAACTTTAAAGAGAAAATGGGTCTCTATGAGCCCCTGTGTGGGAAACCAACATTGACATCGCAGCTGCATACTTTGGGGCGATGTTTACAGTACGTGGAGTCAGGATGCAGGGGAGACGCCTCATTAGGAGAGGAGAGAGTTATTACCACTATGTATTAGCAGCCATTTTAATGAACTGAAAGGTCAGATCCCTGGCACGTCTTTCTACTACTGTTTCAGATGACTAATGGCCAAAGTCATAAGTGGTTAGAGGGGGAGCACACACACACACACACACACACACACACAGTGGAAAAATGCCATAAAAAGTAACAACTAAATAAAAAAAACACAACACACAGCTGTGAATACAAATCTCAAAGCCCAGCAAGCCCAACACCAACATCATGTGACTACAATAAAGTGTTAATGTTTTTTTTTTAATTATTATAAACTTTGAGTTCGAATTTGAAGAGGCACAGATTGTGCAATTCCATTTCTGATATGATAAAGGGGTTATGGTGATCTGGTTTGACCATATGTAGGTACTACTATTCGGTCACATCATTAGTGCGTCATCTGTACCAGGGCCTGCCACTGACATAAACACTCTGCACGGTTGCTTAGGGCCACAACCACTAGAGGGCGCCACACTTGCAACATCGATTTAGCGCAATCTACCACCCGTCAATCAAAAACTCCGCTACCCAACCCCCCCCCCCCACACACACACACCCCCAATCCTCCGTCCCCCGTCGACAAAACACCCGTCAATCAAAAAGTCTGCTACCCTGCCGTAGCGTGGGGATGGGGGGTGGGGGCACAATCAAAATCTTGTTTAGGGACACCAAAACCCCAGGGCCGGGCCTGATCTCTACTACAGTGATTATCTGTCTAACTATGGAAACACTGGGCTGTGGATGAAGACATAAAACATTTTATTACACATGAGGGAAGTGACAAGTAATCTCTATATAATAATATTCATGCAGTCGTAAGGCAGGGCTTCAATTGGGGACTATGAGGTCCACGTAGGCCTCACCTCACACCCAGTTTTACGGGGTGAAAACCAGGGTCCTCGAGACAGCATCCCCTCTGACCCGCTGTGTCCAGGCTGACAAGATATATGTGAAACGGTCTGGTGAAAAGATCCGCATGTCTGCAATTCTCAAGTCGCGCAAATGACCAAAAAGCTCCTTTAAAAAAATAAAATAAAGTGTTTTCCATATGTGTTTGTGTTTTTGGCATATTACGAAAGTTTTAAGTGTTGAAGAGCCCACTCGATATAACAAACAACAGTTTTAGGATCACTAAATACTTATCATTTGTGAATTGGATTCACTGTATCGTCTGCGTTAGGCTACTGGGTAAGTGATACATGGCTTGTAAACCAACTTACATTTTAGGACGTGTTCAAAAGCAAGGACTGTCTGATCATCTAATTATGTGTAGTTATGTGTTTTTAGCATCTTGATGTTCTATCAGCATGTTGCGAAATCCTAAACATTAGGGATGTACCCGAATACGAATACGGTATTCAGATAGCACGAATAATGAGATTTAAACAGATACAGATTCTATCCGAAGTTGCTTGATATTATTCGGAGAGAAAAAAACACGATTGACATGACTGTTCGTAAATTCTCTCTGAGAGTGCCGGAGGGCACACTGGGCTCAACGTAATAAAGGGACCAAGTAATTTGATTGGACAAGAGGCATTCCATGACTGCTGATCAGATTTCCAGAGCGAATTTACGAACGCAGCCTAGGGCTAAAATCAGTACGGGTACTACGGCCCGGTACGGCCCAGTTGGCAGTGGAGTGGAGATCTTCCAGCCAGTGGGCTGTAATGGCAACGTTCTAACTGCCTCCTGACAGTAGTGGGGTGGCTAAATGCATTTTTATAGGAAATTAATTGACAAGTGGATAAAGGCAAAAAAAAAGATAAAAAATGAGAAAAGCTTCTGTTTGCTTCATAGGTAGGGTGAGCTCAAATGAAGTGGTTGTGCGCTGCGACAGCATCTCAAATACTTTTATAGAGGGATTTATAACAGCCCACCAGTGGGGTGGCTAAATGCATAATAGGAAATTCGTTGACAAGCGGATAAAAGCAAAAGAATTGGAACAAAGGCTCTCCGGGTATTCATCTTTTGATAAAAACCCATTAGCCATGCACAAAACAAGATGGCTGCCACTTTTTCCAACATGGGCACCATTTTCAGAATGGTAATACTATTTTTGGGGGGAACTTTGTGTCGAGTTGTCCAATATGAATGATCTTGAATCATGAATGATCAAACCATACATTTTTTTGACCACAGAGAAGCAAACAACAACATGAACAATGCACGATGGCTTCCAATCCACCTGAGAGACACGGTGACCTTGGAGGAGAAACATCCTACGGTGGCCTAGGACTTCTGTAGTGGAAAGATTGTTGCTCACAAATCTTGTCGTTAGTTCTCAGCAATGACCAATAGACCAGGCTCATGAGCAGGCCAATACAGTCATCAAGGCTGACGGCGGAGCCATTGGTATCACCAGGCCCGGATTAACCCCCTAGGGTGACCAGACTTGATGTGTGCCCCCCCCCAACACACACACTTTTTATTTATTTTATTTTTTTACTTTGCAAGTGAAAATTTGATATTTACTATGGTTACAAAAACCATAGATTTACAAGAGCATATTACTACAGTACAGGCTCATCCCAGTTGGGCTCAATGCCGTAGTATAGCCTTGACACTGATGCTCAAATCTGAATGCAACTCACATCCCAATGCAACACGACTTTCTAAATATAGGCTAATTATTTCCATCATAAATGGCCTGAGACTACATGCAAAACCATAACAAAGGGGGAAAATGCACATACTGTATACTACAATAAAACAAGCTCAATACCAACCAAGTCCAAAAATGGAAATAAACAGCGCCTCTCTCTTTGCCGCTCTGCTCACCTTCGTGATGCTGTATCAGACGTAGGCTATAGCCCTGTGCATCACACAGGCCCAAATCAGCCACAGCGTCATATTAGCCCCAAATAATCATAAGTAAGCCTTACCGGTAAGGAAGAGCCTCAGTGCGACAAACACACATTGGAACGTCGTCTGTAGTCCATGTATTCTCAGGATTTGAAGCATCTCCTCTGGTGAACGGGTTGTCTCCTCCCGCACAAAATCCTTGAACTGAATAAGTTCATCTCCAAAGTTTTTGTCCAGGTCATCTGGATATGTGGAGGAGAGCGCAGTAGCGCGTTTACGCACAGAATCGCGGTCCATGTCGGAATCAAACAAAACGCCAAATAGTCCATTCAGGGCCCTGTATGCATCAATGCGCTGAACAAGACAGGATTGCTTAATTTTTCGCTTGGCAGAGCCACTCAGTTGTCGCCTGTCCATTTTGATTTCTTAGTTGATAGTTTGGCGTCACTGCGTCATCGCGCACCTGTCTGTGATTGGGGGGGGGGGGGGGGGCACTTGTCTGTGACTGGGGGTGGGGCACTCGCAATTATTTATCTTATTATTTATATGATAGCCTAAATATAACCGTTAGTTTTGTATCTGTGTGGATGTCTTCCAGTAAATATAGCCTATATTTTAAAAATGTGCCCAAAATATTTTAAAGGTCTATTCATTGTCCGAATAATTTGGTGCCCCCCCATTGGCTGGTGCCCCAGGGCATTCACCCGATGCAATATATGGATAATCCGGGTTTGGGTATCACTGAGGATCCATCAGCACTGAGAAGATGGATGGTAGCTGGCCCTGAAGTCAGCCACTTAGCCCTTCCAGGAAGACAGTGGGGACCTCATGAGGAAGCTGACGCTCTGATATGTGTGCATGCCAGGCAGGCAGTAGAGGAGGGCTGCAGAAGCATCCTCATCAAAGCCAATGACACTAACGTTCTCGTCAGTCAGTGTTCTGCCACCCCTGCAAGAGATTGGTTAAAAATGGCCAAAATGGCAGCCATTTTGAAATGTACGTGGCTAACAGGTTTTTTTTCCAAAGAATGACCCAAGAGGTACACTAAAATGTAAAACTGAAAAATGACCTTGGCCCTCCTTGAGGACCTTTTCACCAGACCCTGTCGCATATGGGATGTACTGTAGTGACACCTTGCTGTGCCCAGGTCGGCTAGATGTATTCCTGTCCAAAGGGTAGCCTATGCTTATTGAATATATGGCAAAGCTCTCTGGTCAGCTGTAGCTTCAAAGGCAAAGCAACTTAGCCTTTTTTTTCATCCAGCTCTCACAGTGGGGTGGGCAAGATCAATCAGAAGCAATTTGAGAAATGTCAACCTTCCATCTCGCTCCCTTCCAACGTGCACTAAATAGAGGAGAGAGGCTATAGGCGCTGCGGAATCGTCATTGTTAATTATAAAGCCTATTCGGTTTGGACGGCTGTCCGAAGGCAGTCAATAGAAATGTGCTATTATTACCAAGCGTAGAGTTTGTTTTCCTCAAAACTAATTTCTCTGAATGTCATTGTCAACCGTCACTGACCAACAGTACTTGGATGGCGGTGAAATACGGAATGTAATTTGCGGGAAAGTGTTTATGCGTTGATGTTTTTTTTTATTAGGTTGAATGTGTCATTTCGCTTTTACTATGTACTTTTCTACCTTGGCGCATGCAATCCAAAACACATGTTCTGCACAGGGCAGACAATAAAGTATAATCTCATCTCTCGTCTCATCTCTTATTAATCACAATACTTATTTTCTTTCAATGTCAAAATACATAAGGCCTTAGGCTCTGTCCATGAAGGCAGACTCAACAAAACAACAAACAAATATTAAACCATATTCAAAGGAGAGTCAGGCAATTGACTGAGGCTGCGGGGAAGATGGAGCTAGTTGTGAATATACACTGAGGCAGAGAAGTGAACACAGAGGACAGCACCATCTCTACCCTGCCTTACCCTGCCTTTACACGCCTCCACTGTTGCAATGGGGAAAGAAATGATGAATGCGCCAGAAAAATAAAATGGAAAAGAAATTATTCATGGGAAATGGAAATCAACTGTTAATGTGGTGATATTTCTCCACCCCACACCATTTAAGGACACAATAATGTACCTTACTCATCAACCTCAGCACCTAAGAGCCTAAATTCACTCTCAACATATTCAAAATGTAATATTGTCTTGTTTTATTGAGGTAAAGTAAAGGGGGCTCTTATGCCAGGCCCCTCATACAGTACTAGTGGTCCGTCTAAATCACCGATGCAGTTTGGTATTTCTATTTGATGAGGGAGCTGTCAAGATGTACTTCATGTACAATCATGGCTGACAGATAATACTGTAAGTGAACCAGGCGTTATCTCTCACAGGTTTTTATAGTTGTTGTTTTTTTAAAGGGTTCCCATCAGCCCTGCTGGCAAAAAAGCGGGTTAGAAAAACAGCACAGTTTGTACACAAGACATTTCATATCTGCGGCTGTGTTCGAATATGAACAATGATCCACCTTGCGGGTCTTTCACGAGATCAATAATCATTTCAAAAATCCATCCACCATTGTGATGGTACCCTGACAGAGTCAGAGCTCACTGCACAAGCACAATGTTGCTGCCAAGTGAGATTGGTAAGTCATACAAAAAGCCTACAGTACTGCTCAAATGTGCTCCAAAGTCAACAATGAATGCCACAGTTCCACGAATTCCTCACACTTCGACACACAACTGCCTCCTGCTAACTCTCTTCTGAGATATCCCGAGGACGAAAGTACCAACAAGAGACCAGAGAACAGCGGTGGCGAAACCTCCTGGCAGTAACAAAGGGAACGTTATAATGACTGTTCACGGAACTGCAATTTAGTATTCCACAGCTCTTAGTGTTTTGAAGTGTCAGACGTGTTCTCTATAAGTAACTCTTTTTTATTTTTATTTCTTTTTTTAAAAAGCCTCAAAACAAAACCAGACTGTTTACAACCCAGGGAAACAACAGAAAGGACACAGAACAACCAAGGTTTAGGCCTAAATGTAAAAAATAACATTAAAAATAACAAATAACAAAAATAACAATAACAACTGGTGGAGCAGTGTCTTCCAGGTGAATGAGAGAGAGGGAGTGTGTGGAGGAGGAGGAGCTTTTAAACAGATATGATACACACCGTATGACAGATATGATACACACCGTATGACAGATATGAAACACACCGTATGACAGATATGATACACACCGTATGACAGATATGATACACACCGTATGACAGATATGATACACACCGTATGACAGATATGATACACACCGTATGACAGAT
>NC_137688.1:6372062-6449562 GCF_963989245.1 Nansenia antarctica | reverse complement strand
GCTCAACCCCCCCCTCCCCCATCCCTTGTTCTTCATTCCTTTCTCCCTCGCTCCTTGCCTCTCAAAGCTCAAAGCTCCCCCGTCTAAAGGTCTCCCTCACCTCAATCCATACCCATCTTCCCATCTCCCTTTCAAACCCTAAACCCAACCCGCCCCCCCCCCCAAAAAAACGCCACTCCTGATTCATATCCCCTCATCCATAAACGCCCTCGTCCCCTCACCTACAATCCCCTCATCCCCTCATCACACAAGCACCTCATTACTCACTCCTCTCCCCCCTCCCTCTCCGCTCTCTTCACCCATCCTCTCATGTCTCTCGACTGCCATCCATCTTTCCTTCCATCTCTTCCATCCCTCGCTACTCCTCCATACCTTACCTTCCTGTCCCTGGACTCCCTCTCTCCCCTAATCCCTCGACACGCTTCACACCTTGCAGTCACTATTGGTGAGGTCGGGGGGGTGATAATGAGATACAGAAGGATTAGACCCTGATGATGTCTCATGAGAGCCAGCCGTTATAGTGCCCTCCTCCTCCTTCATTGTGTCGGTTGCCTAGCACAGGAATATACTTCCTGAATAAAGGCGATGGAAGAGATTTATGACATCACTGTCTCATCCTTCTTCATCTAACTCCAGTTCCAGAGGCACAGGCGGGGATCTGGGCACGTTCCCTCGTTCCCTCTCTCCCCCCCCCCCCCCCCCCTCCCCCCCCGGCCGGCCGGCACAGCCCACCTCACCTCTGGGAAGGACGAGGGAGGGGGGGGGCACCCTCCGGGTCACATGACAACCTCTACTAATCCTTTAGCTCCACTTAGCAGCAGCCCCACTCTTCCTAAATAAGCGATGGAAATCACTAAACGGTCAGAACATCACATCAGCTCTGCTCCTTTCAGGGGGGCAGTTTGTCCTGAAGTGCCTTCCTCCTCTCTCTCTCTCTCTCTCTCTCTCTCTCTCTCTCTCCCTTGCCCTTTCTCTTCTGCCCTCTCTCTCTCTCCCTCTCCATCTTTCTCCCTCTCCTTCTCTCTCTCTCCCTCTCTCTCCCTCTCCCCCACCCCCTCTCTCTCTCTCTCTCTCTCTCCTCTTCTGCCCTCTCTCTCTATCTCTCTCTCCCTTGTCCTCTCTCTCCCTCTCCATCTTTCTCCCTCTCCCTCTCTCTCTCTCCCTCCCTCTCTCTCTGTCTCTCTCTCCCTTGCCCTCTCTCTCTCTCCCTCCCTCTCTCTCTCTGTCTCTCTCTCCCTTGCCCTCTCTCCCCCCACTCTCCCCCTCGTTCTCTCTCTCTGACATGTCTGCCTGTCTGTGCAGTCTGTGGTTTGAGGGGGAGATCACGGCAATCACATCAAGTGTCAGCATGGGAACAATTAGCAGACAGGTGCGGAAAATTGCTTCTTTTCATAATGAAGGCTATTTATAAGGCACCCTAAGGGCTCTCTAGAGCTGGACATGCTGCTTCACTGTGAGTATGTACTCAAGCCATGTCCACATACACACACACACACACGCACACACGCGCGCACACGCACACTCACACACACACACACACACACACACACACACACACACACACACACACACACACACACACACACATTAGGCTGGTGGAGGTAGAACATACCATCAAACATACCATTCCTCATTCTGTTCCATGCATTACAAAGAGCCCATCCTTCGATGTCTATCTCCATCAGCCTCTCCTGGCATACACACGCACACACACACACACACACACACACACACACACCAACAGATTTGCTTTGGAGAGTCCGACAACAACAATCATCAAGTCCAGTAACACTTGGTTACTCTGCAATCCTGTCACGTCATATAGGCTAACCGAATAACGCTGTTATGCCAAATCTGTGACTGAGGGAGACATAATAAGAAGGGTTCCTTGACAGTTGTTTTTTTCATAAGCTAGTGCTCTCCATGCAGAGAGTGAACTCGTTTTCTTGAATGTCACTTTCAATCTCATTATTGAGATCCACCGTTGAAAATCCATAACGCAGGTTGTTGAACAATCTATGCCGGCAAATTAAAAAGATTGACATGAATAACTGAAGCCTGCCGCGCCTGTCAGTGCCTCGCTGATATTCTAATCATGTCTCCATCCTGATGATCGTAATCATGGGAGACATAGCAATCAATGGGTGATTTCATTTGAGCAGAGGGTTATATCCGCCTCTATCACACAGGTAACAAACCATACATCAAATGATAACTAGACGTAGCCTACCAATATGGAAACCCTGACTATATTTGTATGCCTCGAACACAAAGCTCTGTTGTGTTTGTGTGTGCAGGAAGAGACAGAGAAGGTGAGGAGGATGAGAGAAAATGATAGATGGCGGCTGTTGAGTCTATCCTGTAATGACTTTACAACAGCTGAGACGTGAAGGTCATGCAGAGTGTCTAAGCGACCAGGGCAAACAGCAGCATAGGGTTTTCAAATTGCAGCAGAACTTTATGACTAAAGTCTTTACTTCCTTCTTCATGCTGCATGTATAATTTTAACCTATTGGGTCATATCCGAGTAACTTGGTATATTATGAGCTGAACTGGATGGCCACAGCCCTTGTGATCTCCCAAACGTATGGAACACTACTGCCCTCTATTGGCATGGATGGCACACAAACCCTCTCTCACACACACACACACACACACACACACACACACACACACACGTACATAGATCACCCTCCTTCCCCTGTGTGTATCAAGAGTTAAGGATAAGATGCCACAAATTGCTGGTGAGTAGTAGCGTGTTGCTTAAGACTTATCATCACATCTGGATTTGGGACACTGGACAAAGTGTACTTTTTTTTAGAAGGGAAATGGTTTGTTTTAGAAACAAAAAAATAGGTGTTTTTCAGAGATGGAATCTTGTCTGACAAGGCCCATAGCATGCTGAGTGTAATCCCCAGTGAACGGTGGAGGGCCTGATAAGGGGGTCTTTATCCTCACAACAAATGGCTGTCTGTCTGTTTGCAGACTATCACACAGAAGCCTTAGGAGAGATTGGTGACCATCAGCCAATCTCCCACAGGCCTTGTTCTGGAGCGACAGGAAGTAGCGCCTAGGAAGCTAACAGGCATACCAAGGATCATGTTAGATTGTTAGAAGCATGAAGTGATCTCGATATGATATTCAATCATGATGGTTGATAGGGATGTTGATTGGAAAATGAAAACATTTACCTACCTCCAGGAATGTTTAAGTCTTGATTCAGGGATTGTGTGTTGTCGCCATCTAGTGGTCTGTAGAAAAAAAAGGACAATAACATCTATTCATAAAACATTTTTAAAAAGTACTGAATGTTTAAAAAAACTAATTGTATTGTGCTAATCGAATGATGGTAGGTAGGCTATACATGTGACCATGTTGTTGATTGGTGGAGCCAATTGTTAAACCTGATAGTTACAAGTCAAGTGTTTTCCATGCATAACCTATCCCATTCCTCACTCTCTATACGCAAAACAAGTGTCCATCCACTGGCGTTTTGACAGCTAATGATGATTATAATGTGGATGTGGTTGAGGGTGTGGGTGTTTTGCATTGCCTTGCAGTTCTCCATGGCATGAACCACTAGGTAACTATGTGCCTGTGTGCCATATGTTGTGTCCAGCACAAAGGAAGTGTCATTATTCCCAATTGTATTTTCAGGCATACAATCAACACCACTTAAGTTTCACAGAATAAAAACCTAGTAGAAATATTGCCAAAAACAGTAAATAATTTACGGTGCTAATGAAACTGCAGAAGAAGAAGAAAAAAATAGATTAGGGTTACCCTTCTGAAGATAATTGATTGAAGAGTCCTAGGATGTCCTCTTTCTTTTATGGGAGAGCCAAACATGGCAGTGCATGTCTAATTGTTTATTTGGTAGAGATCAACGATGTGAGATGCCCCTGCCGGGCTGTTCAAGTAGAGACTTGCTATAGACTCATTATTGGCTTCTTTCCCCACCGCCCCCCCGGGACCCCCCTCTGAGAGGAGCAGGTCTGACACGAGTGGCCCTCAAGGGAGATCTATGGGCCCACGTGAAGTCTTCAATTAGTGTGTAGCCATGGACACCACAATGCTGAGATGAAGGCCTGCGGAATCTCCTCCTCCTAGAAGGCCTCTGTAGGCCTACATCCAGGCTGCTGTGAGGTCACTGGGGCGGTACGTGGTGCACAATGTATAAGATTGTTAGTTCTTTCCTTTCTTTCCTATTTTTTTTTTGTCTTTATGAGTGAGAGAGATATTATAATTCATCTAGTTGAGAATCCATGTTTAATTCATTAATAAACGAGATTCTAAACTAGATAAATTACAATATCTCACTCAGGCCTACGAATAATAATATAACCTCAGGACACAGAGGTCCACTGTTGCACGTAATAGACCTCTCTCATATAGTAAACTGCTCTTGACTAATAGTTGATCAATTAGCCTTTCCACAGATAACATATATTTAATGAACCGTAATAGACTTTAACTACAATATTCCTTCCCCTTCCCCTGAATTAATGGGGCTACTAATTTCCCTAATTTGCGGTTGAAACCCCCGCATTAGGCCACGCACAGCATCTCTCCCCTGCCCAACCACCTCCGTAGCTCCGGGTGGATGAGAGGATAATTATAGCCCGGCCGTCCGACATCAAGGGACATGTGAAGGAGTTCCCCGTGCCGTGCCTCGTAGTATTGTGTGAAAGGTGGAAGCATGCGATTGTTTTAGTCTTTAATTAGTCAAGAAGAAAGGAAAGAAGAAACAATGCAAACGCACTCGTTTGACTGGGTCTACTGTAGCGGTTCAGTTGGCTGTGTCCTTGACACACTTTGCTGTCGCTCCGTGGATCTGAAGAAAGCCCTTTTCATACTGCGTGACGTTAGAATTATAAGGTTATATCTCCATTTTTGTCAAAATTGAGTTTTTTACATAATCTGATCCATTAGGTGTTTATTAATGCCTGTGTGGTGTTCTTTTTTAAATGTTGACATTTTTTAGTTAGTAACTAATAAAATACAAAGGTTCCATCTCACAAAACATAATGGAATGTAAACACTTTGACGCTCAATATCTCTGAACTGCCCTAAACGGAGATAGAACCTTATCATTCTAAACTCACGACTGGTCTTCAATGGAGAACCATAGACAGTTTTTTTTTCTTCTTACGTGAATGAAACAAACATTGACTGTTTTTTACTGTTTATTCTGAAAAGGCAATGGCCAAATTAACTTTGGGCTTAAACCCGTAGGCTACAAATTAAAGTCTATAATATAATATTGAATCTCTTTTAGGAGAGGAGAGATGTTACCTAATGCGGGTATTTCAACCACACATACGGAACTCGGGAACTAACGTGTAGTAGCCTATCTTTAAAACGAGCAACGACACAATTCGTTTTTTTAGCTAAATCGTGCTGACAATGTAATATAGGCCCGCTCATCTCATCCACAACCATTTAGAACATGTCATAGACCCCTAATAGGCCCCCCATAAGAGACGAGGCGTGCCGCCTGGACCCCGGTGCGTCTGGGGTTGAGGTGGGACAGAGAGAGAGAGGTCCTCCTCCTCCGTGGTGCATCAGTCCAGTGATCATCTTTCACAGGGGGGCTGAGGGGGGCCTGTGCTTTAGGTTGACCTCTGGGATGTTCCCCTCACACCTCCCGCGGTCCCCTCTGCCACACCCCCGCTCACACCCCTCTCACACCCTGTCCTGCACCAGATGGGAGGTGGAGCGCATTATTCGGCAGGGCTGCAGGGCTACAGGCTGTTGCGCTGGCAGTGGGGGGGGGGGGGGTGGGGGGGCTGCAGGAATGAAATATTCATGTCCCCAAAAATGAATGAATGGGCACCCTAGGTTGAAGAGCGTGCCTATTTAATTCAACTAGACCAGGCCTCATTAAACTGCTGACGGTGGAGCAGGTCACGGTGATTTCCTTACTACTTTTTACATCTACCGCCTGTCACACTCGCGCACGCGCGCGCCGCGCCGCGACAGACACACACACACACACACACACACACACACAAAGACAAACACACATAGGTCTATATAGAGGGCGAGACGTGTGTACTTTCTTACACACGAACACACGCACGAGTACACAAGCTCAGTGCACAAAAGGGTTGGTCACACCTAAATTACTTCGAAATCCACCCTCGTGTAAGTTAAAGTTAACTTTTTTTCTTAAGAATGTAAGAGTCTGCCAAATTGAATAAAATATTGTAAATAAATAAAATAAAATAAATAAAAAAATGTAAGAGTCCTACAGACATTAGGTTATGCCTTTAGTCTGATAGGTCTGAGCAATAGGCCTATACAAAAAAAATGTTCACGTCGTTTAATTTAGCCATTTCAGAGGTGAAATTGCCACAGTCATTATCAATCATCCCAAAATGATAGGCAACTCTCAGGGGCTCACGTGTTTCAATGGGATTGCCGTTCAAGTGTGCAGTGTGTTGATTAAATGCGGGTTGTTATTGTAATGAGTGATTAGTTTCTCTGTCACTGGTCCAACATAGTAAAGAGTGTGAAAGTTGAACTCTCCCCGGCGCACACGGCATATGGGAGACGTGGCTGCTACGGTGCCAAGGGACGCCAGCTGATATAGGCTGAAGTTTCACTTCCACTCAAAGCACCGCTACATTTACCAGTGTTCCCACTGCGCCCATGACTGATCTTGTTATGGTCTGGAGGGTGGAAATAATCCAATGCTTCTGTAATAAGAAAGTGACATTGTATTGGACAATAAAGATAATGATCGTGGTGGTGGTGGTGGTGGTGGTGGTGGTGGTGGTGGTGGTGGTGGTGGTGGTGGTGGAGGTGGTGGTGGTGGTGGTGGTGGTGGTGGAGGTGGTGGTGGTGGTGGTGGTGGAGGTGGTGGTGGTGGTGGAGGTGGTGGTGGTGGAGGTGATGGTGGTGGTGGGGGTGGTGGAGGTGGTGGTGGTGGTGGTGGAGGTGGTGGTGGTGGTGGGGGTGGTGGAGGTGGTGGTGGTGGTGGTGGTGGTGGTGGTGGTGGAGGTGGTGGTGGTGGTGGTGGTGGAGGTGGTGGTGGTGGTGGTGGTGGAGGTGGTGGTGGTGGTGGTGGTGGTGGTGGTGGTGGTGGTGGTGGTGGTGGTGGTGGTGGAGGTGGTGGTGGTGGTGGTGGTGGTGTGATGTTCCTGATGCCTCTCCCTCTTCTACCAGCATCTAGGCTACCTCTTCTATAATGTCATAATTATCACAATCAAATAAAGTCATAATATTCGTCGTCGTTGTCGTCATTATTATTCCACTCCACCTTTATTAGTATATAGGCCCTCTAATCTTTTATTATCAAATATTGTCCCATGCTACTAAATGATTCATAGATTGCCAACAGACAACTTATCAGTGATCCAGGCTCTCCCTGCGACAGGTGCGTCCCAAGTCGTGTCTCCCACCTGTTCGTTTTATTACTGCATTTAATATCCCCACGAGATTGGGTTCACTTTTACAGTTTATTTGAGAACAAACTCGAACACATTATTGCACTGCTATGCCAATTCTCACTCAGGTTTTTCTGCAGCCAATTCCGTTGCTTATCTGCCCCAGTGTTGGATAAGGGAGGTGTCTGCGGTTGTCAAAACCTCACAACAAACCTTCAGGTGTATCCTTCCTGCGTGCGCATCTGATTGCGTTTCTCAGAAATAATAATGCAGACATTTAACATTGCTTTATGTTAAACTGATAAATAAAAAGTAATATCGAAAATAAAGGTTTTTTTTAAAAATCATGAGAATCATGATTTTATGTTTAACGATACAACAATTATATGCTTTTTGGGAATCACATGAACAGCATTTTACACAGTAATAAACCATTCAGTTATAAGACTTTATAAGTCAGTTATAAGTTGAAAGACCTCAAACTTTAGAGGTTAAACTTAAACACATGCACTCCCATTTTTAAGACATTATAGCCTAACCTAAACTTCGTAGATTAATAATGAATTAGGCCTATACTTAGAATGACAACTGAAGCTATAATGTCAAAAACAGCGTCATGATTGAGTTACAATGCACAATAGTTGCTTAAAAGTTAAGATGCACTCAATTGTTTCCTTTGTGTGTGTGTGTGTGTGTGTGTGTGTGTGTGTGTGTGAGAGACAACCCCTTTGCGATTGGCTATGAGCTTCCCACCTCTCTGTGCGTCCTGGGGTGGGCTGGGGTGGGCTGGGGGGTGCCCGTTGTACATAAGGGCCGGGCGAGATCCAGAGGTGACATAAGAGATTGTGCCAAGAGTCTCAACGCTGTCCAAAAACCCTGCTCATTCAATAACCCCCTCTTTTCCTTCTAAGAAATAGCTACTTCTTCCTCGTGGATGTCTTTAATAGTTATGACAGCTACAACTGAACTCCAAAGCTGGTCAGACTATTCAACAGAGGATTTGACCATCTTGGAACAATCTAAATTGGCGCACCTCAACTCCAGGACTTGGATAACTTCCCCAGCTCAGTCCCCAACGAGACCAACTCACGCGTATTCTTCAGCCAGAGGGAACTCGAGCCAATACGCACACGGGTCCATGGACATCTCACTGGGACAATTCATGTCTGTGGGTCAATTATCTGACAGCGATGTCTCGTTAGAGATGGACCTAGACACAGTGACGGGAGAGCCCAGCAAACAGACGCACCACCCCGGCCCGCAGAAACACCGGCGGGTGGCGGCCAACGCCAGGGAGAGACGGAGGATGCACGGGCTGAACCACGCGTTTGACAAACTGAGGAGCGTCATCCCTGCGATGGATAACGAGAAAAAACTTTCCAAGTACGACACTCTTCAGATGGCACAGATCTACATCAATGAACTCTCCGAGCTCCTTGTTGGAGTGGTGCCGCAGGAGCGCACGGGCGCACTGGATGGATGCGCATCGCCCTGTGATAACCCCCGAGGTGTTACTTACCATGCCCTGGACTCTCCACCACGAGGTGTTACTTACCATGGTGCCATGGACTCTCCACAACCCCAGACGAGGCTGGCTGAAGAGCAGTGTGACACGACTGCCAACGTTGGTCACCTCATCATCTTGACTGGTCCTAAATCTGACCTGGGATCAGCTAACAACAACACACGGTCCTCTTCAAACGGCAGTGATGGAGAATCCTCGCATTATAGTGATTTCGAGGACTGTCAGAATGGTAGACACTAGATAGTTCTAGGTTGTTGTTGGACCACAACATAAACTCTTGCTGAAAACATAGGCCTATTTGTGGGATCAAAATGTTTTTTTCCCTGACTTACTGACCTGAAATGTTTACTGTCAACTGTCAACTGTGTTTTAGAGGACACGAGGGGCACCAAATAAGCACATGAGCGCTTGTAGCCCATCTTGGAAGTGTGACATGTTGTGAATTAGAATGAGACAGTTACGGACACGTACAACACTGTTTTGTTATGCCATATTTATTTACAGATGTTGCCGCATGAACAGAAGAAGCAGGCACGCAGTTGAATATTCTGTTATGTTATTATTTATAAGGACTGTAATTAATTATCCTAGCCCTTCCATTGCACTTTATTTCCTAGATAATGTATGGCCTGGACGTTTGGATTGTTTCCTTTTCACTGACCGCATTGATATCTTATTTAAAAAATAAACAAAACCTATTTTGATATTTATGTATAGTTATTTTACTTACTATGATAGTATTTGATGCAATAAATAAAGCTTGTTTTAGGTACAAATGTTCACAGTCTGTTTTTCTTCTTTTCACTGTTAAACATTACAAAACACTTCTCTTCTAATAACGAATTCTCTCTTGTTTTAAACTAACTCATTAACTTAGCTGAATTCTCTATACAATACATTTCACTCAATTATGCAATAATTATTGCAAATATGCAATTTACACATTCATGTAATCCTAGATTTCTGACTATAATGTGGTATATACAAATATGTAAATTGATATTTATGGTTACATACAATACAACATCCATATTCACACAATGTCATATAGTCACACAAGTTTTACATTTTCGATACACTTCAGCAACCAGTCATCCCTCCGTCCCTTCCTCTAGTAGCGATAGGAGGTAGGGGGGTCACCCCCCCCGGAGGGCAGGGGTGGCTGGAGCTTTGCCAGGTCTTTACAGAGAAGATCTGACAGCTTCTGTTTAAAGTTGACAGGGAGGCCAGTGGGGGTTACAGTGGGGGAGTAATGTCTGGCCTCCCCCCCTGTCTCTGTCTCCTCTGCCCCCTGCGGCGGCGTCTGGAGCGGTGGTGGCATATTGACATACAGGGCCTGAGACTGGTGCCTGGGTTTGGGTTGGGGATGAGGCTCGGGCTGGGGCTGGGGCTGGGGCTGGGGCTGGGGCTCGGGGTCGGGGTGTGGCTTGTTCACTAAAGCATAGATGCACTCCGAGCTGGAGTACTCCTTCTCAGTCTCGTCCCCCTCCACTTTGCCCTCCGCCTTCGCCCACATCCACCTCCTCAGGTTGTGATAATGAAGGTCGTCATCCAGGCTGACTGCCTCCAGGGACTGACACCTCTCCTCCTCTTCCTCCTCCCCCTCCCCCCCACCCTCGTCTAGGCTGGCAGGCAGACTTTTCAGCATCCTGAGTGGCACCGGGTGTCGTTTCAACGTGGGGCTCTGGTGGTCCTCTATGGTGGCGTAGAGCTCACTGTCAGACACGGCGTCAGTGTTGGGTAGTGAAGTTTGTCTGTGTTGTGGAGGGAGCCTGGCGGGGAAGTCGTTCAGGGAGCAGACGTCGCTTCTGTGTCTGTCGGAGGCCGCTGGTTTGGGGGACAGGTTGCGAGGCTGGGGGGAGGCCTTCGTGTCCAGCTCCAGAGGCGTCTGTCGGGCGATGGCGTCCTCGATGGCTCTGTAGATCTGGGGGGCGTGTTTGGAGAGGAAGGTGAAGTGGCCTTCCCCGGAGGTGCAGCGGCGGCCTGCCTCGATGGTGAACCCCCCCTTGAGAATACGCACAAGGATTAAAACCAGCAACATTAGACAAGACAGAATATAGTCGTATATATTTTGGCGTTTTGGGGGGAATTGTGTGGTGTACGTTACCAACAAAAGCCAATTCAATCTGTAACTCGGACTTTGAACTGACATTGTCATTTATTATAATATAATGTATTATATTACATTGTACATACAGTGTAAATTTACCAAACTTGATCAACTTTATCTACTATAGCCCACTGATGGATGGTCGTGAGCTTAGAATTATAAGGTTCTATCTCCATTTAGGGTAGTTCAGAGATATTGAGCGTCAAAGTTTTTACATTCCATTATGTTTTGTGAGATGGAACCTTTGTATTTTATTAATTACTAACAAAAAAATGTCAACAGTTTAAAAATAACACCACACATCAGATTATGTAAAAAACTCAATTTTGACAAAAATGGAGATAGAACCGTATAATTCTAACGTCACGTGGTGTCAAACTTAGTTAGTGAATATAGCATCACTTTTTTTTTACCTTGACCTGGCCAAATCTGCGTAGAAGCTGGTAGGGCCACTGGTAGATGACCTTTGCGGTGCGGTAGTCAGACAGCTGGATGGCCAGTTTGTCAGGGGAGAGCAGGTAGTCCCCTGCTAGGTAACACCTCCTTGATGCCTCTGTGGTCTGCACTGTGACCTGGTACTGGCCTAGAGAGAGGAGGGGGGACAGGGCAGGCTGAACAGTGACCTGGTACTGGCCTAGAGAGAGGAGGGGGGACAGGGCAGGCTGAACAGTGACCTGGTACTCGACTAGAGAGAGGAGGGGGGAGACAGGGCAGGGTGAACAGTGACCTGGTACTGGCCTAGAGAGAGGAGGGGGGGACAGGGCAGGGTGAACTGTGACCTGGTACTGGACTATAGAGAGGAGGGGGGACAGGGCAGGGTGAACAGTGACCTGCTACTGGACTATAGAGAGGAGGGGGGGACAGGGCAGGCTGAACAGTGACCTGCTACTGGACTATAGAGAGGAGGGGGGGACAGGGCAGGGTGAACAGTGACCTGCTACTGGACTAGAGAGGGAGGAGGGAGACAGGGAGTGCAGAATCCTCCCTTCAGGTGTTCTCCCTGAACTCCTAAATCAATCGTACGGATATCAATAGACTAATCAAAAGTTAAGATTCGAGAAAAAAGTCGCTTGAGTTGCAATGCGGCATCTCAAGCCAGGATTAGGGCCCCCCCCCGCAATTGACATTTACACACAAGCCCAAAGCTTCAATATGCTGAGTAAGTCAATAGGGCTCTAAGGTAAAAGGATATCACATAGATTAACATACGCTACAAGGCTTCAAGTGATTTGCATTAAGCCATTCTTTCATGAGCTCTCTCTCTCTCTCTCTCCCCAGTCGCTAGCTTGTCAGGATTGTTGGTGATGTGGAAACCAAGTGACAGTAAGCAAAAATACCTTTAAATGAAACAAATTGGGATAAGCCAGAGCTTGCTGACGCTCATACTTTTTTTTTGCCTGTGTGAGCGCCTGCAGTGGTAAGATCTGCTGCCTGCTGCGTTGCTAAGAGTTTCTTGCTTGTTGCCGGGTTCAATTAAGTCTCCGGGTGGCATCTACTGTATTCTCTCAGAACAGAACAGAACATTTACATAATGTAAACATAAAAGGAGAAGGAAACGCTTCTTTTAAATCCTCCCTCCATATTGGTGCATATCCTGTTTCAAAAGAGCTGATATGTGGACACAGACACACAGACACAGACACACACATATACACTGTACTAACACAGTCATGCACAGGATATGATCATCAGGATAAGCACCGTACTTCTGTTTGTCATTGTAGGGGTAGGGCAGGGGGGGGGGGGGTTGATTGCATGGTAAGTGGTTGCATGCACTAGTGGATGTCTACCTGTTTTCCAGACGGAGTAGAGTTGATTGTCCGCCATGGGCATCTCCTCACTCTGCAAGCCTCTCATGTCTGGGACCAACCCCAGATCCTTCTGTGAACACAGTGGCAGAGTGTTGGCAAACATAGTGTTATGTTGAACCTCTCTCTTATCACCGTATTATGATATGGACACTAGTATTGTACAAACACAGCCAGGGGGGGAGTTTGTGCAAGCCTTAAGGGTTGGAGAAGTGAGACAGTGAATAGGGTTACAGGCATGACGTTGACTTCCTACTGCCACAGAGGACGGAGACAGAGAAATGTGTTGCTCCAGCCGAGCTGTTGGAAAGTCCATGTAGGCCTACTAGGCGCACAAACAAACACCCTTGACTGAACCCTCAGGGCGGTATGTATGTATGTATGTACACCAAAACATTTCATCGAAAAATAAAAGTACAGCGGTTGGCGGTAAGGGTAATGGAATAGGGAATGTACTAGGGCTGAATGCACACAAAGAGGAGAGGCGAGGAGGAGGACAGGAGAGGTGAGAGACATGGGGAGGAGGGAGACAAGGGAGGGAGGGAGACAAGGGAGGGAGGGAGACAAGGGAGGCAGGAGACAAGGGAGGGAGGGAGACAAGGGAAGGAGGGAGACAAGGGAGGGAGACAAGGGAGGGAGACAAGGGATGCAGGAGACAAGGGAGGGAGGGAGACAAGGGGAGGCAGGGAGACAAGGGAGGGAGGGAGGCAAGGGAGGGAGGGAGACAAGGGAGGGAGGGAGACAAGGGAGGAGGGAGACAAGGGAGGGAGGGAGACAAGAGAAGAAGGGAGACATGGGAAGGAGGGAGACATGGGAAGGAGGGAGACAAGGGGAGGAGGGAGACAAGGGAAGGAGGGAGACAAGGGAGGGAGGGAGACAAGAGAAGGAGGGAGACAAGGGAAGGAGGGAGACATGGGAAGGAGGGAGACAAGGGGAGGAGGGAGACAAGGGAAGGAGGGAGACAAGGGAGGGAGGGAGACAAGAGAAGGAGGGAGACAAGGGAAGGAGGGAGACAAGGGAAGGGGGGAGACAAGAGAAGGAGTGATACAAGGAAGGGAGGGAGACAAGAGAAGGAGTGATAGAAGGGGAGTGAAATGTAACCCAACCAGATACTTTCCTCAGACTACAACTTCCTCAGGGACGTGGGCCGCTAGCCTGCTAACCTGCTAGCCTATAGGCTGCAAGACAGCCGGACAGAAGCTGACATCAGACAGAGATCTCAGATCAGCACAAATCAAGATGGCTGCCACTTTTATGTCATGTCTAAGAATGCATTTCCCCATGTAAATTCCCAATATAGTGAAAATACCACCGCTCATCCGTGATCAGACATAGCTGGGGTGCTGCAGCTGAAGCAAGAAACGATGTTTATTGCGAGCGTTCTGGTATGGTACGGGACGGTGGTGGAGAAGCGCCATTTGTGTAGAATTGTCCAATATGAATGACCTTGCTATCAATGTGAGCTCAAGTGAAGTGGTTGTGCGCTCCGACAGCGTCTCAAATACCTTTATAGAGGGCTTTTTCAAAAGTTTTTTTTTACTTAAACCACTTCCAACAACCTTCAAACAATCTTCCAGCCAGTGGGTGGGCTGTAATGGCCTCCTTACAGTAGTGGGGCGGCTAAATGCATGTTTATAGGAAATTCATTGATAAGTGGATAAAAGCACAAAAAAAATGGACCAATTGCTCTCTGGGTATTCCTCTTTTGATAAAACCTGTAAGCCAAGAACTTTAACCTTTCCAGCCAGTGGGTGGGCTGTAATGGCAACGTTCTAACTGCCTCCTGTCTGTCAGCAGTGGGGTGGCTAAATGCATTTTTATAGGAAATTCGTTGACAAGTGGATAAAAAAGAGCAAAAAGCTCTCCAGGTATTCGTACAAACAACATGAACAATGCACGATGGCTTCCAATCCACCTGAGAGATTGTTTCTCTAACGATGTCGATCATTGATCGGGAACGACACTATATCATTGTTTGCCTAACTAGCCATCGGATTTGGGCTCCTAATATCTAAAAAGCAATACGGTTTTCTTATTTCATCGGATTTATAGGTATTAAAGATCACAAATTTGCATTGACCGCCAGTCAAACTTCTACCAATTCTACCTCCCAAAAAGGGGTGTGGACATGACGGGAGGACAAAGGACCCGGATGCGTTGCTCTTATCCATGGGGAAGTAGGGGTCCTTACTTCCTCATAGTTACCAGCCATTGGTAGGTGCAGCTAAGGTCGTGGGGGGGGGGGAACAAACACAAGACTCCACTAGTGTTATCTTACACACAATTAGGCCTCTCTTATCTACAATATAAGATGGTGATAAAAAGGGAAGTTGCCAGCAATAAACAGCAATCTGACTGTTGTACTTACTTTAATCATGTTTTTTTTTAGGTATGCTATAACACATTACACTACAACTAGATGCCAACGGACAAGATTGTCAATTGTGAATTACTCCATTTAACGCGTCAGATGTGTAAGATAAGATAACCTTACTTTAAACTATAGGCCACTATGTTAATCATGTGTACTGCATATTCCTATGTATTTTGAATTTTGTAACTGTTTTTAAATGTGTTGTACGGCGACCTTGAGTGCCATGAAAGGCGCCTTATAAAATAAATGCATTATTATTATTATTATTATTATTATTATTATTATTATTATTATTATTATTATTATTATTATTATGTGGAACGTTTCCTCTGCACGACCACTAGGGGCGCCAGAGAGAGGGGGTTCTCTGGTTACCTGGAATGTGATCAGGCAGAGCGCAGAGACCCACTCGTGGCAGGCGCTGGAGGCGATGGTGTAGGTACGCCGGACGGTGTTCAGGGAAAAGGCGCTGCACTCGGGGGGGCAGCTCTCCGCGGTGGGCACGATGCTGAGGCAGTCACACAGAAGGATCACCCTCCTCTCCGCCCTCCAGTGCTGCTGGGGGGGCTTCGTCTGCACGGAGGAGGCGGGGCTGTGGTTCCTGTCCCGCACGTGGAACAGTTCCACCCGGCCAATCCCTGACTGGCTCGGCTGGAAGAGGACCATCCAGGTTCTCCTCCACGATTTCTGCAGTGGGAATAAAGCGAGTCCACAACAAGGGGAATAATAAAGTGTTAAATCGTGTCATGATGTTCTTGATAGGGGCATATTCCAGTGCTGGACCACTTAGATAACATAAACTTGTTAACCTAATTTTGGTGAAAAGTTTTTTTTATCCTCCACTACATCACTATACTGTATATTAGTCTGTATGTTGTGTGTTGGACAGCCAGTGATGTAGTGGAGGATAAAAAAACTTTTCACCAAAATTAGGTTAACAAAGTTTTATGAATGAATGAATGAATGGTCTTTATTGTCATTAATACAGTACAGGTACCATACAACGAAATGTAGGAGGGGGGGCTCCCCTGGTGCTAGCTGCTAGGAAAAATAAATAAATAATAATACTAAAAACAAGAAGGGAAAAGAGCTGGTTTACATAAATAAAGGCTATATACACTATCCACTATACTATACTACTATACTATACAAATAAAACACTGTGCTGTACTCTATGCTATGCTATAAATATCCTAACATTTCCTATCTCTGAACCTTATGTACACAAGGGTTGTCATATTGCACATAGTATTATTGCACATTCATTTAAAGTGTCGCAGTTTGCAGGTTTGAAATGTTCACAGTTGTATTTCAATATTGCACTTGTGATTACAATCTAGTACAATTTAGTCTATATAGGTTAACAAGGTTTTAGTCTATATATATACTATATATACTATATACTATACAGACCAACACACAACATAGACTAAAGGAGAGCAAGCTTGGACCTAGGTAAAACAGCCCTCTCATATCATGCACCCTGGGCTTGGAATGCTTTACAAGGCCTCGTTAAATGAGACATATTACCTACGCTACAGGAGTTTAAAAACCGGATTCAATTTGCCATGCAGGAACATTTTAACTGCTTCTTATAGATAAGGATTCCCCTTTCCCCGTGTGATATGTTTGTATACATTACTGTTTATTGTGTTTTAAATTTATTTTATTGCTGCTATCTTGCCCAGGTCTCTCTTGGACTTCCTGGTTAAATAAAGGTTAAATAAAATAAGGATCTTACAAGCACACTGTTGGTTTAGATCTGTTGAATTGTCACTCTGCTGTCTGCAATTCTAACGTGGTGGAAATCCCCACATTTCAAAGCCTGGACATGCAGTTAAGAAGTTCAGTGAAAAGAGCACTGTGCTTTGAGTTGCATCCATGTACGAAAGGCGCTATATAAATAAAGTTTCACTTCACTTCACTGGCTTTTCATAAATAAACACAAATATGCAATAATAGCTGTCCTCGTCATTCATCATTTGAAGTGAAGGTTTATGTGTATTTATCAGAATGAGAATGAGACTCTCTTCCTGTATTCAAATCAAGTCCTTCAAATATGTGTTATCTTTGCAAACACTCACCTTGCCAAACTTGACTCCTTGTAGATACAGCAAACCCTCTTTGAAAACAACCTCCATGGTTTTGTATGTGTTAGAATACAAACCACCTCAGAGTAAAGCACCTTCCTTAAATCTGGTCACTACTACAGCTGCTACCCTACAGAAGCCCAACTGAGGACCCCACGTCATCAACCAGGGCAAATCAAGCTCTTTCCATCAGATTTTCATGTTCTAATAAAAGAGTGTTGAAGAAATGTCTGAAAATAGCTCAACTAAATATCAGTAGATCAGTGCAGTTAAGTTACACCCAGTATTTCAGTAATGTACTGAGATCTTTGGACATGACCCAGAAGCTTATCATACCTTTCACTACTCTAACCGAAGAGACATACTTCCCTTTCCCCGTGTTCTCTTATTGCAAAACCACAGTTTCCTCAGAAGTTACAAAGTATTGATGTCACAGTAAAGAACCAAAAACAGATATGGGTTGTCAATTTGGTTTTTATTTACAATGAATTATTTTATTTTTTTCATTACAAAAACAGCATATATATTTCACAGGAGGCATGAGAAATTCAGTGTTGTACAAAAATTGTTGCCAAAAAAACCCCTAACCCACTAAACCTTTTACAGTCTGTCAATGTTGGGCAGTGGTGAAAAATACACAACTTCCTTTATACAACATGATTTCAAACAACGGTACAACCGTTTTTGAGGACGCATCTCAAGCGGAACGCTTAGAAGTCCATCGAGCTGTGAGCCAGGTAGTCCTTGCGTCCGATGTTGGTGACCTGCTTGGTCTGCATGGCCTCCAGTTTAGGACAGTCAGTAATACGATGACCCAAACCACCACAGAACGTACAGCCTCTTTCCCCTGTGGAAACCATAATCAAATCAGGCATGTTAGAGAGAAACCAAGTCTTGTCAAGACATCTGTGCTCGAGGTTACAGTTAGAGCAATAAATAAACACTATGGGGAGGGTGAAGTGAAACTTAAGTTCTCTAAATGTCTGAAATTAAATAAAAAGGGGAATTGGGCACGTACATCAACACATTGACAACAGATAAGAGTGAGAAGTGAGGCAGCAGAGGGACAGAAAGAGAGTGTAAGTGAGAGTAGAGATGAGGAGAAGCTCTTGCCTCCGATGTCGAGCATGGTCTCATCTTCTGTCTGGAGCACCTGGAGGACAGGAGGGACCTTCTGCTTGGCCTCCAGCAGCAGGGCTTTCAGATCCATCAGCACTGACTCATCTGTGAAGGAAAAGAAAACAAGTGTTTGCACAAATCAGGATTCCCACAACTTCTGAAACATCAAATTCAAGCTCCTTTCAAGCACCTTTCAAGCACTTTTCAAGGACTTTCAAGACTCAATTCCCTTCAAGACACAACACGGCATAGTGTGAGACAGAACTAGTTGACGAGTAGTAGTCAAAGTAAAACATTGTTTAATATATATTTTATTTTTTTAGAGAGAGAGAGGGGAATTCAAGCACTTTGAATGACCCATGTCTATTTTTGAAAACTTTTAAGACCTTGATTTATTTTTCTTAAATTCACAAACTTTCAAGGATTTCAAGGACCTGTGGGAACCCTGTATATAGCACCTTATTCCAAAGCGCTAGTTTACAACGGCCTCTCATTCACCCATTCTCACACAAATTCACAAACCGACGGCGGCAAGCTACCACACAAGGCGCCGGGCCTCTAAATTGGGAGCAATTTGGGGTTCAGTGTCTTGCCCAAGAACACCTCGACACGTGGCTAGCTGGGGAAAACCGCCGACCTTGCGATCATTAGACGCCGGCTCTACCTCCTGAGGCACATCCGCCCCGAGACACAGACACACTCGACACGACACAGAGGATGATGAAGAAAGAGACCAGTGTAGTGAAATGTTGACCGTGTCTGTGACCGGCATTAGTCTGTGTCATTGTACACTGCGATCTCACACACCGTATCAGCCAGGATAGCGGATCAAACCGCAGACCTTGCGATCATTAGACGGCGGCTCTACCTCCTGAGCCACAGCCGCCTCAGAAAACAGTGTTTACCCAAGAGGCGCCAAAGTCTCAGTACAGTGACAGTAGGGGGAAACCTGGTTCAGACCCTTATGGGAATGCCTGCTCAAGCAATGCAGAAAACCTTCAAATATTGACTCATAACTTAGTCTATGAAAATGTTGCGGTACACTTTTTTATTTATTTCTATGTGCGGCTTCCGCTTCTGCTTCCTTACCGCAGCCTTTGTTGATGAAGGTTGTGGCGATACCAGTCTTCCCCGATCGACCTGTTCTTCCAATTCTGTGGACTGAAAAAGAAAAAAAACATGTATATTTTCAACAAGTTCAATAGTTGTGTCCAATTAGAAAGTGAAACCAAAAATAATTCACTGTTTCGGAGTAGCGTTGCATGTGTATCAGAGATGTATTCTTACCATAGTTCTCGATCTCCTCTGGCATGTCGTAATTCACAACGTGTTGGATAGCGGGGAAATCCAGACCCTTGGAGGCGACGTCAGTGGCCACTAGGACGTCTTTCTTCCCTTCTTTAAACGCCTCAATGGCTTTGGTTCTCTCTTCTTGGTCTGGAGTCATCAACAAGGACATAACACCGTCATTAAAGACATTTGTGTCAGACAAAAGACATAACATCATCATTAAAGAAATTTGTGTCAAGACAAAGATAAGCAAATGGCGTCTGTCTAACGATCAGATCGATAATTAACAAAGTCAACACAAACGCGTGGATTACCATTCACGTACATTTCAGTCACATCTGAATTAGACATGAGAAACTACGGGAAGAGTGGCACATATGGGGGGAATGTGCCCCCTAGTGGAGTTAGGGAGACATTGCGAGACAATGGGAGAATATTAGGGGACAGAAGAAGTTGTCTTGTATGTTCTTTGAGAGCCAGGAGGGGCTGTTACATATTTCACATTAAATCTTTCAGATCTCCTAGAGTTGATCATCTAAGATTGACATTCCTCTTACCTTTTCCTCCGTGGATAGCTACAGCTTCCACTCCTTTCAGCAGGAGATACTCGTGAATGGCGTCCACGTCTGCTTTCTTCTCAGCAAACATCAACACCTGGGTAGGACATCAAGGGGGACTTGTCACGCATGTGATCCAGCGTTTCCCATACCGCCATAGTCTAATCTGTCCCGCCATAGTATCATAACGGACTGAAAGTCTTTTTTTTTTTTATCAATTTCAGCACTGTTGTGAAAAATCTTTGAGCAGGTTCTTAGAAAGGCTCAGAGCATCAAGCATCAGAGTACCAAGGATCAGAGTACCAAGGATCAGAGTACCAAGGATCAGAGTATGCATTTAAACACAAACACACTCACATAAGGCTAACATGTAACATGGGAAAGAGAAAACACAAAGCACTAACCGGGGGTGGGGTCTTCTGGAGGCACTCCAGCAGGTACACCATCTTAGCCTCCTCCTTTACGTACTCCACCTCCTAAACAAGACCAAGAAGACACAGAACGTCACCGTTAACAAGTGTTCCGTTTCAGCTATGGGCGGGGCCTACTGGGCGATGAAACCTAGACCAAGTACGTCCCAGCAAATGTACCTTATACAGGGTTCCTACAAGTTTCAACAAGTCAAATTTAAGACCTTTTTAGACCTTTTTTAGACCTCTTTGGATATCATTTTAGACCTGTTCGCGACACCCCATATGATAGCTTTTTGTCATCCTCGAGGTGATGAAATTAGGGATCACTGCCATACAGACAAAAAAGGAAGTGAATTGGCATTTCTTTGGTTCCAGCTTGATTCATTTCCGCGTAAAATAGATGTGGTCGGACTGATTTCCTTGCAGGATCTCAGACCTAGCACCTAATTTTTAGGCTGAATAACTGAAATAGGAGACCTTTTTAGGCCTTGGGAGTTGGATCGCTGGATTTTAGACCAGCACGGGAACCCTGCTTATAGAAGAACTGTACGACTGTGATGGAAATGCACTCTTTCTCAAGGGCACTCATGCACTTGTCTCCAACCGAGTGTTTCAAGAGTGCTCTCCTGGATGAGTTCTCTTTACCTGAATGACGTCCAAGCTGGCAGCACCGGCCCTGCCCACGTTGATGGTGATGGGCTTGACCAGGGCACTCTTGGCAAAGTTCTGGATCTTCTTAGGCATAGTGGCACTGAAGAGTAGGGTCTGTCTCTGGCCCTGGAAGAAAGGCAGAACTGTTTTCATAAACCATTCCCCTTCTGTTCAGTCTGAGGAAAAACGTATTGACTCGTCTGGTGTTCATTGACGAGCTATGAAAAACCACAAACATCTACTACTTATTCTTTCCTATTGGGATGCAGAAAATTCCAGTATTCCTGTTTTTCCCCATAATCTGAATACCGGCTGCTTACCTTGAAGTAGGAGAAGATGGTCCTGATGTCCTCCTCAAAACCCATGTCAATCATCCTGTCAGCCTCGTCCAGGGCCAGATAGCGACAGATGTCCAGACTGATCATCTTCTTCTGCAGAAGGTCCATCAGTCTGCCTGGTGTGGCCACCATCATGTGGACTCCACTACAACCAGAGGAGCAGATGGTCAGGATGGACATGGAAATGGTAAATGGACTTACTTATATAGCGCCTTATTCAAAAGCACTTTACAGTTCAGTGTCTTGCCCAAGGACACCTCGACATGTGGCCAGCCCGGGGTTCGAACCGCCAATCTGCCGACCTTGCGATCATTAGACGACGGACCTCCTGCGTCACAGCCGCCCCTGTGTCTATATATACTATCTTTAATTATCTGTTAATTGACTGAGAATGAACACCATGTATACACTGTACATGAACATTAAATATTTGCTTCCACAATTGACACTGATCTTCTGCTCAGACTTTTTGACTACCTCCATTCAGTAACAGACGGTCAGGACATGGTCTATATACTATAATTATCTGTGCATTGACTATCGGAGTGGACATCAGATGGATTGACCAGGAACATCTGTAGCTATGACCATCATGTAACACCATGAAAGAACTGCACATAATAAACATGAGATAATGGCTTCCACACTCGACCCTGATCTTCCGCCGCAGACTTACTTCTTGACCACCTCCATCTGGTCCTTGACAGACATGCCTCCTATGCAGAGAGCGCTGCGCAGCTGGGGCGCCCCCTCCTCCTCGAGCAGCTTACAGTAATACTCTATGATGCTGTGCGTCTGCCTGGCCAACTCTCTCTGTGGGAAGAAGGGAG
This sequence comes from Nansenia antarctica, assembly GCF_963989245.1. Lineage (NCBI taxonomy): Eukaryota > Metazoa > Chordata > Actinopteri > Argentiniformes > Microstomatidae > Nansenia > Nansenia antarctica. Next base: position 6,427,066 of record NC_137688.1, on the reverse strand, counting down.
GTCATGGGGGTAAACACCTGCCACTCCAGATGTTTTCATCAAAAACCAGGGGGGTATTCCATCAACATCGCTAAAGGAAAATCCTGGCTTATTCTGATAAGTATCGTGAGCCTGGATTTTCCGTTAACGACTTTGATGGAATGCCCCCCTGAACAGTGGAAGCTGTGTTATTATATCATTATCATTATTATCATCACGGTCATTATTAATAACTTTTTATTTGTATAGAGCTTTTCCTGCAAACGTTGCAGCTCAAAGTGCTCCAATCATTATATAATCATTATTTAATTATTTAGTCATTTTAAAGGCAATATTAAAAAGGGGTTTTAATCTTGGGTTTTTAATCTTGAAACAGATTTGCTGAGGTTGCATCCCTAATGTAAACTGGCAGTGCATTCCACAATTTGGGTGCATAAAATGAGAATGCAGCCTCACCAAATCTCTTCTTTTGTACAGACAAATCCAGCGTCAGAAGACCTGAGAGCTCAAATGGGCTGATATGCTAGCAAAAGGTCTTTCAGATATTCTGGTGCTGTGCCAGTGAGAGCTTTATAAACAAGCAGAAGGATCTTGAAATCTATTCTGACCTTAACAGGAAGCCAGTGTAGAGTCTCTAAAATAGGAGTTATCTGAGCTCTTCTGCTTGTTTTGGTCAAAACTCTCGCTGCTGCATTTTGGCCTAATTACAGCTGGCCAATAGCTATATGCCTTGTAGCTGACGCTTTTATCCTTAAGCGACTTACATGGAGTGATTTGTCGAAACGAACCCACGATCTAAGCGTTTGTTAGCGCCGTGCTCTAGCAACTGAGCCGTAGAGGAGCGCTGTGTGACTTACTGATGGACAGATGATGAGTCCGTACGGCCCCTCTCTCTTACAGAAGGGCTGTGTGACTTACTGATGGACAGATGATGAGTCCGTACGGCCCCTCTCTCTTACAGAAGGGCTGTGTGACTTACTGATGGACAGATGATGAGTCCGTACGGCCCCTCTCTCTTACAGAAGGAGCGCTGTGTGACTTACTGATGGACAGATGATGAGTCCGTAGGGCCCCTCTCTCTTACAGAAGGGCTGTGTGACTTACTGACGGACAGATGATGAGTCCGTACGGCCCCTCTCTCTTACAGAAGGAGCGCTGTGTGACTTACTGATGGACAGATGATGAGTCCGTACGGCCCCTCTCTCTTACAGAAGGAGCGCTGTGTGACTTACTGATGGACAGATGATGAGTCCGTACGGCCCCTCTCTCTTACAGAAGACTTACTGATGGACAGATGATGAGTCCGTACGGCCCCTCTCTCTTACAGAAGGGCTGTGTGACTTACTGATGGACAGATGATGAGTCCGTACGGCCCCTCTCTCTTACAGAAGGGCTGTGTGACTTACTGATGGACAGATGATGAGTCCGTACGGCCCCTCTCTCTTACAGAAGGGCTGTGTGACTTACTGATGGACAGATGATGAGTCCGTACGGCCCCTCTCTCTGTGTGACTTACTGATGGACAGATGATGAGTCCGTACGGCCCCTCTCTCTTACAGAAGCGCTGTGTGACTTACTGATGGACAGATGATGAGTCCGTACGGCCCCTCTCTCTTACAGAAGGGCTGTGTGACTTACTGATGGACAGATGATGAGTCCGTACGGCCCCTCTCTCTTACAGAAGGGCTGTGTGACTTACTGATGGACAGATGATGAGTCCGTACGGCCCCTCTCTCTTACAGAGGAGCGCTGTGTGACTTACTGATGGACAGATGATGAGTCCGTACGGCCCCTCTCTCTTACAGAAGACTTACTGATGGACAGATGATGAGTCCGTAGGGCCCCTCTCTCTTACAGAAGGGCTGTGTGACTTACTGATGGACAGATGATGAGTCCGTACGGCCCCTCTCTCTTACAGAAGGGCAGCCTCTGTGTGACTTACTGATGGACAGATGATGAGTCCGTAGGGCCCCTCTCTCTTACAGAAGGGCAGCCTCTGTGTGACTTACTGATGGACAGATGATGAGTCCGTACGGCCCCTCTCTCTGACTGAAGGGCAGCCTCTTCTCCTGCTCCAGAGAGAACATGATGAGGGGGAGGGTGAAGACCAGGGTCTTTCCGGAACCGGTGAAGGCGATGCCAATCATGTCTCGCCCTGAAAGACTGCAGAGTACAGACAGAGGAGCATTGAGAGACAGTAACGAATCCTCAACTAAAACATGGCTCAATAGCGATAGGTGTGGTGTACTTACATTGTTGGGATTCCCTGGACCTGAATAGGTGTGGGGTGAACGATTCCCTTCTTTTTCAAACCTTTCAGTATTGCTGCAAACACAGGGAAAGATTTGAAAGTTTGAGGCATGAACAACTTTACATCACTATACTATCCAAACTACATGGTTTGGACACTACTCCTCAGACCAAAAATAAATAAATGATCTAAGATCATTTTATAATTCAAACTGAGCATGTATTATGACATTTAGAATATACAAAATATAAACCAAAAATATTAAATAAAAAATGCGATAAAAAAATATTGAATTATATACATTTAAGCCAAGCAAAATACCCACACAAAATATAGAAAAATCTACACACAAAATACACATTCAGCAATAATATTAGACAGATTGGTGCATCTCACCTTGTGGAAACTTCATCTCCCTGAAACTCTTGATGGGCGGAGGGATACCGTCTCCGTCCACGAGGATGTGGAACTTTTTCCTGACGCGCTCGTGTCTGGCGGGGGCCATGCTGAGGATGTAGCGGGGGGCGAGCCAGCTGCAGGGGAGGGCCAGGTGGTGTGAGAGGTAGGAGGAACGGTCGACGGCAAATTCGTCTACATAACTAACAGCCTTTGTACATTTTTTACATTCATTTAACATTTAACATTCAACATTTGAGTGGCGTTAGAAGAAATTCAACTGTTCATATCCGTCCAAATTAGATTAGATTGGATTCAACTTCATTGACAGAGTACAAAGGCTACCTGCAAGAATGCGGGGAAAAAACAGTGCACTCACCTTGTTTTGATTGGATCGTCATATATGATACCTTTGGCCATTTCCTTCACCGACATTAGAGCTGAAATAGAACAAGTGTTATCATGTTAATACCACTATTAGTATTTTGCTCATTGTATGTGGCCTACATGGCTATCACATCTCCAAATATGGTCGTGTTGTCAGCACCAGGAAGCCAAGAATGACATCTGGACCCTTGGTGGTGACAGAGCGGGCTTACCTCTGCCTTCAGCAACACTCTCCAAGATCTTCTCCTCTTCTTTCAGCTGCTTTTCCTTGGCAGACTCCTTGCGGGCTGTGAACAATTTTTTACAATTATTTTTTACATTCATTTAACATTTAACATTCAAAATCTGAGTGGCGTTAGAAGAAATTCAACTGTTCATATCCCTCCAAATTAGATTAGATTGGATTCAACTTTACTCTCAGTGACAGAGTACAAGCACTCAAGTAAGACAACGAAACGCAGTTCAGCATCTAACCAGATAGTGCAAGTGCAAAAGACATGGATGTATGGACAGCGCATGGTGGGACACAGTATTACAGTATTACAGTGAGTATAAGTAAATGAATATAAAGTCAGCATAAGTGCAATGAATATGAACATGAAAAAGGTCAATATATGGATGTGCATGAATATCAATATTATGATATGTACAGTAAAGATACAGGGTGACATGTACAGGACAAGGGCGAAGAGGACACCTTCTGCTTTTTCCTTGAGAACTTGATGCTGGTCCAGGAGACTGACGTTGGAGCGCGGACCCAGCCCCTCCTCTTCAGGGTTCCCCCCTTCACCATCCTTCAGATCCTCCTCCACCACCTTCCCTCTCAGCCGCAGCATCTTTTGTAGCTGTGGGAGATTATTACTTATTATAAATGATAATAAAGACAGATTATAGGCTAAATGAGCAGAACTAAAACCTACTTGACTGCAGACGACTCAAGTCATAAGAACCACCAGTCCTTATCGGTCTCATAGTAACACAGATATCCAAGTACACAAAGTGAGCTATCGTTTAATAGCTATAAATGTATACATCTGAGAGTAAATATGACAGTTCAGGCACATCATTAATATGAACATATGAAGGTGTAAGCCTTTACCGTCTGATGCTTTCTGATCTTGACAGGGACGTAGGGGACATAGTCATCTTCTTCTTCTTCTGCTGTCTTCTCCTCGCCGGAAGGTCTCTGTCGAAAGAGTCTGTTTTTTTAGTACTGGAAATAACTATTAACTTTTATTTATTTATTTATTCCTGTGTTTTTGTTGTTGTTGTTTTGTTTTGTTTGTTTTTTCTGTGTTTTTATTTAATTTTTTTAGATGGTGATGTGGGTATTAATGTGTGTCTGTCTTTCTTGTTGGATGTTGTATTGTCCTAATCTCAAGGAAAATAAGAAAAAAATATTTGAGGAAGGAAATAGCTATGAACTATGATATTATATTAACTTATTAGCTTACTAATAACATGTAGGCTAAGTATTTAGCCTACACAACAGCTGGTCACATGAGTACTAGTCACCCAGCAAACGTAGTATTGTACTATTATTATTTATAATAACAACAACATAATATCTAATAACAACAACAACAATAATAAGATGTTGTTAGCCATCTATCTAGGCTAAAATGCTAAATTGTTGTAAATACGTTGAAGCTACGTGGCTATGTTGCTAGCCACCACAGCTGGATTCAATACGGGTCAACACGCACCTTCTTGGGTCGGCTTTCTGCCTCCATGTTAATGTTCTGTACTGTGTGATCCAACTGGACTCTTAAATCCTGTTGTTTTGACCCAGTTTATCGCTTAAAAACGTGGAAAATCACCGCACGTTGTCACTATCCCCCCAAACACCAACTGCACTGGTGGTTTGTTTCCGTACGGTAAGCTGGGAAGGACATAATTGTTGATCGAACTGCGTTTTCCAAAACCTCAGAGTTTGTTACGATGAGGTCAGGGGAGTATTCCATCAACGAACACTAAAGGACAATCCAGGCTTATTTTGACAACTCTCGCGAGACCTACTAAAGTAAGACTGGATTTTTGTATACATCTCGCGGGATTTATCAAAATAAGCCTGGATTGTCCTTTAGCGACGTCGATGGTATACTCCCCCAGTGTTCGAGACAACAGTATGGTTTTACATGACCTTGGGAGGGAAAATTAAAATAAGGGAACACCATCATCTCAGTATAACATGAAGTCAGTTAAACTTCTGGGATATCAATTTGTCCAGTTAGGAAGAGTAAACGACTGTTAATCAGTTTCACTTGCTTTGGTGCAAATAAAAGCAACCACAGGTGGACAGGAGAGGCAACAGCAGGACGACCCCACAAAAGGAAATGGTTTTGCAGGTGGTGGCCACAGACCATTTCTCTCTCCTTATCCTTCCTGACAGATTTTTTCTCTAGTTTAGCATTATGCGAGGGCCCCTGGCACTACTGGTAGCATGAGGCGGTAGCTGCAGGCTGCAGCCCATTCAGGTTGCACAGGTAGTCCAGCTCCTCCAGGATGAAGGTTTGCTGTGTCTCCCAGCACAGTCTCAAGAGCGTAGAGGAGATACTTGGAGACGGGCCATTACAGGAGGAGAGCTGGACAGGGCCATAGAAGGGCAACAATCCAGCAGCAGGACCGATATCTGCTCCTTTGTGTGAGGAGGAACAGGAGGAGCACTGCCAGAGCCCTACAAAATGCCCTCCAGCAGGCTACTCGTGTGCATGTTTCTGACCAAACTGTCAGAAGCAGACTCCCATGAGTCTGGCATGAGGGCCTGACCTCCTCTAGTGGGACCACCGTGCAGCTCGATTGGCATTTGCCAGAGAACAGCAGAATTGGCAGGTTCGCCATTGGCGCCCCGTTCTCTTCACAGATGAGAACAGGTTCTGAGCACATGTGACAGACATGAAAGAGTCTGGAGACACCGAACGTTATTCTGCCTGCAACGTCATCCAGCATGACCGGTTTGGCGTGTCAGTGAGGGTCTGGGGAGGAGGCATATCCTTGAAGTGTTCCCTTAATTTCTTTGAGCAGTGTACATTTATGAGCATTACATACTTGTTAAAATGGTAGATATGTAGGACTAGGAAGCATCTCATGCTTATGTAAAATCATGAGACGCTTGAACAGATTAGAAAACAAACACCACACTTTATTTTGTCAAAACTGTCATGTTTTAATCTTTCTGAACGAAAGATTTTTCACAGTATCAAAAGTGAATAATAAAAAAAACAGAAAGGCCAACATACACGTGGCCATTTATGGTATAGTATAAATCTACATTCCAAACATGTAAGATAATGTCCTCTAGTTGAATATAACCTGGATAGCATCAGAGATGTATATGGAAAACAAAAATCTCAGAACAGATAATCCGAAAAAAAGAAAGAAAAAAACCCATCTTGCTGAAAGCGTTTTAAACATATTTAGCTAACTTAAAATCAAAGCCTCACTTCCCAACATTATTTTTAACTCTTGTTTTCTCCTCAGAGGGGGATAATCAAGGGTTGAGAACGTAGATATGGTGTGAGCTGAGGCGGAGGCTGTTTCTAAGTACTGTGAATGCTGTAAACCTCACACAGCCCCCCCCGCCCACGCCCGCCCCCCCCATCAGAGAAACAAGTAATGACAGACGTCGAAAATACCCTAAAATCACTAAAGATTTCTTATGTACAAACATTGAAATAATCAGGAAGAAGAAGCAATATTTTGGAAAAGGTCCAACTTGAGAAGGACGTCATGCCTCTTTCTTAGTTTGTGGGAATCTGTGCAACAGCTGGAACATAATGGTCTGAAACAACTAGTTCAAGTTGTCATGCAGCAGAGACAGTACCGTAACCGTAGTGGCCGTACTGAAGTCGTAAAACGCCTACTACTGGGACAGAGACAGTGTTGTGAACATGGAACTATATCAAAGACCACCATGGGGGGAGATATTAGCTCAATTAGAACACCTACAGGAGGTTAACTTTGACGCAAGTTAGATGTGGTGACTTGACACCCAATGTAGAGCTTTGCCCAATGTCTGGAAAAATAGTGAGGTTGTTATTTTTCTTTTTTTAGAAGCCACTTCATTTTTTTCCTTTAATATCATGCGGGGGGGAATCTGGTTTCAATCGCACATCTTGTAAGATGTTTGTGATTAAGTGTTAAACACAGTCATTTGATAAATATCTTCTTTTTTTTTTCTTTCCTTTTTTTGTTTTTTTAAATCAATTTATATTAGTGTTGTATTGATTACCTTGCAAATGTTCATCTTTAAAAAAAACAAAACCATTTCATACAAAACATGGTACAAGGGCATCGATCTTTTTGTCATTTCATCCTTCATCGATTCCGAAACAATTTGTTGCATTGCTAAAAATGTCAGAATGACTCGTACGTCTCTACACACACAGCTACCAATCACCAATGCACAGAGTTCAGCCTGTGAGGACGTGGATTGAAAGGTCATGTATGGCACAATCAATGGAGTACGGTTGAGTCAATGCGAACACTATGAGTGATACTATGATAACCCACAAATGATAGTGGTGTCCACAACAGAATATATATTTTTGTAACTGTTCTTGAAAAATCTATACATAACATTGTATTTTCTGTACTTTCTTAAAATCAATGAAAAACCATTTAGGTCAATCTGTGGTGTGTAACCTCAGAGTATTGCGTGTGTGTGTGTGGGGGGGGGCGGGGGGGGTTGGGACTATGTTATCATCAATGGGCAATGGAGAAGTACTTTTGGAGCACCAATTGGAACCGATGGGAATCCAGATGTTTAACAATGTTAAAATGTGCCACGTTTGCAATAAAAACACTTTTTATTTTAAGGTAAATGTTTACATACTACATAATGAAGCACACAGATGCAGTGGATCTGACAAAGATGTTGCTTTTTTTTCTCCCGTTTTGCACCTCGCGTTTTTGTGAACATTTCAAAGACAGCAGAGGGTAGAGTTGGCCTGGTGAATGATCCCTGGCTGCGAGCGCTTTGCATTTCAGTCCTTCTGAATGGAAAATGGTCTCGCACCAGGGTCCCTTGGCTTGGTGAGGCATAGGAGGAAAAGTGGAAATGAGAGAAGGCCTCTCAGGCCAATCAGGGGGGGTCTATGGACACAGTTATGTTGGGAAGTTGGGGGGCTGTATAGTCCGGTGCCCATCAGTTACTGAGCTGCATTCGAGGCCTTTTTGAGGGTAAAGTTGGACCAGTTCACCGCTACCTTCTGGCGGGTTTGTTTAGTAGAGTCAAGGCAAAACCTAGTCGAAAAAGAGAGAGAGAGAGAGAGAAAAACAAATTTTAGGAGTGCAACAAGTACAACAATTGAGCTATGACTGGTTATGTTGAGACAGCATAATCCATTTACTATGTAAACCATTGTCAGTGTTAGGCCTTACCTTTTGAAGTATTCCACCTCACGTTCAATCTCATCGTCGATTTCTTTTGGATCAACATTGTTGGGGAGAAAAACGTCATCTGGGGGATAAAGAGACATGGCAATTAGCTCACAACGCCACCGTCACTGACACACAGACACAAAAACACACACATACACAAATATAGGTCACGAGAAGTCATAACGTACCAATTCCACGCCCAGATTTATCCCCCTTGTTCTTGTTCTTCTTATTCTTTCCCTTGGGCTGCTGGGCATTTGAATGAGCGGCAGATTGACCTTTGCCCTCTGACTCTTGCTCTGACCGGCCGCCCCGTGCCTCTGCGTCGCCTTTCCCCCCCCTGTGCGCACCGGAGACCCCGCTGCCAGCAGCTCCGTTGGTGGCCTGCCTGACCTGCTTGGCGTCCTCTGGCTTCTTGGGCCCGGTTCTCTGGCTGTCTGCTGCCGAATGCTGAGACTGATGCTGAGACTGTTTAGGCCCGGCCTTAGAACCGTTAGAACCCACTTCCGCTGCCCTGGTCTCATTGGTTTTCTGCAATTCGTTCCCAGAGGCGGCTTTGGTGGGTTTGGTCGGGTTCTGCTCTGACAGAAGAGGCTGATCCTGCCTTTGCTGTTGTTGTTGCTGTTGCTGTTGCTTTTTACCCTTCCTCCCCTTTAGAACGCCGGTCCCGGCGGTGGTGGTGGTAGTGTTCTTGGGGTCCGGGGCCTCCTCTTTGGGCTTCACTGATGATGACGCAGGGTCCGGGCCTGGGGCTGCTTGGGGCTGGGTGCTCTCGGGGGGCCCGGCGGAAGGGCATCTCTCCGGGGAGCGAACCCGGATGAGCTTGGAGAGGCTGGGGGTGGAGTGTAGCCGCTGGACGTCTTTGGGCCCGGTAGCCGTCCCCGTCCCCGTCGCCGTCCCCGCCGCCATCCCTGCGGCGGAGGCGGTGTTATTAGAGGCGGAGGAGAGGCTGGCGCTGGTGGTGTCCACCAAGCCGTTCACCAGGTCCAGGTGGCTCTTGAAGGTGCCCAGGGAGAGAGGGGCCAGGTCCAGGTCTATCTGCTGCAGGTCGGAGGAGCCGTTGAGGTGGGACAGCAGGTGGTTGCCCTCCAGCGTGGCCGCCTTCTTGGGGAAGTCGTTGACGTCCAGGTTGAGGTCGTACATGCTGAAGGAGGCCCGGATGGAGTCCTTGATGGTGTTCTTGATCTCCTCCAGGCGGCTGGTGAGGAAGCTGTTGACGCGCTCCAGCTCCAGCTGGGGCCACTCCAGCAGACGGCTGGCCTCCGAGGAGGAGGAGGAGCCGTCGGGGCCGGGCTCGTCGTCCGCGGGCTCCGGAGGGGTGGAGGGAGGGTCGCTGCCCCCCGCCTCCTCCTCCTCGTTGTCCATCTGGGCCTTCTCCTTCTCCTGAAGACACCGGGACACACGCAGAGGACAGGAGGTATGAGGACAACACACACACACAGCAGACACACAACCAAGATACAAGCAGAGACACACTAACTCATCTGTATATTACGTGATGTGGAATGGAATGGACTTTATTTGTCATTGCTACAGTACAGGTACCAAACAACAAAATGTAGGAGTGATGATGAAATTATCATGTGATGATAATTCGTGTTAATTCCTACTGGACTGTTGACACTATCTGTAATGTTTCTTTAGGATGTCTGTTTTTATGGCTTTTGTATTTTTTTATGTTGTTATTCAATTGTCACTTTGTTTTGTTGCTACTGTTTGTGATGTGAGCTTCTGTAACGCCCTAATTTCCCCTCAGGGATCAATAAAGTACTTATCTATTTATCTATGACAATACTCAATTCAGAAAATTCAGACAGAGCCATACATGAATTACACGTAGCTTTGGCTCGCAGGACCCTCTTACTATGACTTATAGTCATAACAAACATAACACACATCTGAACGGCTGAATATCCCGCTGCGTAGAAAAAATGGCAGCATCTCCCCCTCACCTTCTTCTTCTGTTTGTGGCGGGCCCGTTTGGCGGCCTTGGCGCTGTTGACTGCTTTGGGCTCGGAGCTGTTGATGAAGTCCAGCAGCTCGTCCACGTTGCGGTTGTCGATGGCCAGCGTGGGGTCGGCCGGGTCCGAGTCCTGCCGCAGCGGGAGCTCCTCCTTGCGCCTGGTCAGACGGGAACGTAGCTTCTCTCGGATCTCCGCGTAGTTACGGCTCGTGGGCGCAGCGGGGGGCTGAGGGGGGAGAAGAGGACCACACACACACACAGACACGCAGACACACACACACACACACACACACACACACACAGCACCGAGATTGAGACTCCCACTCCAGCTTTTCATAGGGGGGGGGAGTTACACACTCTCTCTCAGGGAGAGATGGAGGAGGAGTGAGAGGAGGGAGAAGAGGAGGAGGAGGAGGAGAAGAAGAGGAGGAGGGAGAGGAGGGAGTGGAGGAGGAAGAAGAGGAGGAGGAGGAATAGGAGGGAGAAGAGGAGGAGGGAGAGGAGGGAGAAGAGGAGGAGGAGGGAGTGGAGGAGGAGGAAGAGGAGGGAGAGGAGGGAGTGGAGGAGGAGGGTGTAAGACCTAGTAGAAAATCGGTATATATAAATGCAATTCGTCATGAAAGTCCGGTGTTTACCGCGTTGTGTCCGAAGAATTCGCAGTAGCAGCAGTCACAGTACTTCCCGTCCTTCTGGTTGGTGGAGGAGGAGGCGCAGGAGCTCCTCTCAGAGCTGCTGTCCTCGTCCTCCCCCTCTTCCAGCTCCGACGGGGGGTGACACAACGTCCCGTTAGCCAGTTTGTGCCCTTTACATGCCTGGTCCCTAGACAGACACCAAGAGGACCACACACACAGACAGACAGACACACACACAGACAGACACACACACAGACACACACACACACACACACAGACAGACAGACAGACAGACACAGACACACAGACACAGACAATGCTTAGTGAGGTGACCTGAGAATCCAGCACTGGCGATCAACTATCAATCAACACAACTTTTCAACGTTTCTTAGTTTTTCTTCGGTCACATTTCCATGAACCCCCCCTCCCCCCCAAACCCCCCCCATCCTAAAGCCACACTAACCTGCAGGCCCCCGATGTCAGATGTCCTACGTTGGAGGAGGCCACGGCCCCCCCGTTGTGTCCGTTGCAGGGATGGTTACACCCCATGAGGGAGGCGCCCAGTTTACTGTGCTGTGCGTTGACGGCAGGAATGTGGGCGTTCTTGCAGGCGCTGGGCTTGTGGAGTGGCGTGGGGCTGTCCGGCCCAGATGAGGTGACCTTGGCCGGGGGCCCGTGGAGGTTGGACAGCGGGGAGAAGGGAGCGTGGGCTGCCAGGCCCGGATTGGAGGAGGAGGAGGAGGAGGAAGTGACGTGGCTGTGCTGTCCAGAGCTCTGCTTGGGGGGTAGGAGGGAGGAATGCTGGGAAGAGAGCCCAGTGGGACTGTTGGGGGGCACAGAAAGGTCCGAGTGTTGGTGGTGGTCACTGGGGTGGAAGGCTTCACCTGGAGGAGAGGGAGGGAGGGAAATGAGAAAGAGACTGTGACCAAGACGTCTGTGATTTTGGACCAAAGTGGGTTTGTCTTACTTTTTCCTTTTTTCTTTCTTTTTTTTTTAAACATCTGATCTTGATTTTAAAAAAAACAGCCCACATCTGGGTTTGTGCTGCGACTCGCGCTGCCGCTAAAGTTCAAAACCTGACATGATTGGTTGATCACCGACTGGGTGACTTGTGATAAATAAATCTTGAGGACGACACGTTTCAAGTCAGGACACGTCTGTCTGTCCCTGAGTTCTATAAAACCTATCCCCGTCGAAGACAGAGGTGGACGTGTGTGTGGCAGTGTGTGTGTGTGTGTGTGTGTGTGTGTCTGAGGTAGTGTGTGAGTGAGTGAGTGAGGTAGTGTGTGTGTGTGTGTGTGTGTGTGTGTGTGTGTGTGTGTGTGTGTGTGTGTGTGTGTGTGTCTGAGGTAGGCTCACCTGGCGGAGTTGGTCGTCGGCACATGGTCTTGAAGTGCTTGGGGGTGGTCTTACAGAGGTCTCCGGAGGTAGAGAGGGGGTTCCCGGGGGAGGTTCCACTGGAGTTCTGGGAGGAGGGGTGACTGTAGGGGCACATCTTGGCTCCCGACGTCTTAGCAGATTTCCCAGGGGCCTCGTGAGAGCCTCGTTTGTCATGAGAGGCTGGTCCTGGCGTTCCACCTGGGGGAGACGGAAAACGACTTGTTTAATTCACAGCAGCGACGGGGCTTTGTTTCTATCTCAAGGTATCAAGGCCTGGTGTCATTCTAGAGAACAAACCTGCGCCACATTGTTTTTCATACATTTGAGGTTCCCGGTTTCACAGACAAAGCCTTAAGCCTCATGTCCCAGACTAAAAAAAGCATACTCAATGGAAGATTTCGACATCGAAAGTGTGATTTAGTCGTAGGACTATGCTAAAAGTCTTGGTCTGTGAAGCCGGTGCTGAGAATGCACATTTGCATGGGAAAAAAATGCAGCCCGATGCGACGACTGACCTTGCTGCGAGTGCGAGGCGGCACTGTGGGCGCAGTGGACCCCGTTGTTGTGGGCTGAGTTCCACAGGCCCGAGAGCTTGTGGGCCGACAGGAAGGAGCTGGGGTCCCAGTCCACAGAACTCTGCTCCGGGTAACCGTTCCCACAGCTCTGAGACTTACACGAGGAAGAGTGCGACAACGGTACCTGAAACAGAAACAGCAGGATGAGAAAAATTATGGGTTGACATCTACCACATAAAAAAAAGAAAAAAGAAAAATGAAAAATAGCACACGCTTTTATGTGCTAAAAAGCGACTTGCAGATTAGAGATTTACAGGGACACTCTCCTTGGAGTAATTTAGAGAGGTAAGTGCCTTACTCAAGGGCACACCATCCTTCCTAAGTGTGGAGAGATGGGATTTGAACTCATGACCTTCTGATATCCAATCCAACTCAATATCCACTAGGCCACTACTCCCTATCCGAGACTGGTGTTGTTCAGCTGCAGCACAAAAACGATTGGGCCGCGCTGGTTTAGGTTACGGTGGGTAGGCTATGATGATAAATAACTATTGACAGATCAAAAAGGTAAAACACCTCTAGCATTTTCCCCTTATAAAAACGTACAGAACTTTAAACTGTACAAAGCGGCCAAGGAGAAAGATGCTGGCATTTATTATCACTAAGCTGAGTTGCAGTCTCCAAAGATTTGCATCACATGGAAAGTGCTTATGTAAAAGTCCACTGACAAACCTACTTTCTTAAGACTGCAGCTGAAAAAACATTGTGTCAGCTTTTGACAAGCAAAAGCAAGACCTGACAAAAAAACAATCTAGGCTACTTTAGAAGTGATATATCTAAAGATGTCAACCTACTTAGATGGTGTAACTACTTTTGCCGTGCAGGATGGTACACTACAGCACAAAACCAACGCCCACAAGATAATATCTAAACTTCTAAACATTATTTTTTTATCCATCGTCGGGGCGTGGCGTTAACAACTTCAAGTTTGTGGGTTTGATTCTTTGCTGAATAGTACACAAACTGGAGGTCCAGTCAGATTAAGTGTCTGTTGCTATTCGTCCACATTAATAATACTAGCGTATATCATTACCAAACTCAGTGTATATTGCCTTGGTCAGCCCTTGCAAAGTAAAGCTCTTGAACTGAGAACTGAGAAAAAGCTTTGTTTTGTTTTTTTCCACACAAACAAAATGCATCCTCTCATATTCACCGGTGTGGGCTGCCCTTGGGCGCTCCGCCTCTCCTCCTCCTCCTCCACACTCTTCCGGCAGCTCTGGCAGATCCACAGGGGCACCTCTCCCAGCAGAGACTGGGACAGCGAGGGCACGGCGTCGGCCAGCTTACGGCCTGGCCCTTCCCTGAGCAAGGCCTGGGAGAGCGCCGGCACGGCATCCGCCAGCTTGGCTGCGTGGCCCCCGGGGAGCCCGTTCACAGAGCTTGCCCCCCAGTCCTTAAACTCACGGTGGCACAGAAGGCAGCAGGTGTGCATAGGCTGAATGGAGGAGGAGGGGGGGGGGAGAGGTCAATATTAGTCTTGATGGAGGCAATAAGATAACGTTGCAGGTAGACACTGATCTCACCATGCATGAGTTTTCCACCGTATAATTTTTTGGAGGAGGATAACCTCCTCCTAAATGTGTGCCTGATGGCAACTTCCACCCAATGTAATGGTCATTTGGACACTCAGTTGCAAACCGGTCAGTTTCTGCTTTCCAATAATGTGATATCATTGCCTTGACAAATAAGACACTGCTAACAATGTCGTTTGACGTGAGTTGCCAAAAGCAGAAAGTGACTTGGGACCCAAGCTTGTGTTGTTGTTGATGGTAAGGGAGGGAGGTGCTGGTTGCATCTATGTTACTAACGGAGCACAACACAACACAAGTTAGAAGTGAACGCCTAGGATCGGAGTGGTGAAGGTTATCCATGGGAACATCTCTAAGTTTGTAATTTGACACTGAATTCACAAGGCCCATAATATCACAACTAATTAGCCGAGTTGACCGCAAAAACCTAACTAACCTGCAAGGACACCCACACACCCACCCTTGTGTTCAGGTAACAACTATGTGACCCAACATTATGCTTAACTTGATACGATTATGAGTGGGCACCAATAACAGGCTTGATCTCGCCCCCCCAAAAAAGATGCAATCATAACAAAGCAAAGCCATGCACTTCTTAGTTAGCACTATTTACAACCCAGCTAATGAGTTAGTTAGCACATGTTACCTACATGCAATCGCTGGATATACACTCCCTGGGTGCAAGTGCACGAATGTCTGCAAACTTGCAAATAAACACGTGTAATAAACACGTATATGTCAATATGCTAGTGATGTGAATGGGGTCTTCCTTGCATGCTAGCTAACATTAGCAACATGCATAAACACTGCTTTAGTGTCCAAACGATGTATTTATTGGACCTAATCTGCTAAAAAATTGTAAAAACGGACGAAAGGAGATATACAACCTATCTTTAAGATATCTAAATATGCATAAAAATGCTCAATTCAATCAACACCCGGGCGAGGGGAGAAGGAGAAATGCTAACATGCTACATCTGTGTGTGTGTTACCTTAGCAAGCTAAGCTGGCTAACTTAGGAGTTATTTGATATATTCATATTATTTCTGGATTGGTTTTTAAAGATCTTCTTTTAGCTAAAGCTTTACCTGGTTGGCCCTGGTGGTGGCCAGCCTGTCCAGCCCTGCGTCCCCCCCTCCTCCACCGTGATCCCCGCCGGGAGAGGCGAGGGGAGAGACGGGGGGAGAGACGGGCTTCTGCGGGGTGGTGGTGGTGGTCTGTCCTCCTGGAGGCACCAGCTCTGCCTTCACACCCGGCTGCTTGCTTTTCTTCCTCGCCATGGTCTCAAAAGTGATATCAGATCTGTCTATTTGGCCCAGTTTGCACCAGTTTGGAGGGTTTAAAACGCAGGAGTTTCGGATCTTCTCAATGCAATGAAATGTTCCCTGGCTATCTTCCTTCTCTCCTAGTCAAAGACAACAGTCAATATGGCGGAGGGCTGGCAACACTCGGGAGTTCATAGGGCAAAGATACTACTGGCAAAATGGCTTCGAGTCTGAGGCAGGATGTTGAAGCGAGGGGGTGTGTCCGCCATGTTCAGTGAGGGCAAATCGTGACGTTAGAATTAATTAATTATAAGGTTCTATCTCCATTTTTGTCAAAATTTTAGTTTTTTACATAACCTGATCCATTAGGTGTTTGTTAATGCCTGTGTGGTGCTATTTTTAAAATGTTGACATTTTTGAGTTAGTAGTTCATAAAATACAAAGGTTCCATCTCACAAAACATAATGCAATGTAAAAACGTTGACGCTCAATATCTCTGAACTACCCTGAATGGAGATAGAACCTTATCATTCTAAGCTCACGAAATGCATTCCACATTTAGAATTCATTGACATGCAATGTGAATATTTCTAGGTGAACCAGGTAGCTTAGCTCAATTGTTAGAAGAAGAATAATCTATCAATGCCTCTTAGTCTGGTGATTCTATGTCACTTTCCCAAACTCAATTATAATCTAATTTGCATTCAGTTATATTGCACTATTTGGCACTGTGTCAGACTTAAATTGAGCAATCATATTCATTTTGATGGCGCATAATAGGCTACATAATAGTACTACATTAATCGATTATTCATTACTTTATAGAAGGGTAATGTATTTTTTTCTGGTGCCCACGTATTCAGAAATAACTTTACTTGTGTTACATTACATTTTGTAGAAACAAAACGAATTGAATGCCAATAAATACACATTCCATAATATGTATGTGCATGTAATTATTATTACACACTGTGTTTGAAGGCAGAATCCTAAATTATAGCTATACTCAGATAGATTATCAGAAGAAAAACATAGACTCTTCAGCCTCAGGGATTAAATGACATAATACGTAGTAGACATGGAGTAGGCCTACTAGGAAAACTCCGAAGAACTTTGAAAGCCAAAGGCGCGCAAACTGAGGTCACTGAGGACTTGTGTTTTATTCACAGAAACGGGTGACATTTCTGCATTCAGAAATGTCACCCGTATAATATGATACATTTGTATTTACTTGTTTAAATCTTATACTCATTCTTATATTACTTAGTTATTTTGTTAAAGCACTTTGAGAAACTATTGCAGGAAAAGTGCTATACAAATAAAGGTTGTTATTGGCATGTATGTAAGAACTTTGAAAGTCTGTGGCGCGCAAACTGAGACAGACAAGGGAGCGGTGGGGGGAGGGCTCAACGACGGGGATGACGTCACCAAACCAGCCAATTCCTTGTCAAACTGCAGACGAAGCACATACTATTGCGGGACTGTGTTTGTGATACATCTTCAAAGGTGTTTTCTCTTCTCTGAGACCTGTTATTGTTATAACAATATGGATCAAATGGAAGCGACCCCTTGCAACATCCAGGTGCTTCTCCAGGCTGCCGAGTTTCTGGAGAGAAGAGAACGAGGTACTGTCTGTCTGTCAACTATACTTGTCATGATCGAGGCTTTTAGTCCAAGAAAATGTTTAATGCATAATGAACAGCGAATGTGTAGGAATGAAATGCAAATGTACAGGTGAAATGTGCATGTGGAAGTTGTGGAAGACAGTGCAATTTATTTACGGAGCAATGCGTTATGGCAGGGAAAGTTTGTTTTGTTGTTTCGATACTTCATGTCTGACTCAGTGACTCGGTCACATCATTGGACAACAAAGGCGCCAATCTTAACCGATTTGAAAAAAGTAGCCGAAAAAGTGCAGAAAGGATGAATGAAAAATAAGGAATGAATGGTCAAAATGTTGCATTTCAACACTGGATGTGTTGCCCCTTGTACAACACTGGCATGAAACAAATAATGGGATATTCTGTGTGCGATGATAAAAAAAAATACGAGGATGGCGCCAAAACACCAAAACAGAGACACTTGTCACCGACATACCCGGCTAAAACAGAAAGCCCACGAAAGAAAAACAAAGTGTATTATGTCCCTGTCTTTACAATTATACACAGTGATATAGACATTTTCCCCTGTAACGTTCATTGTTGACTCGTCTATAAAATACGTTTTTGTCCAAATGTGGACTTGTGTGTAAGCACAGAGACGGGTGACATTTCTGCATTCAGAAATATCACCCGTATAATATGATACATTTGTATTTACTTGTTTAAATCTTATACTCATTCTTATATTACTTAGTTATTTTGTTAAAGTACTTTGAGCTGCAACATTTCGTGACGTTAGAATTATAAGGTTCTATCTCCGTTCAGGGTAGTTCAGAGATATTGAGCGTCAAAGTTTTGACATTCCATTATGTTCTGTGAGATGGAACCTTTGTATTTTATGAATTACTAACTCAAAAATGTCAACATTTTAAAAAATAACACCACACAGGCATTAATAAACACCCAATGGATCAGATTATGTAAAAAACTCAATTTTGACCAAAATGGAGATAGGTAGAACCTTATATAGAACCTCAATAGAACCTTATAATTCTAACGTCACGATTTGCAGGAAAAGTGCTATACAAATAAAGGTTGTTATTGTTATTATTATTGTTCCCAGAAGCAGAACACGGGTATGCCTCGGTGCTGCCTTTCCACAGTGATGGGGATTGTAACAAGAAGACCAAGCTGAAGAACAAGAAGATCCCTGCTGGCAGTAACAGGTGAGCAGCACATAACTGTATGTTTACCCTGACAGTAGGGCGTGGCTCTCTGAAACCTGACATTTACTGTAACCAACCGTCTGATCCACCACTCAGGTTACTTTTAGTTTCGCTGGAGAAAAAAACAAAAACTGTCAGCCCTTAGGCCTTTGTCAGCCTTCTAGTATGATGTATGTGGGTTTTATTGAAACTAGTGTGTAGGCTACAAGTGACTCTTTAGCAACGTTTGTCTTTCTATGTTCACAGGTCGGTTCACAACGAGTTGGAAAAACACAGGTAAAGGTTTATATTAGTTATATCAGTGTTCAAATTTCTTTCGTCATTGTTAAATGTATTTCTTGGCATTACCAACAGACCCCCGTAAAAAATAAAATTAAAATAATAATCCATGTAGGGTATGTGAAAGTGTATTTATTGTTGTGTTGTGTTACGCAGGCGAGCTCAGTTGAGGCACTGCCTGGAGCAGCTGAAACAGCAGGTTCCTCTGACGACAGACGACTCCATGAGGAACACCACCCTCAACCTGCTGAGACGAGCAGAGCTCCACATAAAGGTAGGATGCTCACCTCACCAACCCGCTCAGAACGCTGTTCTCTGGAACACAACATGAGTATTTTGAAGATGAGTTGGCCCACCGTAAACTGAAGACTTATCTCTTCAGGCTACGTCTTAACTGTCCCCCCTAGGACCTTGTCATCCCCTCTACCCCCCTTTACAGTTTCTCTAATAAATTCATTATGTGAATTTAAATTCATTAATAAATGAATAATAATAATAATAATTTTTAAAAAATCTTAATTCTTCCTTCTAGCATTATGGCCCTAGCAAAGATGACTTTTTCTTATGATGACTGTTGGATAGATGATTCACTTACTTAGACAAATGTAGTTAGTAGTATTTGGCTAAATGCCAAAAATGTAAATGGTGTAAAGTATGCGCTGCGTCAGGCAGCTGGTATATAAACAATGTTCCTTTGGGTGTTGTTGTGTTATGTTGTGGTACGTCTGGGCTGCCTGGCTGCACTCAGCACTCTCTCTCTCGCTGTGCTCTCACTTCCTTTCTTTCTTTCTTGCTTGTTCTGTCTCTTTTCTTTCGCCACTTTTGCTCTCGATTCCCCCAGTACTCATACTCTCTCTCTCTCTCTCTCTCTCTCTCTCTCTCTCTCTCTCTCTCTCTCTCTCTCTCTCTCCTCCCCCTAGAAGCTGCAGGAGCAGGATGAGTTTGCAGAGCACCAGAAGGGCCGTCTGCTCTGGGAGCAGAGAGAGCTGCGGGTGAGGCTTGAGCAGCTGCAGGGAGCGGCCACGGAGAGGATGAGGAACGACAGCATGGGGTCCGCCATGTCCTCCGAGAGGTCCGACTCCGACAGAGGTAAGAGCGCTCGCCACCAGTGGCCACCCGTCTCCCTCGGTTGTGTCTCAGTCTTCTATTAAAGTCGTGGCCTTTGGTTGAAGTACTGTGAGCCCCATGACTCACTCGGTGTGAATCGATGGCAAACATGTGTTGACACAGGGGCTGATGTGTTAGATTTTTTTCTTTTTTCTCACCGCCGTTTGGCTTTTGTTAACGTAATGTGTTCTGCCATTTCAGAGGATGTGGAGGTTGACGTGGAGAGCATCGTGTTTGAGTGTCTGGAGGACGCAGATGAACTGGGCGGGGCACACAGAGACATGGACCACTGCTACTCCAGCCAGTTGTGGCTATGACAACAGAGGGTTGCTATGACGAGGATATACATTCCAAAAGAGACAAAAATAAATAAACAAAAAGACAAAAAAACAAAATGGAGGAAGAACAGCAGCACTAGGTGTACAGGTGACCTACAACATCCGTGACAAGTACTTAATGTTTTTAATTGTTTTCAACGAAAAAAATTGTTACTCGATCTACATTCAGCTCTGACTGAGCTAAATTGATTTTAGCAGGTTAATTCTGGGCTGCAGGCACTTAAAGACAGTCATTTCACACTATGGCAGCACTTAAAATAAGCATTTTTTTATACTAACATCATTGATTACAAATTGAAACAGGAAGAGGTGTTTTAATCAACAACGGATTGAAGAGTAGTTTCGTTGGTGTCACAATCTGTATTTCAATGGCTGTTTTTGAAGTATTTCTATATTGAAAGATACATCTTCAAATTGGTTATTTTGTTCTCTCCAACTTTTCTTCAGCTAACAAGCTTGATTTCAGGAATATTATTATGTATTATTATGATGTACAGCCAGCACTTATAGAGTAGTGTGTATTATGTGTATATCTATTAATGTAACAATAGCTGTCTTTATTTTTTATTTCTTATTTGTTATGTTGCACAAAACATCAACACAGCAGCTCCTTTGTCTTTTAAGGGTTGTGGGGTATATTACTCTGAGCAGGGCTTTAACTAAACTTAACTGGTCATGTTTGCACATTTTCTACCTTGGCAGTGAAGTCAAAATGGACCCAGAAACTTCGTTTTGTGCGAACATGAATTCTCCACACCATGTTTTCAGTTGAAACAATGCTGTCACTTACATATTATGTGGACCAATGTCACAAGAAGAAATGCAGTCTTCATTCGCACTTGTCCCTAATTAATTAATGTTCCGGAGAGCTCTCCTGACTAGCGCTATGTCGTTTGCGCTAACTCATTTGATTGCTAATGTGACTTTGAAATAGTTTTTCTATCTTTTATTTCAAATGCTCGTTACAAAAGTGCACTTCCTGTAATGCCTTGATCACATATGCAATAGATCTACCATGTTAGGGAAGTGGTGAAAAAGAATCATTTTCTATTGAAATGTAATACTGTACTTGTAATACTCATACATGCAAATGTTGCTGTGTTACTTAAGTATGTGTATACTAATCCTACTTTGTTATACTCTGAAGAGCATTGCTGCGCCTTCAGGATTGTACATACATGCCTTATGACCTTGTGTCATACAACACAACATGTATGTATGTATGTATGCATTCACCTCTTTCTCTCCTCCCAGTAATACTATGTAGCATTTTTATACTAGTGTATACCTTTTGTATGAATAAATATTTTATGTATTTAATACTAACTGCGTCTTTTCAGTCCATATAGAGGTTAATATGGTTGATTATCCAGTATTAAGTGAATGTGAATGATTTTCAGTTATTGTGAGGTGAAGTCAAGTGTGAAGTGAATGTGTGTGTGAATGGGTGGATGAGAGGCCGTTGTAAAGCGCCATTGTAAAACGCTTTGGATAAAGGCGCTATATAAGTGCAGTCCGTTTACCATTTATTACCAGCTTAATCACACCATAGAAATGAATTCCTGTTGTTACTACAGACTGAAATTGGTCTTTTAAAGGCACTGAGTAATAATCTAAAATAATAATCATAGATAAATTAGGAAAATATTATTTCAGGAGAAACACAAAATGATCCAGTTAGATAGAAAATATTTATTATCAATAAGCTGATGCCATTACAAACAAAGCACATACTTTCATGATATGTTTTCATTAGTTCCTCACTAAATCGATAGTGTATAATCAAAAATGTAGCAATTGCATTTTACTCTCTTTCTCAATAATCTTTCAAGCATAAGTACAGACATTGATATCCACTGCAATCTGTTTGCATCTGTCTATCACAATGTCAAGAGTGTCAAGTCCACAACACTCTAGCCCAGGCTGTCGATGACCGCAACTAACATGGACCTGCCATCACACTAACAACTTCAATTTGAAGCAATGAAATATCATTTTGAATTGGAAAATGAAGCACAATAACTGAAAATCATGAACCAAGCGAGTACGTGGATGAAGCAAGGTTAAGTGTGAATGAATACTCATTGAGTTTTGCTTCGGGTACCGCTAGCGGAAACATTTTTCCGCTAGATTTGAGATTAAAACAAATACAGGTACAGTAATAAATCTAACACATAAATGCTTTGTAAATCAGAGGTGTCAGTAGCAGTTTCACAACGTCTGTGTGAAAACAGACTACATCAAGTAAGGAGGTATTGTAAAAAATAAAATAAAAATCGGTGAATTGACACCTGTAACGGATAAACACAGAAGAGCATGTCGTCTAAGAGGCAGCAGAGGTAGAGTGGGAGGGGATGGGGGTACAGGCTGATGAAGTGCTAACACCAAGGCGGTGGGGAACCCCTGAGCTGTGCTCCAAAAGTCTTTAATAGCCTCCTTCCTAGTCTCCTTTTACATGACTACTTACAGTATGTGACGATATACTGTATGACAGGTTGAAGGGATCACCATGGAAACGAGTCCAGTGTGTTATATATAGCCTAATAACATATGCCATTCAGATAATGCTTTTATCCAAAACAACTTACATTGCAGAGAGTGCATACATTTCAGTATATATGGTCCCAGCGGGAAACAAACCCACAACATAAGCGTTGTTAGCGCCGTGCTCTACCAACTGAGCCACAGAGTTTGCAGGAAAAGTGCTATACAAATAAAGGTTATTATTGTTAGTAGTATTATTATAGGCGAATGTTCACCCACCTATCAAGTGGTAAGGACGCAAGGAAAGGACGCAAGGAAAGGAGGCTGGTAAAGACTATTGGGACCCTACCCCTGGCAGAGGATTGTGTCTTAAGTGCTCCACCCCCTAGCCCACTGACACTCTGAAGCTGGACGCTGTCCCTAAACACAGTCCTAGGATCAGATTACCCTACCCCCGATTCTAACTCTAACCATCAGGGGGGTAAGAAGAGCTATCTGACCCAGGACCAGAGGTTAGGGGCAACCTCTCCCTGATGATCCAGACAGCTCACACATACTGCTTCTTCTGGGCCTGTGAGGCCAGGTCTTTGGCTTTCTCTTTAGCTGCCAAGGCCGTCTCCCGGGCCCTGTCCGTGGCCGTCTCAGCCAGGGTCCTGGACGGCGTCTCGCCTGGAGGAGGGACACAACACTGTCATCAATGCAGGTCGAACCCGTTGAGGAGTAAGGACACCATAGAGGCGTTAATTAAGCAATATCACACAAGAGGTCGTGTGTGATTCGGTCGTAGGTACGAGGCCGCAGGCCAAGTACCAACGATAATCACAGCCGTGCTGATATTCAGTATAACAGCACGACCTCGAGTGTGATATTGCTTTTATACAACAGTTCTACAGCGCCATTTATTAGTTAACAGTAATAAGCGACAACAGATTATGATTTGTTTGTTTATTTAATCATAAAAATAAACTAATTCCGCAACTGAACTTCAAATGGACTGTTGCCTAGTAACCTGAACACAAACAATGTAGTCTAATTAACGGTAATTTAGTAGAACATCTGTGCGGCAGAGTGATACATATAGTTAAAAGTCCCAGTGCTGTTATACTGTATATCGGCACTCATGGAATGCCTCTTGTCCAATCAAATTACTTAGTCGGAACTAACTGTTGTATATAATAATGAATAATTCCAACTGATTGAAATCTTATCCATTACAAAACCTGATATGTTGTGTACAGACATAATGTGATGCTAACTTAGCTATTCTGTTTTGTTATGTCACCAGCAGGGTGTGTGGCTATGAACATTGCTCAAGAAAGACTAGTCTCTTTCATAAAGTAAGTAGGTAGCGTTGAGAACCGATGGCCCTTAGGGCAGGAGCCAGTCTCCTTCATAGCCTATTCTAAACTAACTCTGCCAAAGGCTTAGTAAGTAAGTAAAGCTTTATTTATATAGCGCCTTTCGTACAAGGCTTGCATAAACTAATTGCATCAGACATTGCTCCATCACAAATCAATGCATCCAGGTTCTGATAAGTGACTGAACTGATTGCCTTGATTGCTACAAAAGAATTGCTACAAAAGAAGAAAGAATTATTAACTGAAATGGTAATCATACCTTGCATCTTGGCCAGGATGAATTCAAACCCTTTCATGGTCTTTGTAACACTGGTCTTGAATCTTGCGAGGCCGAATTCCTGAAAAGTGATGACAAGCAGGGAAGGTGAATGAATTTTTTTTATGTAATCTCATTTAGACAGATAATTATATGTCCACACCACATATAACTAACATCGCTCAGTGTCACACCATCTCAAGGCTTCAACCCCACTGGGCAGTTTTACTGCTGACATGACAGACTGACTCTCTGCAATAAATCATTCGACAACTTCTACCGAAGAAAACTATTTCTCGCTGCAAGCTAGTTGGACGTTTACAGCTCTTCTAGATGCGCGATACTGGATGACACGTGTGTAAAGCCTGGTACACAAATAAGGATGTTCTAAATCTTAACAGATGAAGATAAAAAATCATGGATTGAACAGTTTTGATCGTATTGTGTGTGGTGTGCTCCGATATAAGACCACATGCATAAAGATCTGTCCTCCGACAGTCTGGAGTCTTGTCCCCCAAGCCAGAAATCGTGATCAGGGTAGTAGTACCCTGACTGACCTGTAGAGGCAGCCATGTGTGACAGGAGAAATAAAGTGCCGAAGAACGAAAAGTTAGCTCGCTTCTTGATTGGCTACATTCTATTCCACGTCACAATCGGACTCGGGTGTTGTCAATTTCGCCCACACGCATGAGGATTTTTGGCCGTAAATATTGAACACGTGTCGGCCCCGACCATTTTCCGAGCAGATTGTCGGGAGAAATGGACTCTTAACACACCTCACACCACAGGATAATCTTGTAGGATAATCTTTAGAGCCATCCGATAATCCGGCGTTTGCTGTCCTTGGTCGGAAGGGGGGAGATCGGGCCAAAATCGGCCAGATTATCTTTATGTGTAACAGGCTTTAGGGGAGGCGAGATTGACTTTCTAAGGAGAAGCCCCAGCAAAAGCAATTAGTGGAGAGCTGCCCTTTCACCCACTGACCTGGATAGCTCTGGAGAGGCCGTAGATCCGGGACGAGATGCAGGCTTGCCGCTGGATGTCCGTCCAGCCGGAGTTCTCAGGGTTGATTCCGTACTGACAGCGCTCCTCCACAGACTGACATGGGGAAGAAAAAATCGATTAAAAACACAACATTGACTACAGAACGGGGGGGGGGGGGGTATTGCATCAAAGTCACTAAAGGACAATCTAGGCCGGATTTTTAAATAAAACTTGCGGGATTGATCAAAATAAGGCTGGATTTTGTTATAAATCTCGCGGATTTATCAAAATAAGCCTGGTTTGTCCTTTAGCGACGTTGATGTGAATACTCCCTGGATTGTTAGAGTTGCACTCTATGAACAGTAATAATAACGAGAATAATAAACAGTTTCATATCTTCAGGGTGTAAGTGTGTACACTCAAAGGACGTGAGACATCAGGAGATGTCGGGGGAGAAATATCCTCGTCTGATATCCTTTCAAAAAACATTGCATGAGGAAGGGAGGGCATGCTTGCTCTTGATGACCAAGTTGTTCAGACACACCTTTCAGACACACACTTCTCCACACTGTGTGGACTATAATGTTCCTATTCCATTCCCTGTATGAACACAGGTGCTATCTACATATTGAGTGACGGCAATAACAGGACAAACGTAGTCGTTTTGCCGGTAGAAAAATAACATGCGCTTTATTCTCACACTCTGCATACGTACTGACAACAACAACATTCACTGTCCTTCGTCCCACTTATATTACGTCATTTCACCAACAATATATCCATCGCGCCTTACATTGCAGTGAGTGAGTGAATGCGTACATTTTTCAGTATATAAAACTATTATTATTATTATGATATTATACAGGTGCTAGCTCACCATCATGCGAGCGTGACTGATGTTCCAGGTGAGAGTGGTCATGGTCCTGGTCTGGGGGTCCACAATGGAGTCCTCTATGATGTAAGCCTTGCGAGCCATCTGCGCCGGGAGGTACTTCTCCGCCCAGCGAGGGGCCCGGTTGGTTTTGGTCAACAGGCGTCTGGAGATGAGGCAGTTTTCAGGCGACACCTCCCGAAAGATTATGTCCTCAGTCAAAACATGATTACTGGGAGGAGGGAGAGACAGAGAGAGAGACAGAGAGAGACAGAGAGAGACAGAGACAGAGACAGAGACAGAGACAGAGAGAGAGAGAGAGAGAGAGAGAGAGAGAGAGAGAGAGAGAGAGAGAGAGAGAGAGAGAGAGAGAGAGAGAGAGAGAGAGAGAGAGAGAGAGAGAGAGAGAGAGAGAGAGAGAGAGAGGAGATGGGAGTGAATTGTAGCCCGGTGTCACAGCGGCATTGTAGTGCAGCATTACAGTTGGCAACATTTGAGGAGGGTTGAGTTAGTAAGTGAGTAGCTTTACAACTATTTGTCTAAGCTACAGAAAATACAATCAAGCACCGTGCATACCACATAAAAAAACAAACAGTAAAACTGGCTTAACAATACCGCCCACATTCTATACATAGGCTAGTTTAATTGGCTAGCTAGACAAGATAGCTATTTATAGTGAGGCTGGCTTAAGTGGAGTTAAATGGAGCTCAAAAGAGAGTGTCTCCATTTTCTCCAAACCCCAGGGGTTAGGGGGTACCTTACCTGTAAGGGTTGGGGACGTGGGGTACCTTACCTGTAGGGGTTGGGGTAGCGCTCCCAGAAGGCGATGCACACTTGGTCCCAGGAGCTTTTCAGAAGGCTCACACAGCTGAAATACTTCACCATTGTTCCCAAAGGTTTAGCAAACACCTGGGGTCAAAAACCAACCAACAATTAACTGCATTGAAAAGGAATGGCACTATAATATGCGTGTTTACACGCACAGCACAACAATGAATGGTGAATCACAAGCTCTCACAAAGACAAGGAGAACTCATGTCAAGGCCTGCTGCGAGCAGAATGTCGCGTTTAAGTCTGGCTGCGTTCGTCAATCCGCTCTGAGAGCGCCGGGGCACACACCGGGGTCAACGTCACAAAGGGACCCGAGTAATTTGATTGGACGAGAGGCGTTCCATGAGTGCTGATCAGATTTCCAGAGCGTATTTTACGAACGCAGCCCTTTGACAGCTGTCAATCATCTGTCAAATTCCGAAGTGGGCACAGACAGCGAGAAGCTCGATAGATACGTGGATTAGGATTGGCAAGATACTAGTTAACCTTGGTATATGATCCGATTAATACAGGCAACACGCGTGTCCTTACAGACCAACTAATGCCATGTCGACAGGCACATTGGTAGATCAGGGAATGTGCTAAGCTAAGCTAGCGCCATTAACCAATCATTTCTACCTAGTTTAATCACAGCACTGATATATATACAAATACATTCTCCCACTTGATTTATTTAACAGTAAGTAAGTAAGCCACTTACCTCGAGGGCAACACCATTTACAACAGAGATAAGTTCATTTTCTACTCTACTCTGTGGAAGTGCTTTAGCCTGGCAGCGACATGTCCTGCTTCTTGATTCAGCCAAGAGGGGAAGTCGGAAGTCAACGACACATCCGGGGAGCGCAGAGCAAAGAGGAGGGGAGCGCAGAGCAAAGAGGAGGAGAGCAGAGCAGAGAGGAGGGGAGCAGAGAGGAGAGGAGGGGAGCGTAGAGCAGAGAGGAGGGGAGCAGAGCAAAGAGGAGGGGAGCAGAGCAGAGAGGAGGGGAGCGCAGAGCAAAGAGGAGGGGAGCAGAGCAAAGAGGAGAGGAGCAGAGCAAAGAGGAGGGGAGCGCAGAGCAAAGAGGAGGGGAGCGCAGAGCAGAGAGGAGGGGAGCGTAGAGCAGAGAGGAGGGGAGCGCAGAGCAAAGAGGAGGGGAGCGCAGAGCAAAGAGGAGGGGAGCAGAGCAAAGAGGAGGGGAGCGCAGAGCAAAGAGGAGGGGAGCAGAGCAGAGAGGAGGGGAGCGCAGAGCAAAGAGGAGGGGAGCAGAGCAAAGAGGAGAGGAGCAGAGCAAAGAGGAGGGGAGCGCAGAGCAAAGAGGAGGGGAGCGCAGAGCAGAGAGGAGGGGAGCGTAGAGCAGAGAGGAGGGGAGCGCAGAGCAAAGAGGAGGGGAGCGCAGAGCAAAGAGGAGGGGAGCGCAGAGCAAAGAGGAGGGGAGCAGAGCAAAGAGGAGGAGAGCAGAGCAAAGAGGAGGGGAGCAGAGCAAAGAGGAGGGGAGCAGAGCAAAGAGGAGGGGAGCAGAGCAAAGAGGAGGGGAGCGCAGAGCAAAGAGGAGGGGAGCAGAGCAAAGAGGAGGGGAGCAGAGCAAAGAGGAGGGGAGCGCAGAGCAAAGAGGAGGGGAGCGCAGAGCAGAGAGGAGGGGAGCGTAGAGCAGAGAGGAGGGGAGCAGAGCAAAGAGGAGGGGAGCAGAGCAGAGAGGAGGGGAGCGCAGAGCAGAGAGGAGGGGAGCAGAGCAAAGAGGAGGAGAGCAGAGCAGAGAGGAGGGGAGCAGAGCAGAGAGGAGGGGAGCGCAGAGCAAAGAGGAGGGGAGCAGAGCAAAGAGGAGGAGAGCAGAGCAGAGAGGAGGGGAGCGTAGAGCAGAGAGGAGGGGAGCGCAGAGCAGAGAGGAGGGGAGCAGAGCAAAGAGGAGGGGAGCGCAGAGCAGAGAGGAGGGGAGCGCAGAGCAGAGAGGAGGGGAGCAGAGCAAAGAGGAGGAGAGCAGAGCAGAGAGGAGGGGAGCGTAGAGCAGAGAGGAGGGGAGCGCAGAGCAGAGAGGAGGGGAGCAGAGCAAAGAGGAGGGGAGCGTAGAGCAGAGAGGAGGGGAGCGCAGAGCAAAGAGGAGGGGAGCAGAGCAAAGAGGAGGAGAGCAGAGCAAAGAGGAGGAGAGCAGAGCAAAGAGGAGGGGAGCAGAGCAAAGCGGAGGAGAGCAGAGCAAAGAGGAGGGGAGCAGAGCAAAGAGGAGGGGAGCAGAGCAAAGAGGAGGGGAGCGCAGAGCAAAGAGGAGGGGAGCGCAGAGCAGAGAGGAGGGGAGCGTAGAGCAGAGAGGAGGGGAGCGCAGAGCAAAGAGGAGGGGAGCGCAGAGCAAAGAGGAGGGGAGCAAAGAGGAGGGGAGCGCAGAGAGGAGGGGAGAGCAGAGCAAAGAGGAGAGGAGCGCAGCGCAAAGAGGAGCAGAGCAGAGAGGAGGGCAGCGCAGCGCAAAGAGGAGCAGAGCAGAGAGGAGGGGAGCGCAGAGCAAAGAGGAGGGGAGCGCAGAGAGGAGGGGAGCAGAGCAAAGAGAAGCGCAGCGCAAAGAGGAGGGCAGAGCAGAGAGGAGAGGAGAGCAGAGCAAAGAGGAGCGCAGAGCAAAGAGGAGGGGAGCGCAGAGCAAAGAGGAGAGCAGAGCAAAGAGGAGGGGAGCGCAGAGCAAAGAGGAGGGGAGCAGAGCAAAGAGGAGGGGAGCAAAGAGGAGAGGAGCGCAGAGCAAAGAGGAGCGCAGAGCAAAGAGGAGGGGAGCGCAGAGCAAAGAGGAGAGCAGAGCAAAGAGGAGAGGAGCGCAGAGCAAAGAGGAGGAGAGCAAAGAGGAGGGGAGCGCAGAGAGGAGAGGAGCGCAGCGCAAAGAGGAGGGGAGCAGAGCAAAGAGGAGCGCAGAGCAAAGAGGAGGGGAGCAGAGCAAAGAGGAGAGCAGAGCAGAGAGGAGAGGAGCGCAGCGCAAAGAGGAGGGCAGAGCAAAGAGGAGGGGAGCGCAGAGCAAAGAGGAGGGGAGCGCAGAGCAGAGAGGAGGGGAGCAGAGCAAAGAGGAGGGGAGCAGAGCAAAGAGGAGGGGAGCAGAGCAAAGAGGAGGGGAGCGCAGCGCAAAGAGGAGAGCAGAGCAAAGAGGAGGGGAGCGCAGAGCAAAGAGGAGGGGAGCGCAGAGCAGAGAGGAGGGGAGCGCAGAGCAAAGAGTTGGGGAGCGCAGAGCAAAGAGGAGGGGAGCGCAGAGCAAAGAGGAGGGGAGCGCAGAGCAAAGAGGAGGGGAGCGCAAAGAGGAGGGGAGCGCAGAGCAGAGAGGAGGGGAGCGCAAAGAGGAGGGGAGCGTAGAGCAGAGAGGAGGGGAGCGCAAAGAGGAGGGGAGCGCAGAGCAAAGAGGAGGGGAGCGCAAAGAGGAGGGGAGCGCAGAGCAAAGAGGAGGGGAGCGCAGAGCAAAGAGGAGGGGAGCAAAAGCCATAAATGCTCCAGCTGGTATCAGTTCACGAAGCGGGAGAGGAGAGGAGAGAGTACCTCTTGCATGAACAAACTCCCTGAAGAAATCAAACAGGCCCAAACAGACCATAACGATATTTAAATCTAAGCTAAAAACCTTCATGTTTTGCAGCAGTTATGATTAAACACAAACACTTCTATCAATGTATTTTATCCATTAACTATTGTCTTATTAAACGTTTTATCTATTTACTTCTTATATTTGCTTTTATTCATTGTCATTATTATTATTATTATTATTATTATTATTATTATTATTATTTTCTTACTATAAAGCACTTTGAATTGCCCTAGTTGTATGAAATATGCTATACAAATAACCTTGCCTGGCCTTGCCTTGCATGTCCTCATGTTGACCGCAAG
This sequence comes from Nansenia antarctica, assembly GCF_963989245.1. Lineage (NCBI taxonomy): Eukaryota > Metazoa > Chordata > Actinopteri > Argentiniformes > Microstomatidae > Nansenia > Nansenia antarctica. Next base: position 6,396,175 of record NC_137688.1, on the reverse strand, counting down.
GTGGCAGCAAAAGACCATGCAAAAACAAACACGAGCCCAGGTAACAGAATCACATCACAGAGATGGGCGGGGCATCTATCATATTTGCTGACATTCAAGCCAACATTTCTGTCAGCATTACTTTGGGGATATTCCTATGAGGGAATATCAATTTTTAATTTTCTCTGACATTTGAAAATGTTCCTCCCCAAAAGTAATTTCGTTTTTTTTCACAAGGCATCGTTTATTTTGTTGAAGGAGAATATGGCCCTAAAATCAGATAGATTCCTATGTCTTCTTACAATGATATGGATAGGATATCACCTGCAACACCATTTGAGGAGGTTGGAAGATCCAGTTCCAGAGGTCAGTATGTTCTCCTCTTTGTGACTCTAATAAAAATACAAACTGACTCATCCTCCCTTCCACAATAATTAACTTCATCACTCTTTTTACTCTCGGGTTCACAGAGAGTAGAATTACTCTCAACAACAACATCTTATTGTTGGACATGTACTGTTTATGGGTATGACGGTGGAAGTTATATAAAATATCTATTATATTATATAATAGCTCAATCTCTGGAGTGATTGGTTGTCACATTCTGAATACATGCTCTATAACTGTACACAATAGCTGCAATTCTCTTATTGACGTGTCTCACATTGAGAATGGGTTGGCATCCTTGTTATTGTCCCTATTACATAGAAGGAAACATTTTCTTTTCTTATTTCCTATGACTGCATTTGTCAAAAGACCACCAACAGTGGATACAACGTTTAAATAACACAGGGCTGTGTCTTATAACTTATTAAACATTTTGTAATGCCTTTTACATGTTTGCGAAGCCTGAGTTCTGAAACAATACTCCCAAGGCCTCTTTGTTTTACTCTTGATACATAATAAGTGGCTCACAACAGATGTTTATGTATGAGTTATACCCACTGAACATTGACTCTAGGTCATGCAGCCATTTTATTTTGACACTACAATTTCCATTTCTCCTTTTGTTTAACTCTCTAGTGTGAGTGTGAAAAGGCAATGTTGTACTCCTCAACACTGCTCCCTTTAGTACCGTAGATCAGTACTGTCACCAATTCAACAATTCAGAGAAAAAGATGATGTTTTGATTCATGTTAATTAACCAGCATTAGATCTGCCATTCTAGCGGATATAGTTTGTTTTAATGAGGTTACAACCAAAGTTTGACTGTTTGACACATCATTGCGTTCATTGGACAGTAGTATTTCTGCACAGGTACCATTGACAGTTATATGAAGAGCTTTACATAAAAGGTTTCACATGCAATGCTTTCACTTTGAGCCTTTGCGGGTTTGATTCAAGATAACAGGTAGTCAAGGCAACGTAAATCATGTCGAAAGGTTGCGGTTTCATCACAAGCCAGAGGTCCGTAAAAGGTCCATATCAATTCACACATTCGTCATTGATAAATATGAGTTGCTTTTCAAATGTGAGAGGGGGGCCTTTTAAACAGCAGTGGGAGGGTGTCCACCGTTGCGCCCGTTTAAAGTCAACCCCCGCATAGACCGGGTCCTGAAGGACCCCTCCGGGTGAATGGTGTCCGATTTATCCTCACACCGGAAAAACATTAGGAACCCGTTCCTGTAGTTCTTGTTCATATACCCGTAGAGGAGGGGGTTGGCGAAGGTGGAGCACATGGCGACGATGTGGAACAGCGTGTAGATCAGCTTGTACTCTTTAAACCTGAGCACCAGGTCAAGGTCGCTGGCCAGCTGGAACACGTGGAAGGGCAGCCAGCAGGTGGCGAACACCACCACCATCAGGGCCAGCATCTTGGTGGTCTTCTTGCGCCGGTTGACGCTGTCGCTGCGGGTGGAGGGGCTGACGTGGTTCTTCAGCTTCACCCAGATGCAGATGTAGGCGTAGCTGATGATGGCCAGGGGGAAGACGTACTGCAGGAGCAGCATGGACAGGCTGTAGATGACCCCGTCCCTGCCCGTGCCGTTGGGCCACTTCTCGGAGCACACCACGATGCGCAGGTCGATGGAGGGGATCTCCTCGTGACGGTACTCCCGGAAGATGGCCAGCGGGCCGGCCAGCACGGCCGCCAGGACCCAGGTGAGGGTCATGATGAGGAAGCTGGACCTCCAGGTGAGCCGCTGGCCCAGGTGGTAGATGATGCAGCGGTAGCGCTCCAGGGCGATGACGGTGAGCGTCAGGATGGACACGTGGACGCTCAGGGCCTGGGAGAAGGGCACCATGTGGCACAGCACCGCCCCGAACATCCACTCGTCCAGCAGGGTGTAGACCAAGGTGAACGGCAGGCACAGGGTGTCCACCAGCAGGTCGGCCAGAGCCAGGTTGGCGATGAAGAAGTTGGTGACGGTGCGCATGTTCCTGTAGCGGAGGATCATGTAGATGACCAGGGCGTTGCCCACCAGGCCCAGGAGGATGATGAGGGAGTAGGCCGTGATGAGGGTGATCTGCACCCCCAGGTGCTTGGTGAAGTCAGTGTGGAAGCCGGGCCTGTAGATGTCGGCACCACTGTCGTTACCCAGACCTGCATCGCCTTGGTGCCAGTAGGGGGCCCCGTCTGTTTCGACAAGCGTCACGTCACCTGTGCTGTTGGATGGGTCTGAGGGGAACATTTCAGCAAGGGGAACTATGGGTTCAAGTCAGTCCAAATGCCTGTGGTGGGAAAAACAAAACAAAAGATGGTGGTGAGGTTATCTTACAGTACCATGTGACAGACCTCAGACCCAATAGCCCCAAACCACAATTTCTCTGTCTAGGTTGCTATTCACAGACGTTTAGATGACGGACAGCGGGCACCCCCATCTCAGCATGGTTATATACTCTAGATGAGGGTGAAGTTAGGACTGGAGTGTACTGGAGACAGTGTTTACTTTCAGTGTTTTGAACAAGCTCAATTTGAACACCAAATTAACCGTTAGGTTAATTAATCCATTAAAAATGGACACGACACATTAATCGGTTTAATCATTATTTAATGAAAATGGAAATACATTTGGAGTATAAGTTTGGAGGTTACGGTTGGATGGCGTATTTGGATGGCTCAGCTCTGCATAGCTCCCAGTTTAACACAAAATAACAAAACACCATATGAAAGGGAGGCCAGGATGTATCAAACCCCCTGTAGGAAGGTTACGCACAAAGCAAACTCCATCGCGTGGGTGGAGGCTGGGGCGGAGGGTCAAGGCTGGGGAGGTGGGCTGAATGACCAACAAGGAGTACTGTTATAGCTGGTGGCGTCAGGGTTGGACCATGGTGGAGTGTTGCATAAGGCCGTGTTCACACTTGACTTCTTTTTTTAGAAAAAAGCGCGGCCTTCAGCGCCTTTTTACATACAACCCTATGGGAAAAAAAGGAAAAAGGCGGACGCTTTCAAGTGTGTACAAGTCAAGTGTGAACACGGCCTAACACGGCTCTTTGAAGCCGTGTCCGTGAACATGTGATGGATGTTTCGCATACGTGTAAATCAGCTGTCCATCACCTCAGGGACCCTGCCTGAACTAAGCCAAGCCTCATGCATTTAAAGAAATATCGCCAAATCTAAGAAAACTTGGTGTGAATAAAACACACACTGAGTAAAGTTTTGTTTTTTTTAAAGTTTAAATAAAATGTTACCACTATCATATCAATGTTTCTGCCCAATTGTGAAAACAATCTAACAAAATTTGATTGGAGAACTGGATTCCCTGCAATGCTGTAAAAGCCAAACACATGGTTTTAGTAAATTACTGCAAATTGATAATCAGTTGCCTTAATCCCCAAGTGCTGGTTCACGCCCTGGTTCACATACTGTAAATACTACAATAATTTAATATAATAACATATTATAATAACTATAAATACATGTTCTCTAGCATTATGACTGCCAACGGCCCCTGATCATAACATAGATTATTAGTTTCTTATGACGACTGATGAATTGATGACTCACTTACTCAGACCAAGGTATTTGGCTAAATGCCAAACATAATGTAAATGTAAACTACCCATATCACATCAATGTTTACCCAAGTGTTCGTTCCCGCCCTTAACAACCACCCATATCACATCAACGTTTCAGCCCGATCATCAAAACAATCTAACCAGATTGGATTGGACAACTCTATTCCCTGAACTGCTGTAAAAGTTAAACAGATGGTTTTTAGTAAACGACTGCGAATCAATTGATAATCAGCAGTCTTAATCCCCAAGTGCTGGTTCACGCCCTTTAACAACTACATTGATTAGAGAACTTAGTTTGATTAGAGAACACGAGGCTTAGTTTCCACTCCCTAGAGACTTGTTTCATCTCTCCCAAGGAACAGATCAACCTGTTCCATAGGGGCTAAAACAACATGGTGGATGGAGGCTATATGTCCTGGATGAGTCAGCCCTTTGAGAGCCAGAGTTCAGGACATCTCTCACCCAGTCAGAGAGACTGCGTCCCACTGGGGAGGGTATTAAAATGTCATCTGTATGTCTGACAGTATGTCCCGGGCCCTGCTGCGACTCTACTGTATGTCTGTGAAAGATGTGCCCTGCCGTGCTCTTTCACTGCGCTCTACTCTACTACCCTGTCTGTCAGTCGTCACTCCCATCACTCCAACTATACCTAACCCCTCCTGTGAACCGGCAAAAGTCACGGTTCGCAAAAATCCCCCATGTGTAAAGAAAGATGACTGTATATGTGTGTTGTGGTAAATGTACACGTATGTTCTCTCTCCTGTTACTTAAGTGGCTACGGCGACCACTCGTATCTTTAAAGGCATAATCAATTGTTATTTAAATTCATCTCGTCATATACACACATTCACTAAGTTTCCAAGTACGGAGAAGGAAAGTCAAGTTGGTGTCAGTTTGAGTATTGATTGAACTGGGGCATCCGTGCAGACAAAGCACATCCCTCTAAATCTCCCAATGTTTCCTTCTGGGACCTGGCTGAGACAGAGAGGACACTACTTACTGAAAGGTCACCTCCTCAGTGACAGACACTCTTGAGTTGTTTTGGGGATCCTCTGCTTCGGCCTGTCATTGAAAGCATGGGAACTGAGAGAATGTGTTTTATAGCGGCTGTAAATCTCTTTGAGTTGTTAGAGCCTTTTATCATCATTTTCTGGCAACCATTTTCGAACAATGTTCCAATTTAGTGAAAATAACATATGTTTAGGAAAAACATGATAGACGACTAGATGATAGATGACTAGAGAGAGAGAGAGAGAGAGAGAGAGAGAGAGAGAGAGAGAGAGAGAGAGAGAGAAGAGAGAGAGAGAGAGATTGCATACATGATTTCAAACATCTTCGAACGAGGTTCCAATTTAGTGAAAATAAGATATTGGAACATCAAGATAACAATAGAGACAGAGAGAGGGGGGGGGAGAGAGAGAGAGAAAGGGGGTGGAGAGAGAGGGGGAGAGAGAGAGAGAGGGGGGGGAGAGAGAGAGAGAGAGAGAGGGGGGGGGGAGAGAGAGGGGGGGGACAGAGGGGGGGGGAGAGAGAGGTGGGGAGAGAGAGAGAGAGAGAGAGATTGAATACTTGAATGCACAGTGTTTCAATCAAACAGCGACCATACCATGTCTATCATCTCTGAAGTCACTGTAGTGTCCCAGGGGGACAGCAACAACAACAGGGATGCAGGCTGATATATGGAATGAGCTAGAAGGATCCCAATGGGCCATGTCAGTAAGACGAGACGAATCGTGGACTGAACCGTGTCTACGTTTAGGATTCTGAGATTGTGACCATAACAACTGCTTACTGCTGCCAATAAAACAATAGGCCTGTATACCTACTAGAATTTCAGATCACCAAACACAGCAGTACCAGTGGAATAGACAGTTGGAGGTAGAATCACAATTATCTTATTTTTGACAATGCTTGTAGCCTTAATAGGCTGCGTAGGGCAACCTGTCATTCACACCTGCTGGTCTAGCCAAGTTTATTGTGTCTTGTCAACATTTCTTTCCTCCCTGCATATACAATCATTTGTTTTGATGCATGCACTATTGATGTGCAATTCACACCATCATTTAAAATTAAAATTAAAATCTACCATAAGAAAATCACAGCGCATTTCTAAATACATATACAAATAAAGGTTATTATTATTATTATTATTGCCTCATGTAGCAACAGTGCGTTATTTCTCCCTATACACATCAGTTTAATGCTTCATAATAATCAGGTGTCACAGAGAGATAGAAATGCTACAAATGGCTCAAATAAAAACATTTTCTCAACACAGACGTTTTTGCTCTGAGACATACACTTGCCTTCTAAAATAGCCTATACAGATGACAAAAGTGTGTTAGATATAACTTTTCATAATTACGCATGACACTTTCAAATCAATATTTATCTCATTTTCATAAATGACAGTCGGAGCATCGGCTATAGTTGCAGTGTATATTATTGAGCAACAAATGGCACACATCTATATATTATCCTTACATTTAACACTCACCTTCTATCCACAGTATATCCTCTTTGGCAAGTGGCTCTCCAAACGAGATGTTGCGCGGAACTGAAGTGAAAATCCCGAGGCTCCTCCCAAGCACCCAGCGCATATATTGGGGCTGCGTTCGTAGATTTTTCCTAAGAGCGCCGGAGCGCACACTGGGTTCAGCGTCATAGAGCGGTCAAGTAACTTGATTGGACAAGAGGCATTCCTTGAGTGCTGATCAGATTTCCAGAGCGTGTTTACGAACGCAGCCACAGTGAGGCTGTGCGCTGCACGCAGGGTGTCTCCTATCAGTGACAGTCTATCACGGAGACCTCGGAGCGCAGGAGACCTCGGGGGAATATCACAAGCCTTGTGATATGTTTCCAATCTGAAACCAATACATTATTTTTCAATTTGCATTTCATAATGCATTACAAATTAATGGTTCACTTCTTTCTTTCACTGTCATATTTTCTCTTAGATCGGCCTGTTTCATATTCAGCACTGATCAATAGGCAATGTAACAGTATCTCTCAGATTCTCTCTCATGTGATAATGACGAAAAACATCAAAGTTTTGCTTCAGGGTCTGTGCGTGATTCAATTCATTATATCGCATCTCTGCCTGGAAATCTATGGGAGAAAGTCCTGCACAGGGTTTCAACAAATACCGCGCTGGAATCTAGTTATTGACTTACAGTTAACCTGACCTTTGCTTGTAGTAGCCTACACTTGCTGCTTGTAGTACACTTGGGTGTAGTATACTTGCATAAAACAAGGGCGAATTAACGTCCTTCGTGCGTGTGTGTCCTTGTGTGTGTGTGTGTGTGTGTGTGTGTGTCCTTGTGTGTGTGTGTGTGTGTGTGTCCTTGTGTGTGTGTGTGTGTGTGTGTGTGTGTGTGTGTGTGTTTAAAACACCGTCTCTAACATTGCTTGCTGTAGATTACATTTCCTGATATATCACAGATCCAAATGATTTCAATAGACCTGATAATGATCAATACCACTTTTTCATAGCCAATAGCGATTCTGAGTAGGAGTCGGTCGATTCCGAGTACCGATCCAATAAAAGGCTATTTTAAAAAAACAGCTGTGTGTGGATTATCTGTGCTTGGCATCATTCTTCTAAGTCCATACCGCAAATGCTTTTTATTGCTGTGGAGCTCAGCTGTCAGTTGACGCACATTTTTACCAGTTTGCATCGTGTCATCAGATCTGATTCCCAATCTCCCATTTTAGGCCAATATCCGCAATATCCGTTTACAAATGTAAACTCTTTATATTTTCAAGATTCAATACTTTATTGCCTGTAGGATTTGTTTCAGTGTATAGCTAAAAACAAGCACAATTCCACACAGTAACATCCATCCATATACACATAGTATAAAATATAGATGTCATAGAAGAGAAATAGTACTGGGTCAGTCCATAAATGGTGCTTTTCCACTACAGGGCCAGGCCAGCCCAGGTCGACCCGGGTCAGCCCTGTTCGTGAGATTCTCAATAGAGAGGTTCATCATGTGTTCAGCCTCTGGTGCTGTTGAAGAACAGCACTGTTTAGCAATGCAGCCATGTCATCATTTGGTCTGGTAAGACCTTTTAAACTTGCTTGCACTCTGTTTTCGTCTCAGATATAAACTTTGAGGTTTAGCTATGTGCAAAAGTCTGTTTCTCCTCCAAAAAATAAAGTCCCCAGCCACAGCGAATGGTTATGGGAATCAATGCATGAATGTACTGAGTGAGTGCATTTGTTATATAATGATGTAATGATTGCAGGTCTGATTGAACCAGCAGCAGAGATTGCTTCTATCGATCGGCTCTAAAGGCACAAGCTCCTCACCTCAATTTACACTTTCAATTATGAGAACAAAAGCCTACGAGGCCCCTCTGCAGTCAGAGGGGATGTGTTCTAACGCCACGCAACCTTTTAGTGATTTATGCATAAAACGGCTGCTTTAGAGTGCCACTTTATTTATCTTTGCCTTATTTTGCCTCATTTGTCTTTTTATAACTGCGGCCACTTTATTTCTCTTTTTGCTGCAATGTGGAGGAACTCTGAAGGCTAGGAATCTTTCTACAGGTACTAGAGTCTACAGGTACTACAGGTGTCAGGGGGGGGGGTACTACAGGTACTACAGGTGTCAGGGGGGGGGGGGTACTACAGGTGTCAGGGGGGGGGGTACTACAGGTACTACAGGTGTCAGGGGGGGGGGTACTACAGGCACTACAGGTGTCAGGGGGGGGGGTACTACAGGTACTACAGGTGTCAGGGGGGGGGGTACTACAGGTACTACAGGTGTCAGGGGGGGGGGGTACTACAGGTGTCAGGGGGGGGGGGGTACTACAGGTGTCAGGGGGGGGGGGGGGTTATTTTTTCCATGTACCCAATAGGCTAGGTGCACGATCTCCCTACTTCCTGAAAGGCACCTGGCATGAACATATCCTGTCTCACTCTATTGGTTTAATTGATCAATCAGCTGTGCGGTAAACTGTTGGAACACACAGTGCACAGCTGATTAATCAATTAAACCAATAGAGTGAGACAGGATATGTTCATACCAGTTGCCTTTCAGGAAGTAGGGAGATCATGCACCTAGCCTATTAATTCAAGCTCAAGCACTGGACTCCAACATACATGTAACATACACGTAGGTCTTCCAGACAGTCTCAGGATGAGATGTCGTCGGCCAGTGGAGCCGTCTTCCCTCTCCACGCTCCACAAGCCCTCCTCAGCCCCGGTAATACTGCTGGTGTCACTGATCTAAACTGACAATCAGACATTGGCGCCTACCATGCATCAACTGAGGTTGCATACTCTCTGTCTCTGTATCTCTCTCTCTCTCTCTCTCTCTCTCTGTCTCTCTCTCTCTCTCTCTCTCTCTCTCTGTCTCTCTCTTTCTCTCTGTCTCTTTCTTTCTCTCCCTCTCTCTCTCTGTCTCTCTCTTTCACTATCTCTCTCTGTCTCTCTCTCTCTCTCTCTCTCTCTCTCTCTCTCTCTCTCTCTCTCTTTCTCTCTCTGCTTGGACTGTTCTGCTATTTCTCACAGAGCAGGTTGAGAGACAGGAGGAGCCAGGGTGCAGGGAAGCAGAGGTGACAGCAGGACTTTAGTCTTTGCAATTAAAACATATTGATTTAAAAGAAGAGGCACAGCACAGTCACCAGTAAAGATTTTTTTATTATACAGGTAAATCCTAAGTGAAAGCTATTCCAGTTATTTCTGCTGACACTCAAGGTATTTATGCTTTCAACCAAGCTATGGCTGACTAGTTTAAAAGACTTGGGTGCAGTTTTGTAATTGTTAGGTAAGAATAAGTGCTATGGTGGTGGCCACCAAATGTGTGGTTCTGCTCATGTTGAAGAAAAATAGATTATTTTTGGCCTACATGTCTGTCAAACCTCCCTGATAACAGGGCCATTAAACAGAGTAGTTCAAGAGAAGACTAATGACTTTAATTAGCCTACTGAAAAAGCCGCAAGTGGATCATCATCACGCGTGTGAAGTGTTTTTACGTTTCGAGAAAAGCCGCCCACAAATGAAATGGGTTTTTTGTTCGCTTTGTTTTTTCATAATTATTATTATTATTATTATTATTATTATTATTATTATTATTATTATTATTATTATTATTATTATTATTATTACGTTATAACGCTCGACTGTTTACTTTGTAGCCTAATCTGATATAATCTCTCTCTCTCTCTCTCTCTCTCTCTCTCTCTCTCTCTCTCTCTCTCTCTCTCTCTCTCTCTCTCTCTCTCTCTCTCTCTCTCTCTCTCTATATATATATATATATATATATAATATATTATATTATATTATTATGATATTTAGAATAATTATTATATTAATATATTATAATACATATATTATATTATATATATATATATTATATTATATAGATTATATATAGATTATATTATATAGATTATATATATATATATATTATTCTTATATTATTATATTATATTATATATATTATATTATATTATATTATTATAATATATATATATATATGGACCAACCAAAGCTGACTTTTCGCGCAGCGCAGTACACCGTGTTCCCTGTTATGTTCCCAACTCCGCAGGCAAAGTGGGCTGCGCTCGTAAATTTGCTATGGAAAATCTGATCAGCACTCACGGAACGCCTCTTGTCCAATCAAATCCCTCGGTCCCTTTATGACGTCGAACACAGTGTGCGCTCCGGCGCTCTCAGAGCAAATTTACGAACGCAACCCTGTGACTAACTAACTGACAGCATCTGGGCTGAACTCTGAAGTCTCTCCGCCGAGATTCGAGCTACAGTGACAGTAAGTCACCAACTCCTTCTTCTTTTCTTCGTCTTTAGCGGCTTTAGCTTTTATCAATCACTAAAAAAAAGTTATTTTAAATGAAAGGTTTAGGTCTGTTTCTGTAGTCTTAGTCTTGGAGCTAGCTAGCAGCTAGCAGGGCTATGTATGTGCAGACAGCCAGCTAGCTAAGCAGACAGGTGGGACTCAATGTGAAAGTGAAATGACAGAATACAGAAGATCCTTATAGAATCATAATATAAGATACAATCGCATTTAGCAAGTCACTTGAGAGCTTGTTAGCTGAAAGAAAGGGTCTTCTTTTAGCTTGTTTACTAGTAGCCCTCTTCTTGCATGTTATGTGTTATGTAATGATATTATGAGAGTAATTTGATTTGGTGAATGGCTGGCTGGCTGGTTGTGTGGTGAATCATGCTAAGCCAGCTAGATATCTACACTAGAAAGACTACAGAAAGATTCACAACTGGGCTTGAATGGAAGCTAAGAAGGTCCCCTTTAAAATGATAGCAAACATTATATAATCATAAATCATTGAAAAATGTCCTCTAAAATGCAATTTTCTTTAGGGGGGTGATCAACTTTATGAGCTGATATAACTGTGATAAAGCTACCACTTAGGAATGGTTATTATCATACCAAAATATCATCTACAGACATGTATCTGGTTAAGTTCTGCTACCCTGAGTGGTAGAAAGCAAAAGGTTAAATGTCGAGCTCTGGCCCACATGGACCAGCCTACACACGGATCAGCCTTGTGATCAGCAGTCTAAAAGGTCAAACAGCACCTACAGCAAAACACAGACTGGAAAACCCTCATCCTCCACTCTTTCTTTTCCTCTGTCAGGAGCTCTTGGAAACGTAAACAACACCCCCCCCCCCCACCCACCCACCCACCCACCATGGCCACAGCTCCCTCCAGCAAGAGCAGCCTCAGAGAAGACCTGACGTGTGCCATATGCTACGACCTGTTCACGGAGCCTGTGATGCTGGCCTGCATGCACCACTTCTGTAAGTCTTGCATCTCAAGGTACTGGAGGAACGTGCATGGGCCCGTCTCCTGCCCCCAGTGTCGCAAGGAGTTCAGCACCAAGCAGTTCCAGACCAACTACCTGGTCACAGCCATGGTGGAGAAGGTCAGGACCAGCACTTCTGACACTTATGTGAAGAATCTAGAGGTGAGTTATTAAATCTGTTCACCTGTGCGCCGCCTATAGGCTAGCTACGTGATTTGCGTTAGATTGACAAGTCTCCTTTGTTGCTGGTCCCTTGTTGCTTAAGGATAGGGTGTGGGGGGGAGGATAGGGTGTGAGTTTGTTGGAAACCTGCCACCGTGAAATTCAGTTTGAAGTTCCAACAACTTCCTCCTCCATAATAATAATAATAATAATAATAATAATAATAATAATAATAATAATAATCATAGTGATATGAAACCAGGGGGGTATTCCATCAATGTCCCTAAAGGAAAATCTAGGCTTATTTTGATAAGTCTCGTGAAACTAGCCTAAATCCTGCAGGTTTGATCAAAATAAGCCTGGATTGTCCTTTAGCGACGTTGATGGAATACCCCCCCAGTGTCGGACATTAGCTGTTGTGTTTCTGCATGTGCACACAATTCGAAGAGGCAACCACAAGAGACAGAAAGGCAAAAACCTGTAAGTCCTCTACCCTAGAAAACCCCAGGCCATAACAACATGTTGATATTACACGCCGAGTATGGGTTAGGACACTCCATTTTAGAAACTTTCAAAGGACCAAAAACAAGTGTTTTAATATTTATTTGAAGAAAGATCTCTGGATCTCTGATCCCCGATCGCAACCGATTAAACATCGTCATTACAGCCATTAGGAGGCTTTTAGAAAGCTTGAACGATACATATTGCACCTTGTTAAGATTGTTAGATCCAGATATTCTATGAAACATCCGTTGTACAGTTCATGATGTGTAGCCGTAGTTCGTTTTAGACAACCTGAAGAGGTTTTCAAAGTGTTACCTGCTTACATCCAAGCAAATGGGTATTTAACTGAATTGCGGGGAGCTTCCGAGCTTCTGACCTTTGCGTTATAAAAGTGAACAGAAATGTCTTCTCCATGTTGTACCCTTTCACTGTCTATGGACTAGCAGTTGGCTAGGCGGCGCATTGCACTATGACAATAAATCAGTCACCTAAATTGCTCGAACCAAAGGTCACCTTCTGCTCCCGTTATATATTGTTTTATATCAGCTATTGTATGCCCTGCGAGGTCCCACGAGGACATGAAAACAAGACCTGAGAACAGTTTTGTCAATAACTTTGTCAAAAATAAAGAGAAAATTATACTCTGAAGGCCCATATCAAGTTGACTACTTACAATTAGCTTTTCAATGTTACTTGTCAGAAACAACTGAAAGATTCCCTGGAGACACACCGTCTGAGGAGGGAGGACTTCATCAACCTCATCCGCAGGGACAAAGAGAAGATCGACACCATAAAGGTAAACTGGTATTAGCCCAAGAGACGGCTGCCCTTTAGAGATAAGAAGGAATATCTGGCCCTAATGGTTGTTTGCATATGGGGCGGGAGGGGGGGGATTTGTGTGTGTGTGAGTGTGCGAGTGTGTGTGTGTGTGTGTCTGTCTGTCTGTTTGTGTGTGTCTCTGTGTGTGTGTGTGTGTGTGTGTTTGTGTTTGAGAGAGTGTATAAAAAGTATATTAAGAGTTAATAGGAACACACACACACAGACACACACACGGATACATCTCTGTAGCAATACTGTTGTCAACACGGCTGGTATCCCCCTCTCTCTCTCTCTCTCTCTCTCTCTCTCTCTCTCTCTCTCTCTCTCTCTCTCTCTCTCTCTCTCTCTCTCTCTCTCTCTCTCTCTCTCTCTCTCTCTCCCCCCCCTCCCCCCTCCGGTCCAGAGAGTCGGGGTGGAGCTGCAGGCCCGGGTGCAGGGGGAGTTCCAGGCTCTGCAGCACCTCCTGCAGGAGGAGGAGGCGTGTGTGCTGGAGCAGCTGAGGAGGGAGCAGGAGGAGGCCCTGGAGCAGCTGCAGCGCCACCTAGAGGGCTTCCGAGGAGCAGTCAGAGAGCTGGAGCAGGGCATGGCAGCCCTCCAAGAGGCCGTGGCCGCGACAGAACACAACGTACTGGTGGAGGTGAGGAAGCCGGGTTCTGTGGGAGGTTTAAAGGGATAGTTTACCACAAAACTAATGTTTTTTATATGTTGTCATATCTTAGAAAATGTTTAAAATGGAGTTGAGATCAGTATCCCACACGTTAAGATCAATCGGCAGGCCTCAGACCAGATTAACGTGAAATGTCAGTGTCAGTGTCAGTCTTGTTTATTTTGGGGTTCATTTTCCCATTTATGGTATTTTTTGTGAGGTTGATTCAGTAATGCTTCTTCCAGATAACACTGTATTGCCTTTTCTTTCCCTCCAGCTGCCTCAGTTTCGGTGAGTGTACATATTAGAGTTCTGATTGATTGATACCCAGAGGAATTCTGGCCCCTTTCTTTTATGATTTATAACTTTATCCCCAAAAGATGTAATTTGTAGAATAAATGACCCGAAAGTAAATGTGTGTTGGCTTTTTCCACCAGACCGCCCATGAAGGTGGACAGGGAGCCAGAGCTTGACATTAATGCATTCAGCAGCAAATACATGGCCCCATTACAGTACATTACATGGAGGAGGATGTTTACAGCACTTAAACCAGGTAATTTCTCTTCTGATGTGTTCTATTATGAGCGACAGGAAGGTGCAAGCTTGATGAGAGCAATTTACCCATTTCATTTTAGCTTTGAAATTATTTGTCTGGAAAAACACTGTTTTGTTGTTTGGGTTTTAGTCTGAGCACCAAGCACTGACTCACTGTAGCGGCGATGAACTCTGTCTGTCTGATAACTTTCTTGCACACCACCATGTTAACACATCGTGAGCTTAGAATTATAAGGTTCTCTTATAAGGTTATCTTCGTTTAGGGTAGTTCAGAGATATTGAGTGTCAAAGTTTTTACATTCCATTATGTTTTGTGAGATGGAACCGTTGTATTTGATTAATTACTAACAAGAAAATGTCAACATTTTAAAAATAACACCACACAGGCATTAATAAACACCTAATGGATCAGTATTGTAAAAAACAAAATGTTGACCAAAAATTTAGATAGAACCTTATAATTCTAACGTCACGACATGTTAATGATTGTTTTGGACATATACATTGAACAACTGGTGCTTAGTAACTGTTCTAACTCTTTCAACACCAACAAAACCACTCAATTCTCCCCAGGCCCGGCTCCTTTAACCTTCGACGTGGACACGGCCCACCCGAGCGTCCACATCTCCAGGGACAGGACCTTAGCGGTGGAGTGCGACGGCGTGGCGCCTTACCAACGCAACCCCAAGCGCTTCCTCCAGTGCGTCAACGTGCTGAGCGCCCAGGGCTTCCAGGCGGGCCGCCACTACTGGGAGGTGGGCGTGGGCAGCAAGGCCAAGTGGGACGTGGGCGTGGCGTCCGAGGGGGTGGACCGGCAGGGCCGGGTCAAGCTGAGCCCGGAGAGCGGCTACTGGACCCTGCGGCTGCGCGACGGGGAGGAGTACTCCGCCGGTACCCAGCCCTGGACCCGGCTGCAGCTCAACACCGCCCCCCAGAGGATAGGGGTGTTCCTGGACTGTGAGGAGAGGAGGGTGTCCTTCTACAACGCGGACGACATGAGCCTGCTGTACTCCTTCACCAACGGGCCGAGGGGGCGGGCCTTCCCTTTCTTCAGCCCGTGCATCAGCGCCAACAGCCAGAGACCCCAGCCTATCCAGCTGCTGCATTTCCCCCCAGTCGCTCTCACTGGCTAGGCCTTTGTTTTAATAAACACCTAGTCCTCAAAAAAACAAAGATAGTTTGGTTCCTAATCGTTCGGTTCCTAATCTAGCCGTTTACGTCATCGATTGACCCAAGAATCCACTCTACACCAAGTTAAAATTAGCTTTCATTGCTGGAACACTTTATAGCACTTAGAATATTAATATGCATCTGCTTCCATCTACATTTCTACTAGACCAAACCATGCATCGTGCATTTGTACTATTATGTCTTAAATCAGCATAAAATATCTTTGCCCTTGCATGGACATTTAAAAATGAGAGGTTGTGCAATAAATGCGGTCTTGTTTGGTACTAGTGTTCCTCCTTTTACATTGTCATTTGACACGTTGTAAAAAATATGTCTTCGTGTGTAGGGGTCACTCTTAACATATCTGTTGTGACCTAGTTACACTGCACCATTGAATTGCACCTTTTTTCGTTTATGTCATGACTACATTGTGTCTTTTCTTTGTTTGAAGAATACTCTCTGTTTTATTTTGACATAGTGTTTGTTTGTTTGTTTGTTAATTCATTGCGGCATACTTTATTTCAATATGATTAGAAATTAATTCACTACACACGAGATTTGTGGCTACTATGCAATCATTTTCTCCTGTCTCTAAATCTTAAAGTATATTTATGCTGTACATTGACAACTTTCATCACTATTGCACTATATCTTTAGGGACGATGAAGTGTAGAATTTAATCAGAATTTATGTAAACCTATGCAATAAGTATTGTTTAGATCAAAGTCACTCACTGTAAATACCAAGATTCTTTTCACTTTTATGAGATTCATTGTTAAGGAAAACTTAGGACTGTTTTATGATTTTACTCTGGAAAAAAACCCAAATGTTTATTGTAACTTGCCAATGATAATAAACAATAAACTAAATCAAGTTCACGTGGCTTGCACTAACATTGTCTTAACATTTTTAACAAGAGGGCAACGGTGCTCTCTAATTACCTGAGGCAGTTTCTGGGTCAGGGGATGTCCATAAACCTCGTCAAAACAAACACACAGCAACACAGAAACAACATAAAGCAACGTTTATGAGACAACGACTTCAACCTTAAGTGTATGTAAACTTCCGACTTCGACTGTACCCTTTCACCAGGCGGACGGCGAGCGGGGCCTGGCAGAGCAGCTGGCGTGGATGTGTTGGACGCGGTTGGATGAGGCATCCCTGACACTCCAAACAACGAGGATGGGACCTCGGTTATCTTCCACAAACACACAATGGCGCCAACGTCCTGTTTCCTCCTCTGGGGTGAGAGGTCAAGCAAACAGAATGACAGTGGGGATGCCTCCAAGCTGTTTAACTGGCCTCAGGGGCAGGTCGAGCAGGATGCCCCCGGTCTCCCCCTGCTGCTGACTGGGCCAGTGACACACTCTAGGACACAACACTGGAGCAGGAACCAGAGGGGGTCGTTTACCAAAATCTTCACATCAAAACGGATAGGGGGGGGACGGGGGGGGACGACGTTATGGGTCAATTTCAACAGACAGGCCTTAAACCACCCCCAATCCTAGGCGGGGGGGGGGGGGGGGGGGAAGCATCTTCAATGGAGGATTTCACATCGAAAGTGTGATTTCGTCCAGGACTATAGGTTTGTCTGTGAAACCCGGGCCATTATTATGTACAGCAGGATATGTGAACAATACTGCTTTATAATGTCACTCTGTCTTTGACGGTTTATTCCTCCAGCACATTCCACCTCTCAGTAAGCTGCTGGGATTTCTCTAGGTACCCCTGAGACGGGGTTGAAGAAGAACATTTAATCTAAAAATTGAACAAGCCATCGACACCTACCTCCTTTTAGACTACGCCCACGATGTTGTTCTGTAACTATGTTACATAATGATCCCATAATGAGCATGCGCTCGCTACTACATCACTCTCTTTGGAAGAGAATGTTCCCTGCCTGTCTCACTGAGGGCTAAACCAAATGCCAGACATTAATATATACAGTACATAATATATAATATATACATGCCATTTAGTTGGCATGTTTATCCAAATCGAATTACACGGCAGTGAATGCATAAATCTTTCAGTATATATGGTCCCGGTGGCAACATTGTGACAAGAGGTCCATATTCAGCAGCTATTTGCGTTCATGAATAAATTAAAAGATACATTAAAATCTCTGGAGTCTAAAGCCTTGAATTGGAACACCACCGAGCAGCAGAGGAGAGAGAGGCTCCAGCAGAGTTGTGAGTTGTGTCTCTGTGCAGGAATTGCGGTGAGCGAGGGGGGCATGCTCCTGCATCCATATCCTTCCTATGATAGTGGTTGTGGATCCGTAATGTGTTTCCTGAGCCCAGAGGATGGGCCGGATGGAGTGGTGGCACTTCAAGGACAGGTCCTTGAGCCTTCTCCCTCAGGATCCTGCCAGAGAGGAAGCCACAACCTTTCATGTGACAGAGGGTGAATGAAAAATCAGGACAGCTAAATCATTACTGTTACTACTACCACACTATGAATAAAAAAAACGGTTAGCATGGTTGTGTTATTAATTATTATTATTGTTATTATTATTAATTATTATTATTGTTAATGTTATTGTTATGATGATGATGATGATTATTATTATCACTTTACCATTTATTGTTGTTGTCCTTTTAATCGTTCCGGTATACCTTCATGACATTACATAACATGGGGCGGCGGTGGCGCAGGAGGTAGAGCCGGCGTCTAACGGTCGCAAGGTCGGCAGATCGGCGATTCGAACCACATGTTGAGGTGTCCTTGGGCAAGACTCTGAACCCCAAATTGCTCCCAATGAGCGGGCCGGCCGGCGCCTTGCAATAGTAACTTGCCACCACTGAATGTGTGTGTGAACGGGTGAACGAGAGGCCATTGTAAAGTGCTTTGGAATAAGGCGCTATATAAGTGCAGTCCATTTATTATATTCCATTGACATCGTGTTACTCTCGTCACGGTCACAATGGGCTTGGTGGTACGTATGTGTGTAAGGCTTCGAGGCGCCTGGCTGGGGTCGACTCCAACAGCAAGCCAGGGGGAATGTGTTTGTGAGCCACTGGTGGAGGCCTGGAGACCAGAGAAACATTTTAATTACAACCATTCAAGCACAACATTGTTTTTGAGGGTCACAGAGGTGGTACGCCTTGAGGGTGCGAGAGGGGAAACGTGTGCCTATAACAACACGCCGATGTTCATTTAACTCTGCTATCCCTCAGAGTCACGGTGAGCAAAGACATTTATTTTTTTCTCACTTAGGCCTACATTTTCGTCCAAAGGTGTGGTGGCCCTCAGAGTGTAAACACAATAAACAGGCGACTGTGGACGGACACATTGTGGAACAGGTTTGTTTCATTAAGAGCGGTCGACAAAAATATGTTCACAAATGAGACCGACTTTTAACACTGTGAGTATTATTTTTTTTTAAATCTTTGCACTTGATCCCATTTCAGGACCCTTCGTTCTACCACCCAGTATCCTTACATTTTCAAAATCACTTAGCAGATGTACATTCTAAACAGGGGGTCAATTTGACCCCCAAGGCGGCTCTACTAGTCGGTAAAATAGGTACAGCTGTTGTAGTGTTAACGAAGCCATGCTTTTGAAAGGTATCAAGAAAGGAGAGCTGGATCATTTCTCCTCTCGTTTTGACGACAATGAGAGTTATCTGCTGATTGCCTTTGTCATTGGCAACTATTATAGTCATTATAATAACCAGAAGTTGTATTGACGAATCCGTTTACATTGTTATTGCAGGCTTCCTGTATGTGTGAGCACATTACTGCTTTCTCTGCCAAGAGGTCTGGAGAGTGGATTGGAAGGTGCAGCAGCGGCGTGCAGCAGCGTTGGTTCGACCTGTCAGTCGCTACATTATGGGTGTGCTGGTCATCATGCTCTCCATGGTCCAGGGGGATCTGAACATACCCTGCCCCGCAAGAAACAGCTCGTCTGGTGCCTGGCGCTGTAGCCAAGTCAAACACGAGTGGAGCAGGACGCTGTGTGAGAAAATACACAGAAGACACACACACACACACACACACACACACACACACACTCACACACTCACACACTCAGACACACACACACACACACACACACACACACACACACACTCACACACACACACACACACACACACACACACACACACTCACTCACTCACACACACAGACACACACACACACACACACACTCCCACACACACACTGCTCTGGAATTGCAATGTATTACAAGACTTGGTTGGAATGGTCTCCCCAAGCTGCACTTTGCACGTGTGTGTGTGTGTGTGTGTGTGTGTGTGTGTGTGTGTGTGCATGTGTGTGCGTGCGTGTGTTCAGACAGGCAGGCATACGTGAGTGTGTGAATGTGTGAGTGTGTGAGTGTGTGCACTTGTGTCTTTGGGATGTGTGTGTCTGTGTCTTCATGTCTGTATTTGTGTTTGTGTCTGTGTGTGTCCATCCATGCATGTGTGTGTGTGTGTGTGTGTGTGCGTGTGTACATACATATGTTTGTGTGTGTTTTACTGCATCGGTTTCAATTTCCAACAGGGTTGCTTCCCCCAACAGAAATTAGGGCTGATAGCAACTCACCAAGGACGTGTCAAACGCGCACCGAGCACGGAGCACATGGTTCCCATTCACGCTGTCTGAAGCCCCGCAGAGAGGGGGACGGATGGGGGGGCTATGGGGGTGCACATGAGGTTAGGAATAAACTCTGTCAGTTTTGTTTTATTGGAAATGTTATTGATGATAGATTCCACATCTGATCTACCCGGAGGATCATTTCAGACCCTTGCTGTGCTTATTATGCATTCAACAGCCGTGTTGAAATGTGACTTGTGTTGAGTCGATGTGACACCCCAGTTTCTCTGTTGAAAGCCTGTGAGCATTTGTAAATCACATGTTCTCATCGATGGAACGAATGACTGATTATGTTTATGCAAAGTTTATCGTGAGCTATCTATCCATCTCCATCTGTTCTTGTGGTTTGACAAGTTTTGGGGAGCTGATCAGAGAGTAGTCCATAGAAGAGGCGGTGATGTTAATAAACCATGAAAACAGTTCTGTTTTTTTTAAAATCTCTACAAGTGCCGATTCTTTTGATGATCCAAATTATGACTGGCGGGCAAATGAGAGGATAACTCTCCTGCATTAACTATAGGCCCGTTTCAGTGTCAAAGGTTAAAGTTGAAATTGGGACAATCGTTGTGTGAGGAGTTGTATTTCAAGAGAGGGACGTTCTCCAGGCAGACCTCAGCATCAGACTGTTGAATGGAATAGTGGAGGAATTAGATTTTTTACACCAGGAAGGAAATTGGTCATAGTTTGTTATGCGACTCCTCCAATGCGAATGGAAGCTGGTTTTATGAAGGAGAGCAGCAGTGGGTGTGTGTCTGTCTCCCCCAGTCACGAGCCAGGGAAAGGGAAATCATTGTAAATTCATTCAGTTCTTTATGCACCCCGGCCTTAACCCAGGAAAAGCGCGTTACTTTCCTCCTGATACATGCGCGGTTCTGATGAGAGACGCGCCGTTGCCCAGAGGCGCACCTGAGGTTTCCATTCACGGACTTTACTACTTTCCCCTTCCTGCGTCTGCATTAATCAATACCTACAGCAAAGCGAGTTTGTGAATGAAATATCGGCTTAAAACCTTCGAGGACTGGAGATCTGGAAATGAAGAGAGATTTTACGTTTTTCTGTCGGATTTGGATTGGGATTGCATATGCTTCAGGTGAGAGCGTGGAGGCGCGCATTGCTTCATTATCGGAAAGTTTTGGAGTGCACTAAAGTGCACTTTTTTTGGTGGTGTGGACTTTCCGATATCATCTTTACACTGTTTAACAGTTCGTGAGCTTAGAATGATAAGGTTCTATCTCCGTTTAGGGTAGTTCAGAGATATTGAGCGTCAAAGTTGTTACATTCCATTATGTTTTGTGAGATGGAACCTTTGTATTTTATGAATTACTAAGTCAAAAATGTCAACATTTTAAAAATAACACCACACAGGCATTAATAAACACCTAATGGATCAGATTATGTAAAAAACTCAATATTGACAAAAATGGAGATAGAACCTTATAATTCTAACGTCACGAGTTTGCTTCTGATGTGTGTGTAATAATGAAGTTATCTAATGCAACTATCGGAGCGTTACCCCCAATATCCTGCTATCGTCATAAATTCTGCTGATCATAGACAGATAGTTTTTGTGGGTGCTATCTATAACTAATTGCTAATTGCCCCCCGATGATTGCCTTACTAACGAGAATCTCAAATTAATGATTTTCACTCTTTGATGGTAATGTTTTTAGGATTATACGAACTTCTGTTGCATGCATTAGGCTATGCCTATGAGGCAGGCTTATGAGACAAGTTTGTTGTTATATTAGTGAAGCGCTGAGGAACTATACGAAGGTCAATTGGAAACGAGAAATGTTGCCATATTGTTCTTTTTAATGATGTAAACATAATGAATAATGTAACTGCTGAGTTCTTTCTGCTCTCTTGCAAAAGTATATGTCCTTCAGCTGAAGCAGGGTTTTCTTAGTAATTCTTTTCTAAAACAATTATCTCGGAAAGCATGATTGCTCACTTATGAATGGGTAAAACAGTTGGCTCCAGGCCACAATGTCATGGTCTGAAGTGAAGGAATTAATTTGACACATGATGCGACTCCATGTCCTTTGCAGCGCACCGTTAGGCACTAGGGGGAGTCTTGCCGTAGTTATTATAGGAGACAATAAACACGAATCATATGCTGTAATTGATAAAGCAAAGCCGGAGAGAAGAGGAGATACTATGTGTTGAAATTTATTTAATGTGTTAAATGATAAGTAATGATGGCTCGGGGCATTGCAGATTAGGGAGGTAGGCTGGCTCCCAGAAACCCATCATGGGAGTGCAGTGAGAGTGACATCATCTCTGGACATGCATGTTTTTGACTTCAGCTTGACTTGATGAAAAGCCAGAGAAGCTTAGAAGTTTAGAATCAAGACATAAATACAATCTTCTGTCAAAGACAATTTAGCTAGACACAATAATCAGTCTAATAGCTAATATTGAATAAACCCTGGTTTTTACAAAACAAGTAGGCTACAGGTTTGACATAAATGACCTGGAATATGACCAATTTGATCCAGATTTTGCCCCATAACTGGACATGCGGGTTTGAGGGAGGGAGTTATTCATCATTTATTGCTGTGGAACAGCTGCTCATAAATACTTTGTGGCTGCTCACCTCTCCAATGTGGCTATATGGCTCCTCACCTCACCTCACCACACACCATTGCTTTCTCTCCATTCATATTCATATTCATAAACTGTCCTAAACAGTGTGTGGCATCATATTGACTGTGTGCAGTGTGTTTTACACATAGGGCAGACTGTCCTATTAGTACCTTGTTGACTTTGCTTGAGTACACTAGCCCCCCCCACCCCCCGCAGTGTCCCCAATTAGGGTGTTTCACCTTCCTCAGGGAACGAATGCCTGCATGATATTGTAGGTAAAATATGGACCTGTCAGCTCTTGTGGTCCTGTTCATTTTCCAAAGAAGACACACAAATTGCTCAGCAGGCAGCATTTATATTTACTGAGTTTCAGCTTTCACCTCTACCCTTATATTTCTATCATCCTGCTAACATATTATTTGTCTCATGGTTTGTACTGTACTGGTGCCCAGCAACATTTCTGACATATTTAAAAGGACCCCTTTGATTGGAGAACACTCAAATCCACAGCAGATTGAGTCCAGCTCCCCTTGTACCCAGAGAGGGAGTCCTGTTCCTATTGCTCTTAGCTGGTTGTTTTCTGTACGCATACTTCTGCTTGATCAGATCATCCCAGAAATCGGACCCTCAGCTGTGGGTATTATTCTAGCCATCCGCCATAGAGGTCGGGTTGTTTTAGCCAACAATAGCCCCCTATTCTCAGTGCTGATCTCAAGAAATCAGTCTGATCGCCTCCTTGGAGAGAGCTCTCCCGGTGCCTCGCCGGCTGTCCCCGAGTATCTGTTTCTATCAGCTGGGGAGCGCTCGGAGGAGAGCGGAATGCTGCTATTACGCGTGGGACGCACTCTGCAATAAAGTCCAAATAAATAGTGAATCCCGCGCTTCACTCATCGCAGGTGTGGAATAGCAAGGCCCCGGAGGGCCCCGACGCCGAGAGCGGTTGGGCGGCTGGTTACTTTCTCACCAACAACCCTTACGAGACCCGAAACGGAGAGATGGCCTCTCTCAACACAAGAAATCTATAGCTGTAAAAAAAAGGGAAAAAAAGAATATGTGTCTACGTTAGATAGCTGTACTAATGAGAACCACATGGCGACGTGTCTCCATTTCCTTGACCCAGAGTCTTTCCTTTACGTTGTCTTTGCATCACCGTCCTCACTAAATGGTCCGCTTTACCTGACCCAACCATAACAGACAATTAAGGCGCTCTATGTAATTGAGCGGTTATTGTCTCTGATTATGAAACGCTACGTAATAGCCTGGCTGGAAATATCTGTGGGTTTGACTGACTGTCTGTTGGCTGTTAAAGGGAATGTTACAAATGGAAAGTGATTAGCAC
>NC_137688.1:6349562-6367062 GCF_963989245.1 Nansenia antarctica | reverse complement strand
GGTTTCCGAGATTAAGCTGTGTCAAATGAATAAAACTGCCAGCGGAGAGACTTTCTATTGAAACTTGCAAGACTGCTCCGAAATTCTAAACGTCAGTTTGTTTCACAAAATGCCTAGTAAGCACAGCAGGGGGGGAAAAGTTCATCAATTATGGAAGCCCTTGACATAACTGAAGTTGTATGTAATGTGAATACTGCTTTAGATTCAACACCACAATTCGGATTCATAACTCATGTACTGTGAGATCGCACTCTATGAATACAAGAGATTACACTCTGTTAATGCAAAACTTGACCAAGAGAGTCCCTGAGATAGACAATGCCTCACTGAATATGAACTCGCTGATGAAATGCTAAGCATTCACTACAACACCCAGCTCTGACCTTGGAACACAGTTCCTTATCTCCACAGCAAGAAGAGAATTCAGCCGTGCATAACACAACTGTGTTTATACTGCTTTCAATCAGAGAGATAATGGACAGGAGTGAAGGACTATAGAAACTCACTTTGTTTTATCTTTTATTGATAGAAAAAGGGAGAATTCTTGACTTTTCTGTACAAACTCACCTCAATCCCTATCTATTTCCAACTACTGTTGGAATGCATGGGAAACCAAGGGAACCAATTTCAACTATTTCTCTTGCTCGACTGGCTGTCTATGGCTGGCTGTAGGAAAAAAAGAAAAGCAACCAATCTACTTCCAATTGTGTTCAATGCCACACAGTCTTTCTTGGGTTAGGGTCAGACGTCCCATTTGTTGATAGAAAAGATAAACCGTGGCATTCTAACCAAATTGCATGCAATGAAGAACAAAACACAATCAAACAAACAAAGAGAAATATGTTCTGCTGCTCTTGCGGGATGGAGAGACGGGGGGAAGATCAATAAAATCAAAAAGTATAAAGACTTTGGCTGAGTATGGAGGAACTGGTCGGTCTAGGCATTGTGTTTGTGAAACTGCACTAATGCATTCAAGGCAATGATCTTCTGATGTTTTTAAAGTTTACTGCTGAAACCACCAGTATGCCTTCTGGGTAAACTGTCCACTTGGTCATGTGACTAACTTATTGTACTCTTGTTGAGATGCTTCAGAACCAAGCTTTGGTACAGGGCCCTTCAGAACATAGCTTTGGTACAGGGCCCTTCAGGACATTGCTTTGGTACAGGGCCCGTTTTTAAAAAAGATTTGTGTCGCTTCTTCCTCGCCTCATTATTGCTTGTTTGTAATTTTGCGCTCTCTCAGACAGATTTATTGCACTTATTCAAGGATAACATTTACAGCAATGCAAACTTCTGTCATATAAAACACACACGTCACAAATCCGAGCCATGGAATTCGAATGTTTTTATTATCACTATGCGCCGCGGTGCAGTATCTACCCAGCATCTGAAGTGCTGTTGAAAATGTCTGGTTGTTCTTGGCCCTCCTTTTCCATTTCTATTCACTAAGGTTTGTGCTTTCAATTACATCAGATAAAAAACGCAAACTATTTCAGATGGCTTATATATTGGTTAAAGCCGTATATCCAACTGACAGCCCTACCGCGTCTTCCCACAAGGCCACGCCCAAAACAAGAAACCTCTGCCAGTTTGGAAACATATATCCATATGGAAGATATTGACATCTGGTTTCCACCATCGTCCATCACTGTCACACACTGTGATGCTCTATGAAAGAAGGAGATGGAGGAGGAAGAGAAGGAGGAGGAGGAAGAGGAAGAAGAAGAGGAAGAGTCGGCGGAGGAGGAGAGACCAAACAGCCCTTGCCACGGCTGAGAGGACATTTACATTTTACATTTACATTTTACACAGAGGACCTGAGCCTGACACTCACCTTATGTAAAGCGTATAGCAGGAGGTCTTCTTTCCTGCTCTCATCAATCTCATGTGTCCACCGCAGCAGCAGAGAGAGAGCCGTGGTTCAGTGGTTCAGTGGTTGCCTCTCTTGGCCCAGCGCCACAGCTCTCAGTCTGTGCGCACGCAGTGATTGAGGGCTCCTCTGGTGTCACCGCCACAGCATCGAGAGTTTACCACAGAGGATGAGCAGCGACACTTGGGAGGCAGCGTGCAGCTCCGAGAGCCTCTTATTGTGGAGAGTAAATCAGTGGAACATTAACACAGACCGACCCCCCCCCCCAGGCAGCGTGACAGACTCTCAGCGCTCACACTTAAGCTTACACTTGTGCTTAACATGTCAGTGTTGGGTGGCTCGTCGTGCTAAGCACAGGAAAAATGCGATGATTTCTATTTCCTAGCTGAGTTCGAGAGGGGCCAGGTTCTCCATAAAGAATTCTCTGGCACGTCCCTGACTGTCAATTGCGCCTGAGGGCTTACCAGCCCTTGACATTTTTATAAAGATTTCAATTTATGCATTCTGTCGAGTGTGCAGTTTAAAAAAGAAAAAAAAAGAAAAAGAAAAGGATTGTGACTGCCAATAGCACCTGGTCCTAGCATAGATCTTAGCTTATTATGACTGATGTATAGAGGATTCACTGACTACATTTAGACCAATATAGTTGTTGTAAGTAAAGTGTAAAACTGTAAAGTGGATAAAAGCACCTGCTAAATGTAAAACATTTAATGTAACACGTAAGTGTGGAGGAGAGAAAACGTTCTCTGTTGTCCCATACACCACACGTCACATCACTCAGCTAGCGGTAGCTTCCACCGCAATCAGCACTCACTCAGCCTCCCACTTGTACAGAATTCCTTTCCGCCACCCCGGAACATGATCGCCATAGTACATTCCATACATTTCCCTGATTTCTCTCTTGTTTTCCCTTTGATTTCCTAGAGATAACGACTCGTCAAACTGGGGCTACTCCTCTCCTCCCCTCGCCTAAAATGCCTGTGGACGGAGGGAGATGTGGTATATTTTGACACACACACACACACACACACACACACACATAAACTGTATATAATGAATAGGCCTGTAGAATGTGTCTTATTACACACACATTCATGCCTGTGGGCGTTACACCTTTTGTAGGCCATTGTCGCGTTCCTAAAGAGGGGTTTTACGATGGTCATCCCTTTGTCTTAAAGCCTCTTGGTCCTCACATGTTCATTTCAAAATGGCCTATCTTCCTCTGACCTTTAACCTGAAGTGGCAGTATCCCCTTCTTTTCACACCGTGGTCATTGGGGCTATAAAGGTGTGGACGAAACACTAAAGCCCAATTTATACTTCTGCGTAAAATCTACGCCGTAGGCTCACGCGCACCTCTCCAGAAATGTAACTACGCATTCAATGCATTATAGACATTTTCTTTACAACAAGCATAACAAAAAAATTGCTATTATGCCTCTATGAGTACACCGACCAACGCAGAGCTATAAATTGGGAGAGCCCTTGCGTAGGCTACGGCGTAGCCGCGCGTAAATTCGACGCAGAACTATAAATTGGGCTTATGGGTCGTTTCTTTTCCACACCAGACCTCTTTGTCCGTCACCAGCTGACGAGAAGCTCTCCCACCACCAGAGAGAAGTGCTGTAATCTGGACGAGAAGCTCTCCCACCACCAGAGAGAAGTGCTGTAATCTGTCCTTGTAACTTGGATTCATAAATAGCCTCAGAACTCTGAGTTTTTACTTGTGATCTATTTCAACCAAATTCTTTAAAGTCAAGATACTGCAGTCGAGATCTGACAGTTGGCTCAGTTTGAGTTTCGTACTGAAGTGAAGGTTCCCATTCCCCCCGAGTTAGACGGTTTTTATGATGTTCGGAAGACGCAATGCAACTATTAACAGACCATTGTTCTGTTGATATGAAAAAAAAAACTAACTTCAGTCCTTTCTACTTTCAAAGTCTTTGGTGAATCAGTCCCATGTCACTCCTCAATGAAACACCCCTGGTCAGAGCAGACCTTGAGTTACTGGGTGTTTGGACAATCCAGGGGAAGGTGGGTGGGCCGAGGTCGACCTGGGGGGGTGGTGTGTGTGTGTGGGGGGGTTAGGGCGGCTGGAACCCCTGCCTTTCCAAAGGGAGCATCGGAATGGAGAGGAATTCTGTTGTTTCCCACTCTCTGTGCGGGTAGGAAATCTGCCGTTCCCGAAATAGAGGAGGTATGAGCCATCCTGACGGGAATTTCCTCCCGCACTGTCCCCCCTGTCGGCCCCTCTGGGGGGCCCTGTGTCTGCCCCCTCTCTATGCGGGGGTGGCTGTTTATCTACGCTGCCCCAGGCTGCACACACAGGGACCCCCCCTAGCCTTGGACACAGACGGGCAGGCGGGATCAGGCCTCCCCATCCCAGCCCTGACACCTTCCTCTGGGGGCCTCGGTCCTCCAGGAGCCCTGCCCATGGTGCAGCGGTGCTCTCACTCTTAACTCAGCAGGGTGCGCCTGGGTCTCCATCCACCCCATGGCACAGCAGAGGTCTAAGAGGTTTAAATAGATTTCTGGACATGAATGAATATTCTGGGTGTCACCAGCCGTAAGAGGAATGAAGGGTGGGGATGAGAAAGTGGTTTGACACTATTTCTGCCCCACCCATCTCTTCAGGCTGCGTCTTAACTGTCCCTCCCAAAGACCACTTCATCCCCTCTACCCCATGGTACAGATTATCTACTGTAAATAAATACATAATAATAATAATAATAATAATAATAATAATAATAATAATAATAATAATAATTATTATTATTATTATTATTATTATTATAAAAAGTAATTCTTCCTTCTTCTAAAGCATTTTGACTGACTACCAATGGCCGCTGGTCCTAGCATATTTATTTTTCCTATGATGACTGAGGAATAGATGATTCACAAGATGATTCACAAGTCGCTTTGGATAAAGGCGTCGTCTAAATGCCCCCCCAAAAAACATGTAAATTCACACCCCGCCTAAGACAACATGTAGGGGAAGAAGCTGTGCTGCTCCTTTATGAGTCGACTGGCCTTTGAAACAAGAGGCCGACCAGCCAGGGACCCTGCTGAGCTGGGCCGGGAATGTCTCACCAAACGCTGCTGTTCCCCACCTCAGAAACCTGCTTGTTTGTTTTCTAGAAAACAATATTAGCTTCAGTTTCATAATTGTCATTCATCCTCAAGGTCTGTTGTCGTGCCGTTGGTTTTATGTGATGAAAACATGTCCCGCTTTTATACTCTACTAGCAGAGAGAGATTTATTTTTATTTCGTGCCGCGGTTGTCTTTGCTCTGACGTCCTCTTGCTGAATTCACAGCCAACGATGAACGAGCATACTTGGAAATCTGATTCTGGATGTTATTGGTGCCATAAATCAACGGCTGACATCAGCCACACTGATAAGTGTGAAAGTGATGCAAAGAAACGCAAACAAAACCGCATGATGCAATTTCAAACAAATCCTATGAGAGCACAGAACAGGATAAGACACTTTTAGAGTAAGTATACGCTGATAGTGTATTCTCCTGTATGAACAAACGTCTTTCTCTCTCTATGCTTTAGTCTGCAAGCATCCAGATTGCTGTTATTCACCCTCCACAGTGAAAGGTCTCAGGGCCCTCTGTAGTGTGAAACAAGGAGGTTCCCTCTGTAGTGTGATAGAAGGAGGGCCCTCTGTAGTGTGATAGAAGGAGGTTCCCTCTGTAGTGTGATAGAAGGAGGTTCCCTCTGTAGTGTAATACCAGGAGGTTCCCTCTGTAGTGTGATACAAGGAGGTTCCCTCTGTAGTGTGATAGAAGGAGGGCCCTCTGTAGTGTGATACAAGGAGGGCCCTCTGTAGTGTGAAACAAGGAGGTTCCCTCTGTAGTGTGATACAAGGAGGTTCCCTCTGTAGTGTGATACCAGGAGGGCCCTCTGTAGTGTGAAACCAGGAGGGCCCTCTGTAGTGTGATACAAGGAGGTTCCCTCTGTAGTGTGATAGAAGGAGGTTCCCTCTGTAGTGTGAAACAAGGAGGTTCCCTCTGTAGTGTGAAACAAGGAGGTTCCCTCTGTAGTGTGAAACAAGGAGGGCCCTCTGTAGTGTGATACAAGAAGGTTCCCTCTGTAGTGTGATAGAAGGAGGGCCCTCTGTAGTGTGATAGAAGGAGGTTCCCTCTGTAGTGTGATAGAAGGAGGGCCCTCTGTAGTGTGAAACAAGGAGGGCCCTCTGTAGTGTGATACAAGGAGGTTCCCTCTGTAGTGTGATACAAGGAGGTTCCCTCTGTAGTGTGATACAAGGAGGTTCCCTCTGTAGTGTGATAGAAGGAGGTTCCCTCTGTAGTGTGATACAAGGAGGTTCCCTCTGTAGTGTGATACAAGGAGGTTCCCTCTGTAGTGTGATAGAAGGAGGACCCTCTGTAGTGTGATAGAAGGAGGTTTCCTCTGTAGTGTGATACAAGGAGGTTCCCTCTGTAGTGTGATAGAAGGAGGACCCTCTGTAGTGTGATAGAAGGAGGTTCCCTCTGTAGTGTGATAGAAGGAGGGCCCTCTGTAGTGTGATACAAGGAGGTTCCCTCTGTAGTGAGATACCAGGAGGGCCCTCTGTAGTGTGATAGAAGGAGGGCCCTCTGTAGTGTGATAGAAGGAGGGCCCTCTGTAGTGTGATACAAGGAGGTTCCCTCTGTAGTGTGATAGAAGGAGGTGCCCTCTGTAGTGTGATAGAAGGAGGGCCCTCTGTAGTGTGATACAAGGAGGGCCCTCTGTAGTGTGATACAAGGAGGTTCCCTCTGTAGTGTGATAGAAGGAGGGCCCTCTGTAGTGTGATACAAGGAGGGCCCTCTGTAGTGTGATAGAAGGAGGTTCCCTCTGTAGTGTGATACAAGGAGGGCCCTCTGTAGTGTGATAGAAGGAGGTTCCCTCTGTAGTGTGATACAAGGAGGTTCCCTCTGTAGTGTGAAACAAGAAGGGCCCTCTGTAGTGTGATACAAGGAGGGCCCTCTGTAGTGTGATACAAGAAGGGCCCTCTGTAGTGTGATAGAAGGAGGGCCCTCTGTAGTGTGATACACGGAGGCACTGTGGTTGAAGTTGCTACTGGGATCAACCGTAACTATAAACACGTCCATGGCTGAGCATCAAATATTTAAAGAGGAGTAGCTCTATTGTGCTTCTCTCTCTGGGCAAGCAGGATGCATCCAAGGAATGTGTTTTGTGAACACAGAAGTCAGCCGCCCAGAAAGCTGGGTTTTGATTGGCATAAGGTCATGCCTGATTGTTGTGAAACCATCCTTGGTAATCACTTAGTGCTGCTGGTCAGAGCACGGCGAATGGAAGTTGATATGTAGCACTGTTTTCACACAGGAGTGTGTGTGTGTGCGTGTGTGTGTGTGTGTGTGTGTGCGCGTGCGTGTGTGTGTGTGTGTGTGTGTGTGTGTGTGTGTAGCCCCTATGGTACATGTCTGTTTCAGTCTTTAGGACAGAATGGAGGGATGAAAGTACAAAAACAAGTTGTTGTTGCTGCATTGGAGCCAGTTATAAGAAAAATTGTAAGGTGATGAAATAGTTTCGACCCCCTTTGGCACTTTGAAAGTGAAATTGTGTGAAATTGCTTGACATATTTTCCAGGAAGAAGAAGTATCACGGATAATTCCTCTGAGTATGTCTGTGTGTCTCGGCAGATAGCTTTGTGTTCTCAGTGAAAGGGTGGTTATTCACTTGCGGCCTGAAAGCGCAGAATAATTCCTAGTATGTTTGCCTCAGACGGAAGAAAAACGTCCATCACAGAAAACGCTCTCGCTCTGTTAGAAACCTCACATCGATTTCCTCTCCCATTTCGCTATTGCTGCGGTGTTTTCAGCCGTAATGACATCCAGGTGTGGCATAAGTCATGGTGGCAAGTTTATATAGCCTATACGACACACTCCTCGTGTTGGACCTGACTTGGAGCTAATGGGACCCAGAGGGGACTTGTGTAGTGGGGTAATGACTTTCTAGACAGGACACGTTCAGCATCCCAACTCAATGAAACTGTAATGAATCAGCATGCAATGGTCTCAAATGTCAGTTTTAGACGTGAGCCGAGAGAGAACAGCGTCGCCTCACACAAGCACATTATGATTTGTCAGTTTGGGTGTTTTGTCAGAGCCGGTGCTGAGGTCCTTTCCTGCAGATTGCCTTACAGCTTGTAAACGTAATGAATAACATTTGATAGCGTGCATCCAAGCTCCCGGTGTGTGGATGGGATGTTGATGACTACACCTGCAGAGGGAATGTACTGTGAATGACTACACCTTAACTGTCCCTCCTGAGACATCGACATCCCCTCTACGCCCCTGTACAGTTTCTATACTGTTAATATCAAATTAAACAAACAAACAAACCAAATTCTTCCTTCTTCTAGCATTACGACTGCCAATGGCGACTGGCCCGAGCATAGATTACTTTTTCTTGCGATGACTGATGGATAGATGATTTACTTAGTCAA
This sequence comes from Nansenia antarctica, assembly GCF_963989245.1. Taxonomy (NCBI): domain Eukaryota; kingdom Metazoa; phylum Chordata; class Actinopteri; order Argentiniformes; family Microstomatidae; genus Nansenia; species Nansenia antarctica. Next base: position 6,358,737 of record NC_137688.1, on the reverse strand, counting down.
ATGTATTTGTTGTAAGTCGCTTTGGATAAAGGCGTCGTCTAAATGCCCAAAAAATATACATGTAAATTCACACCCCGCCTAAGACAACATGTAGGGGAAGAAGCTGTGCTGCTCCTTTATGAGTCGACTGGCCTTTGAAACAAGAGGCCGACCCGGCCAGGGACCCTGCTGGGAGCTGGGCCGGGAATGTCTCCCCAAACGCTGCTGTTCCCCGCCTCAGAAATTTGTTTTCTATCAAGAAAACTGTGTCATAAGCTGTGTCGTAAATTAAATTAAATGTATGATTCCAAGACGGTTATAGGGAGTTGACAGAGTCTAGCAGTTGTGCTGTCAAAACTACCGGTTCCTAACTGAACATTATCAGCCTTTGAAATGTGGATCTGTGCTAATCCAATCAAATCACTCTGTTTGCTCCCTCAGGTCTGGTGATTGGATATTCTATGACTCCGCCTACCCTTGACAGCCCCAAAGACGACCTTGTGATTCAAGCCGATGAAACACTAACCGTTACATGCAGGTACTGTGTGTGTGTGTGTGTGTGTGTGTGTGTGTGCGTGTGTGTGCGTGTGTGTGTGTGTGTGTGTGTGTGTGTGTGTGTGTGTGTGACCCACTGCAGACTCCAAGCTACCCTCAGGTAATCATTTTTCGAGTGATGGCATTATTACAATATTCAACAGTTCCCCAGCTGTCCACTGTGCTTTACATCGTTTTGCATGTAGGAGAAGCTTGTCTCTAGGAGAAGCTCCACCACCACCCTCCTGTCTAGAGCAATGTCAGAATAGGACATACCCTTCTGTGAAGATCCACGGTCATTGCGAAAGAGGGTGTTCTCAAAATACATCCTGACAACATGTTTTTGACAAAAGGGATGAAAAATAGCAGCAATTTATAAGTATCTCTTATCCTCATGAAATCTCAACTGGTGCTGTCGCTGCCAAACCTCGACTGTCTTAAGTGTTTTTTCTGCGGTAGCAAATAGCATGTCTTTGGAAAGCTTGTGATATGTTTGGCGGTTTCCCATGATTCATGAAAAGTAGTGTGCTTTTGTGTGTTTTAAAACGCTGTATGGTGGACGCTCTTGAGAATAACTGTGGTTTACAACCTTGTAAAGGAGGAAATCTGTTTATTTACTCGTCGTTTCAGTCTTTGCCGTGTGCAACTTGATAGATAACCTCTATTTCTAAAGGCTTTATGGTCGGGGGGAAAGAATGTGAATCTGTTAATTGCCCCCTGCTAGGTCTTGAAATATAGTAATTTTTCCAGCCATTGCATTTCGGCACCCTCTGCAAATGTGAACATTTGTAGTCTGCCAGGTATGTGGTGTGGAAGAATAGCTATCATTTTTCAGCAAGCAAGCCATAATGACTCCATTCAATTTCATTCATAACGCCCCCTGGTATAATATTCCCCCATAACTGCATATATTTAATCACACAACAGAGGTGTGTCAACACACTGGGGAATGAGAGAGGCAGAAGTACACACGCATACATTTCCAGGGCCCGGTTCCCCAAACGGTGTTTTTTCATTAATGTGACCCACTCTGCACCGCCAAAACTCATAACTGATTGTTTGGAAATGGAAATGACTGACTCACTTTGATCAGTCACTGCTATCACGGCAGGCAACCCCCTCATTTTTACCTAAATGAAGTTTTTGAGGTCTCTGGTTCGATTCCGGTCGTCATATCCTGCATGTCATCCCTCCTCTCTCTCATCCGTCCTTCCTGTCAATATCTACTGTCTCTAGGCCAATAAAGCAGAAATGCACCTAAAAACATTTAATAATGAAGCTTTTGAGGTCCCTGGTTCGTTTCCGGCCATCGACATATCCTGCATGTCACCCCCTTTGTCTCTCATCCATCCTTCCTGTCTGTCTCTACTGTCTATATCCTCCTCTCTCTCCCCAATCCTTCTTGTCAATCTCTCCTCTCTCTATCCCAATAAAGCAGAAATGCCCTAAAAACATATATTTTTTAATAACAGTTATTTATTGGTTTTTCACATGAGTTAACATCATTAGCCCAACCCTCCCCTCCCCTCCCAACCCTCCCCCCTTGTCCACCTAAAAACATATCTAAAAGAAAAAAAGAAAATACTAATGAATCTTTTTGAACGTGACCCTCCCTCCAGGGGACAGAGCACACTGGCCTGGGCCTGGCCTGAGCAGACCCTGGTGGGGCAGGAGTTAACGGGTCGCCAGGCCCAGCTGGGGCCCACCGGTAGCCCCCGGCAGCGAGCAGTCTGGGTAAGGGAGTGCCAGGGGGAACCTGGGAAACCGTACTGCAAGACCCTGGTGCTGACCGGCGCCCGCGGCAATGACACCGGCTACTACCGCTGCTACTACAGGGATGTCAAGGACGTCATCGATGGCATCACCGCCGCCAGCGTCTACGCGTTCGTCCGAGGTGAGTCACACCACAGTGTGTACATTGTTGTTGTTGTTGTTGTTGTTGTCCTACAATAGGGCTTGAAGTACCGTGACCATCACAGACACACACGATACACTCACAGAACGTTTTTTTTTTAGGAACACTATACTAATACTGGGTAGGCCCTCCCTTTGCTCTCTCAAAAACAGACTAAATTCTTTGTGGCATTGATTCCGAAAGATGTTGAAAACATTCCTGTGAGATTCTGCCAAAGGTATCCCAAAGGTGTTCTGTTGGATTCATACCCAGAGACTGGGAAGGTCATTGAAGAACACTGAACTCATTGTCATGTTCATGAAACCAGTTTGAGACGACTTTGTGCATCACCATGGTGCATTATCATGCTATCAGGGGCGGCTATGGCGCAGGAGGTAGAAATGCTGTCTAATCATCGCAAAGGTTGGCAGATTTGCAGTTCGAGCCCCGGCTGGCCACATGTCGAAGTGTCCTTGGGCAAGACACTGAACCCCAAATTGCTCCCAGTGAGCGGGCCGGTGCCTTGCATGGTAGCTTGCCGCCATTGGTGTGTGAATGTGTGTGTGAATGGGTGAATGAGAGGCCGTTGTAAAGCACTTTGGATAAAGGTGCTATATAAGTGCAGTCCATTTACCATTTATTCCATTTATGCTTGAAGTAGCCATTAGAAGATGGGTACATTGTGGCCATGAAGGGGTGCACATGGTCAGCAACATAATATATGCCATTTACCTGATGCTTTTATCCAAAGCGACTTACGTTGCAATGAGTGCATCAGACATTTCAGTATATATGGTCCCAGCAGGAATCGAACCCACAACCTAAGCATGTTAGCACCATGCTCTACCAAATAAGCCACAGAGGACCACTGTTGCAACAATATTCAAATAGGCTGTGGCATTTAAGCGATGATTGACAGGTATAACGGGCCCAAAGTGTGCCAAGAAAACATTCCTCACAACATTACACCACCTGAATGAATGACAAGCTGTACAGGTCTTTGCTATTCCAGAGATGGTTGTTGTCTGTTTTATTGTGGCCTCATTCTTTCTGTTTGATGAGCATTGTATATGTCGACGGTTCAGTAAAAAGCCTCATCCGAAATCCTCTCCTTGCCGAATGTAATCTTCCAAAGCGTTCCAAACTTGAAAGTGCGTTCAATCAAAGCGATAAAAGCGAGTTTCTCTGCAACATAAAGTGGTTATTGTGTACTTGCCTCCCAATGATTGCAGCGGGGTGTTTTTGCACTGCGTTTTTTGTTTGATTGATCTGTTGAGTCTTTGGATTGGGTGTATGTGTTACAACCCCCTCTTGGTATGTGCCTGCCTGCCCTGACCATGTTCCTTCTCCTGACTTTGGCTCTGGGATATCTCTCTCGGGTTTCTCTTTTCCTTGGGAGGTGCACAAGGACATTACATTACAGACGCTGAAAATAGATCTCCTGTTTAAAAGCTATGTTGACATCAAAGTGGACGTAGCACTATTAGGGCTTAAAGATGTTGACTTTGCCTCGGGAGCTGGCTGAGGTTTGGACAGGAGAGGGGCCTAATATTGAATAAACGAAAGATAAAGCATGTAATAAAAGAGAACAAACATTTCAACGCGTTAGATCGGCGTGATTAAAAACCAGTGAGCTTAATTTATAAACCTCTGAGTAATGGTCGAGCTGTCCTCATCCATCTCCTAGATCCTCCTCCTATTGTCCACCCCGAGCCAAACCCTCATGTGCTTTCATTATACTTTTTTTTTTTACTTTTACAGACCACCAACTCTGATAAGCACTGGACTTTTCAAACAAATAACAAAAGCTTTGTTTGGGCTCTCTGTCCCGAAGACCGTCTCGCCATGCTTCTTGTACTTAATGACTCAAAACCGTGAGAACTCCAGTCCTATTCCTGGGGTCTGCGTGACACACTTTCAACACACTTTTTCCTCACCCCTTTTTGGTGGGATAGATCGATTCTGAGGCTTCTTGTCTTCCAGATTCTTGTCTCTCACCCCCTTCCTGTTGCCTGTGTGGAGGTGGAGGCGGGTTGGGGAGGGAGGGAGGGAGGGAGGGAGGGGGGGGGGGAGTTGGTAGGATGATTGTCATGTTGGGGAATCCTGCTGACTGGTCCACTCATGTGAAATGCATGCTGATTCCCCCTGACAAGGTGCCAAAACAGTTTCCACAGATCTTAGCAGGGGGCTGATCAGAACCAGCTGAAATCACAGCCGTAAATTAGGTCCTATGTGCGGCAGGATGAGAGAGACACATGTGGGTTCAGTTAGAGCGTCGGACCTCCTCGCCCCGGTGCCCTCTCTCTAAGCTGTCCACCACCATAAACACACACACACACACATGCATACACACACACATGCATACACACACACATGCATACACACACATGCATACACACACACACACACACACACACACACATGCATACACACACACATGCATACACACACACATGCATACACACACATGCATACACACACACACACACACACATGCATACACACACACACACACACACACATACATGCATACACACACACATGCATACACACACATACACACACACATGCATACACACACATGCATACACACACATGCATGCACACACACACATGCATACACACACATGCATACACACACACACATGCACACACACACACACACACACACACACACACACAACCACACACACACACACACACACACACACACACACACAGATAACCAAACACATACACACAACACACACACGCACACACATACAACCAACCACACACACACACACACACACACACACACACACACACACACACACACACACACACACACACACACACACAGACACACCATTACAGTTAAATCTGCCTGCCCCAGGCCGACCGCTGTCTTTCTTCGGGGACTCTCACTCTAAACCCACTGCAGCTCCGTACCTGTGGTGATTTATTGTCTGGTACTTTGACTCTGAGGAGTTTGTGTATTTGTTCGGTTCCATCTGTGTATTTTGACCACCGCGGGGCAGAAACATAATCCTCTCCATAGGACCCATTGTTTGGGCTTCCAACAGCTTGAAGTGATTGCTTTGAGCGTTGTGGAAAAAAATATGCGAGAACGAGAATAATAGAAAGCTTAAAAAAGGAGAAAACATTTTTATTGCAGGTAACACTTGGTCCCTTTGAATTTGACAAAAGCCCCTCTGTTATTATCAGACTTTTGATTGATTGATTGAAAACTTTATTAGAAGATTTGCAGAAGTAGGTACATGAAAGTACATATTACATACAAGGTCAACTAACAGGATAAAAACCCAAGAAAGCCACTGGCTTATTTCAATTGGGGTCCTTGATTTGAGACACCGGAGGGACAGGGAGATGTGTTTTTATAATAGGTTGTCCTCCACTGTAGGAACTGTAGGCTTTTATAACGACAAAGCCACTCGCTTAACCGCTAGTTATTCGTGATGTAAATTAGTGACGGATTCGCTCTGATGTTCTGGCGAGGGCGCCCCTGCCCTGTAAAAGCTATAACGGCAAGGTGATTCTCACCGAAACGGAATGAGCGATGTTTTCCAATAAAAGACACCCTGAGGTGAAATAGTAATAGTCCTTTAGTGGAGGCGCTTTAGGGGCGGCGGTACTACCTTGATTAGTACTACTGAGAGGTATCAGCCTGCTCGTGTGAATCACCAGTACCTCTATAATAGTTCCCCATCCCCGCTGCGTTATTATATCATGTTTATTATGATAGCTCAGCCGTTAACCACGCTGTTTCATTACCTGCAGATCTCGGGGAGCCTTTCCTGAGGAGGAGCAGCAACAACAACAACAAGGACAACGGTAACAGCGACATGGAGACCATCTTCGTCACGGGGACTTCAACACAGATCACAGTGCCATGCCTCGTCACGGTCCCCGACCTCAATGTCACGCTTTATCTGGTTGGTAACCCCTCTTCTCTCCATTCTCCTGACCTTGACCCCTAATCTCCACGTAACAAAAGCAGACTGTATATGCTATAATAGAACTAATTATACCAACTACATTGTATGTTCTCTCTTCTTCGTGACAACAAAAGAAACACTGACGTCAAACCGTTCATCGTTTCCCTTTATCTGGTATTGTGGGTCTGTTCAATTGGGTGGAACAGTGAAATAAAACTGTGTGTGTGTGTGTGTTTGTGTGTGTGCGTGTGTGGGTATGCGTGTGTATGTGCGTGCGTGTGTGTGTATGCGCATGTGTGTGCGCCGCATGCTTGTGTGCGTGCGTACGCATGTATGTGTGTACGTACGTGTGTGTGTGTGTGTGTCTACAGTATGAGTATCTCCAGCCTGTGCTGGTGACGGATGAAGGGATGACCTGGGACAACAAGCGGGGCTGGGCGGTCCCCAGACACACCATCGACAGCAGGCCCATGCTGCTGGGCTTCTACTGCCGCGCCTCCCTGCACGACACAGAGTTCACCTCCACCCTCTACCTGGTCCAGCTCATAGGTACTACAACACACCATGTACCCTACCTAGTACACTCTACCTGGTCCACTCTACCTGGTCCACTCTACCTGGTCCACTCTACCTGGTCCAGCTCATAGGTACTACAACACACCATATACCCTTCCTAGTACACTGTACCTGGTCCAGCTCATAGGTATAAAAACACACCATGTACCCTACCTAGTACACTCTAGTCCACTAGTCCACCTTACAGGTATTAGAACACTCCCTCATACCCTTCAGAGTAAATTGGACAGTTTACAGCATAAAGAAACAGCCTAGCGTACTTCCTAGCAGAAGGACATTAAAAGCCACTCTTCATTGTCACCACAGTGCTGCCGTACGTCAGAGGAGGCTGCAGTGTGTGACAAAAAAACAAACGGTGTTGATGGATCTCCATGATATATACAGTCGAACGATTTGATGTCATCGATTTCCTTGAAGGCTGTTATTCCCATCTCCCCTTTGCATCGGAGGGGGGACTCAATGACTCAGCGCCAGTCTCAATGGCACCCGGGTGGAAAAGAAAGAAAGAAAGAAAGAAAGAACAGATGATAAAAGAAAAGGGAAAGCAATTGAATTAAAGAAGAGGCAAGGCGAGACTCCCCTACTCAGGCTCTTGTCCTGTCTCATTAAAGAGTGAACTCTGCGAGACCCGGAGCTCCAGTGTTGTTGAATGAGATTAGTCACCTCTCTGTTCAGACCAGGAGGTAACTCATACCCGACCGCTCCGGGCCAAGAGCAACAGCACACATCACTCAGGGAGGGAAGAACTGAGAACGAGAGCCTCCCGCCGTCGTCCTGGCGCTCCGAAAACCGCCGATGGAGCGTTAAAACAAACACCAAGGCGTTCACGTTCACACCCAGAGCAGATAGCAGCAGCTTCGTATGTACGATATCTAATACATACATAGCTCTTCTTTTTTTCTTCTTCCTCGTAATTTCCCATGACAGCAGCGAGAGCTTAAGTCTTAAGTTCCTCCTCCACCGCGGGCTGTGATCCGACACCCTCACACGTAGCTGCTCGCTCTCTCCTCTTTGCCTCCCTCACCACCGATAGGTGAAAGGTGTCGATAGGTTGTTTTTTTTCACCATTTTTGCTTTCAGAGATCAAAGGTCGTCACCTTGAAGGTGTTGAAGGTCAGGCGTGAAGGTCAGAGGTGTGGAGGTCAGAGGTGTGGAGGTCAGGCGTGGAGGTCAGAGGTGTGGAGGTCAGAGGTGTGAAGGTCAGAGGTGTGGAGGTCAGGTGTGGAGGTCAGGCGTGGAGGTCAGAGGTGTGGAGGTCAGGCGTGGAGGTCAGAGGTGTGGAGGTCAGAGGTGTGGAGGTCAGAGGTGTGGAGGTCAGGTGTGGAGGTCAGGCGTGGAGGTCAGGCGTGAAGGTCAGGCGTGGAGGTCAGGCGTGGAGGTCAGGCGTGGAGGTCAGAGGTGTGGAGGTCAGGTGTGGAGGTCAGGTGTGGAGGTCAGACGTGGAGGTCAGAGGTGTGGAGGTCAGAGGTGTGGAGGTCAGAGGTGTGGAGGTCAGGTGTGGAGGTCAGGCGTGGAGGTCAGGCGTGAAGGTCAGGCGTGGAGGTCAGGCGTGGAGGTCAGGCGTGGAGGTCAGAGGTGTGGAGGTCAGGTGTGGAGGTCAGGTGTGGAGGTCAGACGTGGAGGTCAGAGGTGTGGAGGTCAGAGGTGTGGAGGTCAGAGGTGTGGAAGTCAGAGGTGTGGAGGTCAGGCGTGGTGTTTGAAAGGAGACAAGTAAAGGCGGCGGTAACCAAACGAAGATAGGCCGGCCCTTGTTTTGTTTTTGGCTGGACGGGGCGGGGCTAGGTCTCTCATAGTAGGCGGGACGGGGGGACGGGGGGACGGGGAGGGGGGACGGGGGGGGGGGTGGCATCTCTTCTGTTCCAGAGGATACTAACTTCCTGTGGTTCTGTTGTGGGGAGGGGGGTCGGCAGAGGGGCGGGGGGGAGGGGGGGGGGGCAAAAAAATGCTGACTGTCTGTCATTCTGACTGCTCTCTCTCCCGCCGCCGGCAGGAAGTGAAGTTTACGACTTCAAGCTGTTTCCTGAGGAGGCGCTGGAGCTGATTGTAGGGGAGGCCCTCACCCTGAACTGCACGGCGCTGGTGGAGTTCAACAAGGATGTGGACTTTCAATGGTCCTACCCTGGCCAACAGGTACGTCGCCGTCGCCCACGGCAACAGACGGCAGTGGCCATGGCAGTTTACGGTTATGGCGCATGAAATTACATTACATTTACATTTTTCGGCCATTTAGCAGACGCCTTCTTTAACCAATGCG
>NC_137688.1:6339562-6342062 GCF_963989245.1 Nansenia antarctica | reverse complement strand
TCAATCAAACTTTATTTATGTTCTATAGCACAAATCATGCATTGAATGTAACTCCAAGTGCAGTATTTACTAAACCACAATATAATAAAACAAGAGCTATACGGATCAAGAGTGTTTGTGCACAGCGCCACTGTGTGTGAAGGCGCTACTGAAAGTGATGACAGAACGCATGTCTCAGAAGATACGCGGTCACTTAGTGACGCAAAGGTAGTTCTGTATTTATCTCTATCTGTATTAGTACATTTATTTTGAAAGCTCTATTTTGACAGCTCTACCATGGGCACTTTTATTTTGATGGGGCATTCTTTGTTGATTGACTTACGACAGTTCAGGACGAGTCAGTCTCGCGGCATGTGGTTTTTATGAAAAGCTTTAAGTATGTTCACTGCATAATTCTAAGTCTAATATTTCAGTGATTATTGAGCAGTATTCAAATATTTAAATACATTGAGCAGCAGCTGAAACTTTGTCTAAGAACCAAGATATTGAGAAAGCAGTTCATTCAATGAAGACGCTGTTCCAAGAGATGATCTTCCGTGCAGGCGTGCACCCTGGATCAGCGGAGCTGGTGTGTTAAGTGTTCATGTGTTTTCATGTATGGTGTAGCTTACAAAAGTCTGCCTTTCCACTTATATTTGTGAAACTAAGTAGCCTAAATGTGTTGCGACTGTGCTTACGGTGTTTTAATGGTGTTCGACATGAGTGTATTGTAGCAGTAGGGCTCAATTATTTGAAATTGGCGCTCTCTTTTTTTTTTTTTTTTTTTTACTTTTTTTTAATGTATTTTTCGGTTAACCGGAAAACCCTAACACACACATACACACACCCGGTTTGTTTTCTATGAAGTCGTGACACACACATACACACCCACACCCACACCCACACACACACACACACACACCCACACCCACACCCACACACACACACTCACACACACACACACACACATGCCCACAAGCACACATATACGTATGCACGCATTTGTCCCTGTTGGTCACCAGCCCATGCTATAGACACACACACACACACACACACACACACACACACACACACCCCACACACACACACACACACACACCCCACACACACACACACACTCCCACACACACAGGCCGGCCCTGTTGTGTTTGTTTGGTGTTGGTGGTGTTGTAAGCAGGTCTGTGGCAAAGGGAGATAAGAGCAGCTGGGGGTATTTATAGAGTGTGTGTGTGTGTGTGTGTGTGTGTGTGTGTGTGTGTGTGGGGGTGTGTGTGTGTGTGTGTGTGTGTGTGTGTGTGTGGGGGTGTGTGTGTGTGTGTGTGTGGGGGTGTGTGTGTGTGTGTGTGTGTGTGTGTGTGAGGACAGCAGACGGCTGCAGTGGGCGAGCAGTGATGTCTCCTCTGAACAACAGGATATAGAGAGTAGGGAGAGAGGGCATGGTAGCATCCTCTGACCCTGGGTAGAGGAGAGAGAGTGAGGAGGAGGAGGAGGAGGAGGAGGAGGGTGGGGGAGAGCAGGGAGCAGGGAGGAGAGGACAGGACAGGACAGGAGAGGTTGGCCAAGAGAGGTGAGTGTAGAGAGAGGAAGAAGGCGGCGGGAGAGAGAGAGAGAGAGGCAGGGGAGGAGGAGGAGGAGGAGAGAGGACAGGACAGGAAAGGTTGAGCAAGAGAGGTGAGAGTCAAAGAAGAAGGTGGGAGAGAGAGAGAGAGAGGGGAGGAGGAGGGTGGGGGAGAGCTGGGAGGAGAGAGGAGAGGACAGGAGAGGAGAGGTTGAGCAAGAGAGAGGTGAGGGTAGAGAGAAGAAGAAGAAGAAGAAGGCGGCAGAGAGAGACAGGGGAGGAGAGGTTGGCCAAGAGCATGAAAGAGAGAGGAGGAAAGGAGGGGAGAGAAGAGGAGGAGAGGAGAGAGAGACAGTCTGAGCCAACGCCTTCATGCTTGACTGTTCCCAGGCCAACCTGCTTCCTCTGCACAGGACGTGCAGCTTCCTCCCCTCACCTCCAGTGCAGAGCGGCCGTCCCACACACACATAACACACACACACAACACACACATAGACACACACACATAACACACACACACAACACACACATAACACACACACACACACACACACAACACACACACATAACACACACACAACACACACACACACAACACACACATAACACACACACACACACAACACACACATAACATACACACACACACACAACACACACACATAACACACACACACACACACACACACACACACACACACACATTCGCATACGCATGAACGCGCGCACACACACACACACACACACACACCACACATAACACACACACACACACACACATGTGCACAAGCCACACACACACACACACGCACACACACACACACACATTCGCATACACACGAACGCGCGCACACACACACACACACACACACACACACACACACACACACACAGAGGAGGCACCCTAGGTACAGCCAGCACACACAGACAGGCACGTTGGCATGCACACACAGACGAGTACTT
>NC_137688.1:6332062-6334562 GCF_963989245.1 Nansenia antarctica | reverse complement strand
ACCACCCTCCCCCCTCACCACCTCCACCCCATCACCACCACCACTCTCCCCCCCTCACCACCTCCATCACCAACACCACCACCACCACCACCCTCCCCCACCACCACCCTCCCCTCCCCCCCTCACCACCAACACCCCCCCTCTCACCACCACCACCCCCCTCCCCCACCACCACCCCCCCCTCACCAACCACCACCACCCCCCTCTCCCCAACCACCACCCCCCCTCTCCCCCCCTCCCCCCTCACCAACCACCACCCTCACCACCACCTCACCCCACCCCCAACCACCACCACCCCTCTCCCCATCCCCCACCCCCCAGCCGTGCCGGAGGGTTTCAGCGTGGACCTGCAGCCGTCGGAGGAGCCCCTGGAGCAGGAGGCCGTGTCCCTGCGTTGCCGGGCCGACCGCTACGCCTACGAGCAGCTGCGGTGGTACCGGGTCAACCCCTGGGCCCTGCAGGAGGACAGCGGCGACGGGGGGGGCAAGCCCCTGGAGCTGGACTGCAAGAGCGTCCACCGCTACGCCGACGGCCTGGCGGGCGAGCGCTCCTTCCACGAGCCGTCCAACAGCTGGGTGCTGGAGCTCCACATCCCCAGCCTGCAGCAGCAGGACGAGGGCAACTACGTCTGCGAGGGACAGAGCAAGCAGAGCGGGGAGAAGCACTGCCTCTTCAAATACGTCTCTGTCAAAGGTGGGAGGGGGGGGAGAGAGGGGAGGGGGGGAGGGGGAGGGGAGGGAGGAGGGAGGGGGAGAGAGAGAGAGAGAGAGAGAGAGAGAGAGAGAGAGAGATGAGAGAGAGAGAGAGAGAGAGAGAGATGAGAGAGAGAGAGAGAGAGAGAGAGAGAGAGAGAGAGAGAGAGAGAGAGAGAGAGAGAGAGGGAGAGAGAGGGAGAGGAGGAAGGAGGGAGGGGTGAAGGGTAGGGAGAGAGAGAGGGAGGGAGAGAGAGAGGCCTGTCCTGGTGGAGGACTCCACACACACACACACACACACACACACACACACAAGCACATGGATATATTTATAGCCTGTAGTGTGTAGGCTGCCTTACACACACGCACACATGCGAACACGCACACAGGTGCACACACACACGTGAAATGCACAGGTACACACACACACACACACACACACACACACACACACACACACCAGGGTTTCCATTAGCCCGTAATTGGACATCCAGCTTTTGGCAGGGTAAAAAATAATTAAAAGCTCATAAATAATAGATGTCCATCAAACTGTACGGGAGAAAGTAATTAGGCAGTGCGGAGCTGCGTTATCTGTAAGACAATGAATGTGGCCGTCAGCCTATCGGAGCAATGACGTGCGGCAATCGTCTCTTTGTGACTGAAGCTTCTGATTGGTCAGGTTGTTTGTTCAGCTGGCATTTACGCAATCGAATTACCGTAAGTGTCAATTATGCGAATATGTCCACGTCTCCAGCAGCCAAATGGCTGCAGTACACAGATAGGCTGTTTTCAAACAACATTGTAGCCAAATTGATGTATTAATTTACCTAAAGAAATAGTTTTTGATATGATGTTTTCTCATTTACCACACTGTCGTCGACGACACCGGCGACACTTCTGAAACAATCAAAAATATCGGTCCCATAAAACGGCTGTAATATGTGATCGGTTGGCACGGGACACACATTAATGATGACCAGTAACACCGTGTTTATAATCACTCAATTAGATCGTGTCGTTATGAGGCAATTATAATTATCGAATCAAATCAAATGCAATCAGGTTTTATTTGTATAGCGCATTTCTCACAACATGTAACCCGATTCGCTTCACAGAGAGCAAAGAAGATAAAGCAACAACTAAGTAAAGCTTTATTTATAAGGCACCTTTCATACAAGAAATGCAGCTCAAAGTGCTTTACAACAGGAATAAGAACATAAAGTGAATATAAAAACATATATAAAAACATATACATATACTATACCTATACATGCATAGAATGAATATAAAAGCAGGGGAAAACAGTCAAAAGAAAAGGTAAAGATCTAACTTTCCATATCCCTTTCATCTCCCTACCTTACACAGTCTTTCTGTACTTCTCACTGGCTTTCCACCAGCACCACAAACATCCGTTTTTGGAAAAGGTCTGTGGTCTAAGATGGACATGATGACCACATGATGACAGACACACGCAAGCAAGCAAGGGCGAAAAACCCAGGAAAATTCGCTTGCAGCCCCTCTACTCATAGAGCGACTACCTCCAGTTTGCCTACCAGCACACAGCAGCGGCCCCCAGCCCCCCCTGGGACCCCCAGCCGCCCCACACACCCGGCCCTAATAATAATTAGATTCTATACACTTCTATACACTACGCTTTACCCATCTGATCGGCTGTCATTTATTTGATGTTCGCCTCTGGTATCGAGCGGTCGGCCTAGCAGGCCTATGAAGAACCACTGCGCTTATCTGTGGTGTTGTTTGAACTGTCGGTACCCTCCCTCCCTCTCTCCTACGTGCTGGTTGACAGT
>NC_137688.1:6311275-6321275 GCF_963989245.1 Nansenia antarctica | reverse complement strand
AAAAGAAAATACAAGTTAAACAACTTGTTCAGTATCAGTTCAGTATGAAAATAAATGCAAAATAAAATAAACCATTTCATTTTTGGAGGATGACTAGTTGTGTTCCACCTGACAGAGGTTCTGCTGTTGTTTTTCTCACCAGGTTCCAGTGACAAGGCCAACAATGTGTTGTTTTTCTCACCAGGTTCCAGTGACAAGGCCAATGTGGAGATAGTGATTCTCATCGGGACGGGGGTCATCGCTGTGTTCTTCTGGGCTCTGCTCATCCTCATCTTCTGCAACGTCAAACGGGTGAGACACGACACCACCCCCCCTTTTGAACTTTCACCCCGTCACCCCCCTCCCCGCTCGACCCCTGCCAGGCTCTGACAGCGTGTCTGTCTCTGTCTGGTCCGTGACCCCCCTCTACGAGCGTGAACATTACCCTCTGACCCCCCCCCCCTCCCAGAGCTAACGTCTCAGTTAGATGTTTTAGCTACGCTGCGTTTGATGTTTGTGAGGCGGTGATGTTAGTGGTGGTCAGCGTGTTTCTCGCAATTGTGATGATGACCTCTTCCCAGCTTTTTTCAAAACCAGCAGCTCTACTTGATAAGACTTGTAAAAGAATTATTTAAGTCTAAATAGAAAATAGAGCAAAGGTTAGCCTGGGTTTCCTTCAGATATAGCATAGAAAAGGTTATTTAAGTATCTTTTGCAAAAGGAGAACAGTTTACAAGCATGTCAAGAAGACAAGTCTTTAACAGTGAAACACCTCCGAAAAGTCAAGACACAGGGAAGACAGGGACATTTATACATAGGTGACAGTCACGCCCTCAGGTAAGGTCCAAACCAATCACAGGCATTTCCTGTCTGAGGAGGGGGCTGGCTGTGATGCACATTTAGAAGAGGCCAGGGGGGGATTGACCCCCACTTTCTCCTAGAGACACACAGGTGGAAGAGGGACGCAAAGGCCACAAACTGGTTTAGTCTGGTCCTAGAGTACTGGGCCTGGGGAAACACTTTTAAGTCCAGGGGCCTCATTTATAGAAAGTACTCAGATCAACCAGATCGACACTTACCCGTGTCGTACGTAGAAAACCACGTCAACGTAGTGATTTATACAATTTCAACGTGAGTCAATTTGACCGTGGAAACGATCGTAGCTCTACGTCGAGTATTGACCTTGCATACGCACATTACCTACTGGTTATGCGTAGTTATTACAGGCATGTGAGCCGCACTGCCTACTGTAATTCATGCAAGTGGCTCGTAATAAAATTAACGATGTTGTTATCAGCCGAGAAAACGAGTTAAATTCAAGATTTAAAAGGAACTGATGTTTATGATTGTATTTCAGTCTTCCTTTATATCCCTCCGGAGCTGTCTATCTCCCCTTCAACATGCCTAGTGCGTTCCACAACGGACCTTGCCTGGCCACGCGCTAAATTATACTGGATTTTCTCCGGTGTCTGGGAGTTCGCAAAGGGAGTGAGCAGCCATATAAGAATAAGACCACCTGATAAGAATAAGACCATTATATTATTACAGTAGAAGCAGCACTCGAGTTGAGGGGGGATGGCATCCCCCCAGAAATAAAAACTGTCAAAATTGCCCCCCTCTTTCCATACTTTATGTTATTTTATCAATGAACGTGGTATTACTGCTATTTCAAGGTGCGTTATTACCAAGTTACTGACACTGAAGTCACTGACGCTGAGGGGATGCTAAAATTGTCCTCATATGATAAAATCCACCACCTCCCCTGATTTTCTTTTACAACTTGAGTACTGAGTATAAGCATGTGCCTGGTTAGTTGTCATGATCAAACGTTACAAATGCAACTTACCGAGAAGCCACCCTTCTCTGCCCTCTCCCACTTCCAGACGAACGCCTACCCTATATTATAGCACTTGGCTTAATTCAGCCGCTATAATTGAGCCGCTATCACAGGGCGTTAATACAAACCTCATTCACCTGCGTTCATTTTACCTGCGTTGGTATTTATAGAAGGAAGCACGTACGCAACCTTAAACCATCGCAGCCCGTTTTATAAATAATGCTTACGTCCGTTTAGAAAAATGTGCTTACGTGAAAGTCAAAGATGACGTTCAAGTACTTTTTTATAAATGAGGCCCCAGAACTGCTCTAGATTGCCCAGTCTCTCTAGGTGCAGGTTAGTAGAAAAGAGAGCAATCAGATCATTTAAATGTGTCTGTTGTCTAGCCAAAGTCAAGCCCTGAGCAGAGGAAAACACTTTCCATTGTCTACTAGACTGTCTAGTCAATATGTTGATTCTGCCCAAGACAGTCTGACTCAGTGACTCTTGTGAATTCAGTCTTAAAGAATCTTAATGAATATTCTTATCAATAAATAAAAGGTCTTGTCAGGCATATTATTCCACCACAGACTCATTATAAACTTGAGGTCGTCCTTTCTCGGCTTTTCAAATCCACCTTCAGTATGTGCATCACCTTCTCCTTAGCTGATCACCTTCTGCTTGTGTTCTGAAAATCTATAATTTTTTGATGGTGTCTGTGAATTCTGTTGTTTGATCAGCCATGTTCACCCGTCTCCGATCTCTCTCTCTCTCCCACCCCGGTCTCCTCCCTCTCTCTCTGTTTGATCTCGCTCCCCTCCCTCCCTCCCTCCCTCCCTCCCTCCTCTCCCTCCCTCCCTCCCTCCCTCTTGTTTGATCCCCCTCTCCCCTCCTCTCTCAGGTGAACCCGGCTGACATTAAGACAGGTTACCTGTCCATCATCATGGACCCTGGGGAGGTGCCTCTGGACGAGCAGTGTGAATACCTGCCCTACGACTCCTCCCAGTGGGAGGTCTCACGAGACAGACTCCGCCTCGGTGAGGACGGAGGGAGGGATGGATGGATGATGGAGGGAGGGAGGGAGGGAGGGAGGGATGGATGGAAGGAGGGAGGGAGGGAGGGAGGGAGGGATGGATGGAGGGAGGGATGGGTGGAGGGAGGGAGGGAGGGAGGGATGGATGGAGGGATGGAGGGGGGGAGGGATTGATGGATGATGGATGGATGGATGGATGATGGATGGATGGATGGATGAAAGAATGATGGATGGATGGATGGATGGGGAGATGTAGGGATAGATTGATGAAAGAATCAACAAATGAATGAAGGAGACAATGAATGAATTAATTAATAAATCAACATTAGCTACATCCTTCCCACGCCCCTGGGTACCTCAGCCAACACACTGGCACTCAGCGCAAATGTTTAAATATGTTTATTCCTGGCACAGCATGTGTTCCTCTGTGCAATGCCCCAGGGTAAGCATCTGCTACACAAGAATAATTTATAGTATTGTTTCTTTCCTCCACTTTGGAATTGGAATATAACAATATTTTGCTGTACCAAAATTCTTCGCATAATTATTAGTTTTATGACGTTAGTCATGAAGTAACAGATGTTCTTACCAAATGCAACGAAACAGTAAGTGCATATTAGGCTGAAGCAACCACATAATACAATCATTTGTAAACAAATCTCTCTCGCTCTCACTCTTGCTCTCTCTCTATCTCTATCTCTTGCTCTTGCTCTCTCTGTATCTCTCTTTCTCTCTCTCTCTCACTCTCTGTATCTCTGTATCTCTCTCTGTATCTCTCTCTCTCACTCTCTGTATCTCTGTATCTCTCTCTCTCTATCTCTTGCTCTTGCTCTCTCTGTATCTCTCTCTCTCTCAGGGAAGGTTCTGGGTCATGGTGCGTTTGGGAAGGTGATAGAAGCGTCCATCTTTGGCATCAGCAAGAACAACAGTCTGGACACAGTGGCAGTGAAGATGCTGAAAGGTAAGGTGTGTGTGTGTGTGTGTGTGTGTGTGTGTGTGTGTGTGTGTGTGTGTAATCAAACAGTATGTATGACTTACTGTATATCACTATGTAAACCAGTACATCAAGTCATGGCTTTTAAGGACTGTTGCCGTTAATGATCCTCGTTTTTCATCAAAAACTTCTATTACACCACTGTTAATTCTTATTAATATAATAAGCATAACATAGTCATGTTGCTTTATTAATTAACTAACATCCTTATAAGTTATTTAACAACGCATTTATTCATAACATTATTAATACATGCACAAATGAGGGATGCCCTGTAGATCTCTGCAGATCTAACTAATCATTTATTTATGTTAATAAATGCATTTAATCAAATCAAACAAATCAAATCGAATCAAACTGTATTATCATAGCATACATCGCCTACAATTGTATTCCATGTAGTGACATTTTTATCTTATTCCTCGACCAACAACAGTCAACGACAATCAGCAATCCAATAATATGATATAGTAGAATTAAACAGTGACAGCAGTATAATGCATAAGGGTGTAGTGAAGTAATTAATGCTTATTAATGTGCAGTGTCACCCTGAGGGGTTCTGCTTTGTTGTGTCCAGAGGGCTCCACAGCTAGCGAACACAAGGCCCTGATGTCAGAGCTGAAGATCCTGATCCACATCGGCAATCACCTGAACGTGGTCAACCTGCTAGGGGCCTGCACCAAGCCTAACGGTGAGTACACACACACAGTACACACACACACACACACACACACGCACACGCACACGCACACGCACACGCACACACACACACACACACACACACACACACACACACACACATGTTAATCATTTATTTATGTCCACATAGAAACAAGTATACAGGGACACAAATACTGAAGGCACAGATGGGATGCATTCACAAACAGACATGGACAATGTCTTTCACATACAACAGGACAAGACTCACGGGTACAAGTAACACCGTCTCCGCCATATATGAGAGACGCACACACACACACACACACACACACACACACACGCCAGAGCAGAATCTAACCACTATTTACGTACATATATACCCTTAGGCTTACTATTTCTATGCTCCTCTTGTTGTATTTTTAAATAAGGTATGTAAAGCACTTTGAATTGCCCCTGTTGTATGAAATGTGCTATACAAATAAACTTGCCTTGCCTTGCCTTAGGCCCCCTTATGGTCATCGTGGAGTACTGCAAGTACGGAAATCTGTCCTGCTACCTGCGTGCCAAGAGAGAGTTCTTCCTGCCCTACAGGGTGAGTGCCCCCGCCGCCACTCAGCCACCAACAACAACCCCCCCCCCCCCCCATGTCTCTGGAGCCCTGAGAAACACTCTCACTGCCTTCCTGTGTGACCACATAAAAGCCCAGAGAAGTGGCGTGAGACCACAAGTTTAGCCTTCTGTTCACCACCTCATCAACACACAGACATTTGTGACACAGTCTTTTTGGTCATTTTGAGCCGCAAGTCGGCAACTCAAACCCAAAATGTTCAGACTTTTATTTTGAAACACATTTTTGAAATAGATTTCGACGTTGTTGAAAAAACACAAAAACTCGCTAGTCAAACCAAAATACTGCAACAACGCAATGGATTGGGTGAGTAATCCCCCCCACTGCTACCTAGCTAACTATAACACTACTTTACATCGTTAGCAGACTCACAAAACAAGCTGTGTTAGTTGACTAGCGATGTGTGTCGTTGATTTTCAACGACGCTGAAATGTATATATTAAATTTTTCGAAAGAAAAGTCTGAACATTAAATCGGCTGCCGACTTGCGGACCAATCCACCAACAGACCGTGTCACATTTGTCACTCGGCACTGGTGCTGGCCTGAGGGACTGACGGTAGCATGTATGACTGCGTTTTATTCCGCTGGTGGAATGAGCTTCCAACGGCTGTCAGAACTGCAGAGTCACTACCCATCTTCCGTCGGAGACTGAAGACCCATCTCTTCAGGTTACACCTTAACTGCTCCTCCTGAGACATCTACTGCCCCCCAGCACTGCGTCTCCTGAGACACCCGCTTTTCCCCTCTACTGTGTCCCCTAAAAACTTCTATTGACCCCCTTGTACTGTTTCTCTGTTTCTCCAGTGTCTCTATAAAATAAAATAAAAAACTAGGTTTAGAAGAAGGTGATAGAAGAAGGTTTTTCCTTCTATCAATGGCCCCGGGCCTGAGCTGGATTACTCTTCCTGCTACGACTGGTGGATTGATGATTCACTTGCTTAGTCAAATGTATTGATTGTAAAGTCGCTTTGGAATAAGGCGTCTGCTAAATGCCAAAAATGTAAAATGTAAAATGTTATCCAGGACCGCTCCCCGAAGACCCAGAGTCAGGTGAGACGCATGATCGAGGCGGGTCAGGTGGAGCAGAGAAGCCGCCTCCCCCCGTCTCCCTCCAGCTCCTCCATCAGCAGCCCCAAGAGTCGATCGTCCAGCAAGTCTGAGCAGAAAAAACCTGCTGTCGAGAAACGTGAGACTGCAGTGTGCTTTAGTCAGGAGGGCGGGAACATCACCTCACATATTACACTTGTGTTAAATGAGTCATGTATAACTCGAATGATAGATAAGAAAAAATAACAATTTTTCTCTCTCATCATACATATTACATAAGTGTTAAGTGGATGTATTCATATGAATATATGTATAACTCAAATTATAAATAACTAAAATAACAATTTCTCTTACATATTACACGTGTGTTAAATGGATGTATACATATTAATATATAACTCAAATTATGAATACCTAAAATGTCTCTCTCTCTCTGACTCTCTCTGTCTCTCTCTCTCTGTCTCTGTCTCTGTCTCTCTGTCTGTCTGTCTCTCTCTCTGTCTCTCTGTCTGTCTCTGTCTCTCTCTCTCTGTCTCTGTCTCTCTCTGTCTGTCTGTCTCTCTGTCTCTCTGTCTGTCTGTCTCTCTCTCTAGTGGAGGACCTATGGAAGTCTCCTCTGACCATAGAGGATCTGATCTGCTACAGTTTCCAGGTGGCACGTGGGATGGAGTTCCTGGCTTCACGGAAGGTAGATATTCCAAGCACACACACACACACACACACACACACACACACACACACACACACACACACACACACACACACACACACACACACACAATCTCCCCCCATCCCCCACACACCCAGAGTTTTGATCTGTGTTGTCTCAGCAACAGTGAGACTACAGAGACCTGGCTGGAGTTGGAAACCTTCTCCAGTCACACTCAATCACACACACACACACACACACACACACACACACACACACACACACACACACACTCACACACCTATGTCCAGAGCTTTGATGTGTGTGTCGTCCTGTGCAGTGTATCCACAGGGACTTGGCAGCGAGGAACATTCTCCTGTCAGAGAACAACGTTGTGAAGATCTGTGACTTTGGGCTGGCCAGAGACATCTACAAGGACCCGGACTACGTGAGGAAAGGCAACGTAAGAGAGAGACCGACCAGACAGACATCCTGAGGGGCTGTCCTTAACACTAGAACAGCCGTGCCTTTTTTACCTACTATAAGAGCCGCCTCTGGGGTCAAATCACCATAGTCTTTACAATGGGAAGCTGCTAAATGACAACTAGTTGGCCACCTTGTAAATTAGCCTGCCTCCTACACAGAAAAAACTGCAAAATAGCGTCATACTAGCTTATCCTGATTGTGATTTTGAAAATGTAAGGATACTGGGTGGTAGAAAGCACATATCTAGGAAATGTCATGAAAGGAGGGTCCTGAAATTTGTAAAAGATAGTGCAAAGATATAAAAAATTAATTACTCACTCAAGGTCAAATGACCCCACCCATGGCTATTCTAGTGTTAATCATTTAGCAGACACTTTTATCCAAAGAGATTACAGGTACAGTCTCCCTGGAGTAACTAAGGGCTAAACGGCACACTAGTGGTGGTGGTGGTTGTGTTCCCAGGTGGGATTTGAACTCATGACCTTCTGACCACCAGTCCAACTCGCTATCCACTAGGTCACCACTACCCCTAAACCCTACCTCTCATTGGTTTGTGGGACATTCTCCCTCTCAAACACCCACATATATACAGTCTGTATTGATTCAATGACCAGAGGTTGACCAGTTCACTCATGTATGTTTCATGTATGTTTCATGTATGTTTCATGTATGTTTCATGTATGTTTCATGTATGTTTCATGTATGTTCCAGGCACGCCTGCCTCTGAAGTGGATGGCCCCTGAGAGTATCTTTGATAAGCTGTACACCAGCCAAAGTGACGTGTGGTCTTTTGGTGTTCTGCTCTGGGAGATCTTCTCACTCGGTAAGGCTGAGACAAAGCTCTGCTCTTTCTTAGTCTGTAATCATATCATAATAATAAGCATTGATGTTTATACTTAATAATATATAATAATAATACATTATATAGTGCTTTTCTAGACACTCAAAGACGCTTTACAAACCGAAAAGATTGAGTAGTAATAATAAAAAGACACAAAAAATAAATAAAAGAATGTATAGGGGGCTAATTAAGGTAGTGCTGGGGACACATGGGAAGGGGAGGGGGAGAGGGTTAACTGGTGAAGGCGAGCTTGAAGAGGTGGGTTTTGAGGGCCTGTTTAAATGTTGGGAGGGTGTTGGCCTGTCTGATGTGGTGGGGGAGGGCGTTCCCACTTATAGTACGAATGCCAAAAGCTCCTACGTTGCCAGGTACTATCGATGCCTCTTGGCAGACCTAAGAACACAGAGTGTGTGTAATCATCCATGGTGCCCTCCGGTCGTATCAAGGGGCCTAGGGCATTAGGATTATGTTTCAATTCTGATTTCTGAGTTATCTAATCCCAGGGGGTGTAATCTGTAATCTGTGTTCTCCCTCCAGGTGCGTCTCCGTACCCGGGGGTCCAGATCGACGAGGACTTCTGCGTGCGACTGAAAGACGGTACCAGGATGAGATCTCCAGAGACTGCCTCCCCGGAAATGTGAGTGATTTCTACACCTCATTGACCCCATTAAAAAAAGTTAATCACACTATTAAAACACTTAGAGGCTTTATTGTATGAACCTTCTCAATAGGATTTTTTTCTTTGCATACATCCATGGATGCATTGAACCGAAACCCGCAATGAAATCAAATCCATTCAAATTCAAATTAAATCCCATTTTCATTTGGACAAATGAAATATACATTGTGCAGGTTTGACGCTTTGACAGCTAAAGGGGCTCAAAATTGAGGCTAGCGTCCTTAATTTCATGCACAATCGAGCACAAAGAGGGAAATTAGCCCCAGAAGGTCAGACGTGTCTAGTTGAAGTGCGATGATGCTGATTGCTGACAGTAATGTCCTCGGCGCTGCTGTCTTGAGTGTAACGTGGCGCGCTGCTCTGTGCTGTGCTGCCCTCTGCTGGTAGATATGGGATCATGCTGGCCTGCTGGCAGGGCGAGCCGAGGGAGAGGCCGACGTTCCCGGCCCTGATGGAGATCCTGGGAGACCTTCTACAGGACAACAGCCTACCAGTAAGACATGGGTGGAGCTCACTAGCTTTGTATGATTGATTGATTGATAGATAGATAGATAGATAGATAGATAGACAGACAGACAGACAGACAGACAGACAGACAGACAAGATTAGATTCAACTTTATTGTCATCGCAGAATACAAGTACAATGAAATGCAGTTTAGCATCCCACCAGAGCATCCAAGCAAATAGTGATATAAGGACATGATATGATTAGAACAAGAGGTAGTGATAGGTAATTATGTGATATACAGTATGTGCAGAGGTGGTATTGTCATTGAGAACATTGAGCCAGCCGGAGGAGGAGTTGTACAGTGTTATTGCAGCAAAAGCTTCCACTTATGTAGGGATGAGACCATAGATTGAACCTATCCAGTCCCGTATACTCCAGGGAACACCGGAGACTTGGGTGTGAACCAGGAAGTTGGTGACTAGTTCCTGTGTGTAACAGCTCCGTCTGTAAATACCTCTACCTAATACTACTGCCTTTCTTTAGAACTATTGCCATTTTTCTCTTGCTGTGTGCAATGTCAAGGAACCAAAGCCTAAGAATATTTTACTCTCTTAAACGTATTTAATTATATGTTACGTATAATGGGATGTAGCAATAAACTAGATTCTTATTCCGATTCTCTGATTCTGATTCTGATTCTGATTCTCTGTCTGTCTGTCCGTCTGTCTGTCTGTCTGT
>NC_137688.1:6278775-6308775 GCF_963989245.1 Nansenia antarctica | reverse complement strand
AACTCCCTTCTTCCCTTGGCCTGCTGCTGCCAAACTGGACTGAGCTATTATGTGCCTGAAGTTCCCTCACCAGCCACTGGGTGGCAGCATTATGTCAAATCCAAATGTATTTTATATCACTCAAAGTTACACTTTTTTTTTTTTAACCTTTTATCTCCAGAGTAGGCTATGCTTCTTTTGTTTATTTGTACAAATATGCCCTTGGTGGGAAGAAATAAAGCAATATATCTTCTTTTGTCAAGTCTCACATTTTGCTAACATTTATTTGAATAGAAATGTATGCGGCAGTTAGTTTTTCTGATATTTTGTGTAAACAAACCCAACTTAATAGCTTGAGTTGAGAGACGGTTAGGTCACAAACCACAGTGATGTAGTTGACTGTGATAACAGTTTCCATGACGACCTCTAGAGTCATACACTCTGCAATACACACAAGGGCATTGTTGTGAGGTCAGCCTTTCTTGGTTTTGGCTTCAGTCCACTCACTACCCAGAGTGCACCTGGCTCACCTTAAACACACAAAACCATGACAGCAGGAATGAGGTGATCGAGGTAAACAGAGAAGTGAGGTGACCTTGAAAAGAGTTTTATGAATGAGGACTGAATACCAGCCGTGTTTTGTTTTTTTATCCCAGTGCTTATTTGTGTTAGCATAGCAGCTATTGGGATCTACAGTATGACTAGGTTAGGTTTTTTTCTCAAACATTTGCCCAAAAACTAACTTATAAATAGTGTCTCCTCTCACCCGACTGGTGTTCTAACTGTGTATCCAAAACATGAGAAACCACAGTGATGTAGTTGACTGATAACAGTGTCCATGATGAAGAGTCATACGCTGCTCTGCAATACACACAAGGGCATTGTGAGGTCATCAGTCCACTCACTACCCAGAGTGCACCTGACTCGCCTTAAATACACAAAGACCAATGACAGCGGGAATGAGGTGATGGAGGTAAACACAGAGGAGTGAGACGACAAAGAGGGAATGACGTCGCCTGACTCCCTGTTAGGACTGTACTGTCCCGTCACCGCCATGACAGATATGAGGGCGGAAAGGTCTCTGACAAACATATACAAACATATATACTCACTCATACGCCTGGAGCTTTAGATAAGGGAAGGCTGGCGCTAGGGGGGCAAAGTCCATAACAGCATGTATACACAGCATGTATACACACACACACAAACACACACAACACACACTTTCCATTTCTATCAGTCAGTGGAACGTTCCGATTAAATGTATCAAATTGACCAAGCAAGCCTGTTTCAGGAATAGAGACGTGTCATTTCTGTAATAATAATAGTTTCATTTCACTGTTGTTCCACCCAGTTGAACAGACCGACCACACCAGACAAAGGGACATGATGAACGGTTTGAGGTCATTTGTTGTGTCTTTGCCATGCAGAAGAAAGAACACACCGTGCGGTTGTCTGGACCTTTACTTGTAGAACAGGTTGCACAGGAGAGCGATTTGAGACTGTTGTATGACCTCTAGAAACTATAAATACTATTCTTTGAGTGCTATGTTTATCTATGTCCTTGATCAGGAGTTGCTATGGAAACTATGAGGTGGTTAGGGAACGTGACAAGACAAAACAGTTCCCTCTCCACAAAAAGGCAAAAAAAAAAAAAATCAGTAACAACTTCATGGACTGAATAATACAGATCATCAAACAATTACAATGAACAACATTCAAAGACACTGTAAAATACAGTATAAGAAACTAAATACAAGTCGTCTTTTTTGGCAAAAAAAAAAAACTAGGCGTCCATTATCTCATCCATATTCTGTAAGGGGGAAAAAGTGAAAGTCTGGAAGAGTCAAAACAATTTCATGACATGTTTTGACACGAGGACATTTAACAGTTAGGTTGGTCGTAAAGTATCTTTAGGAACCGTATCTTTTACGAGCATGATCTATGTAACTAACTATAAGGATGCATTCAATGCAGTGACAGTTTCAGCATACAGAGTATAAAAAATACCGTAAATTATATTTACAATGGCCGAACAGAATAACTAATTCTGTCATAGAATCATTATGGGGTGGTTTCCCTGACACAGATTACGCCTACTCCTGGATTAGTAAACAATAGGAGATTCTTCATTGAACATGGTCTTTAGTGCAGGACTAGGATTAATCTGT
The DNA here is from genome assembly GCF_963989245.1 of Nansenia antarctica. Taxonomy (NCBI): domain Eukaryota; kingdom Metazoa; phylum Chordata; class Actinopteri; order Argentiniformes; family Microstomatidae; genus Nansenia; species Nansenia antarctica. The sequence continues at coordinate 6,306,625 of NC_137688.1, read as the reverse complement.
GGCCAGGAAAGCATCCCTGTATGTTAGTGTTCTGCATTTGACAGACACAGCCTTTCATGTCACAAAGTACAAAATATAATTTTTCTGACAAAAATGTTTCAGAGTAACAAGAGAACATCTGATGACGTAAGTGTCGGGACATTCGAGTTCATTTCAGTCAATGTCAAAGCACACGTTTAAATGAAATACAAAACCATCAGACAATTCCTTCAGTCGACAATTCCCTATAATGTAGTGTGGGAAATATACAGCCAGTTTTAGGGGTGCGTCTCAATAGTCTACGGTGGCCTCCTCTCCTCGCCTCCTTTTGTTCATCGAAGGGTGACATGTTCCATGCTGGACAGTTGAAAGCAAATAGTGCAGATGAAGACCAGGGGGATATTCCATCAACATCGCTAAAGGAAAATCCAGACTTATTTTGGATAAAGTCTCGCAAGATTTATCAGAACAAGCCTAGATTTTCTTTTAGCGACGTCGATGGAATAGCCCCCAGGAGACAAGGGAAGGATGTTCAGACCATTGAGATGCACCCCTGTAGCCTTGGTTACCCAGATCTCTTTGGGGCTTTTAGCTAACGTCTTTGTTTGGTGTTTGGCAGACAGAGTTGGCTAAAGCGGTTAGCATATCTGTGTAGCAGGCTAGCACCCATGGTATAAATAAAGACGTGCGGTGCTCCTAGTTCCTGGTCTTCTTCAGGACAACTTCCCTAACTGAATCTTCTTAAAGGCCTCCGAGGCAGTGAATATACAAGAGTCGATGATGCCGGCCACTGTAAACGTTCCCCCGATGATGGCACAGATCTGGGAGAAAGAACAGCACCAACAGGTCAGTCTTTCCACACAAGCACACTAGTTTCCACCCTCTCACTTCCTGAGCTGTGTAAAAAGTGCAAGCTATATGTCTCATCTGTGTTTGTTAGGGTTCAGTAGCCCTGGAGCGTAGAACATAACATTTGTTATGCTTCAACTCGTGAAACGTGAAGGAACGGACAGTTTTGTCTCGTGAGTCACCAGCTGAACCGCTGACTCACGTGCCACATGCTAGATGTAGTCATCTTCTGATGTGTTGCATCTTGGACAGATTAGAACAAACACCATATGCCACATATCTGCTGTGTGACTCAAACATTCACTCCAGGCGTAGGTTGCCCTGAACCGAACCAGGGAGTTGCCCTAAACTAACCCTAACATTAACCTACATCCAAACGCTAACATTAACCCACACCCCAACGCTAACATTAACCCACACCCCAACGCTAACATTAACCCACACCCCAAGGCTAATATTATCCTACACCCCAAAGTAACACGAACCATAAGGGGGATGTGAAGTGAATCCATCTCTAAACCTGTATCAGTGACCTACATCCACTTCTACCACCTCCCCATGTAACGCACTATAAACACATATAGCATCGTCACCTGCGCCATGGCGTTGTGTTTGGGCCCCCCCTCCCCGGGTGACTCACCGTGGTGATGAAGCGGTAGAGGGGCTGCCTCCTCTCCGTGTACTTGACTGTGATTGGACTGAGGTCGTAGCGGTACCAGATGGCTGGGATGATCCGGCCCGTGTGGCTGTAGGCCACGTACTCCTGATAGGGGCGAGATTATCATACAACCCTGTTAGATTTGACATTTACATTTTACATTTTCTGACACTTAGCAGACGCTTTTATCCAAAGCAACTTACAACACAGTACATGTGGCTAAAGTCAGTGAATCATCTATCCATCCTCGTCATCATAACAAAAATAAATCGATGCTAGGACCAGGGGCCATTGGCAGTCACAATGCTAGAGGAAGGAAATAAATCATGATACAGGTGATGGTACTCCTGCTGGGCATTGCTGCCTGACGCACCTCCAACAGTGCCTTTAGAACAGGTGTGCTGTGACACCTCACTGAACACCTATGTGGGCCTAACTGGGTCATCAGCTGGGGACCACCAGTCATTGACGTTTCGCTCCTTTAACCCCAGTACATCTCCTGGTGGCGGAGCGATGGCAGGGATCTCTCCCTGCCACCCCCTGCTGATGCCCTAGGTGTTGTTCGCCCCCCAACCCTTATGCTTCCTTCTTAGCCACAGCCAGAAGCTGCCTTTCTCCGCCTCCTCAGCCAGCTCTTTCATGACTTTCCGATGCCTTGCCCCTGTGCATCCTATGTCACGGAGTAGGCGAGCAGCTGAGGAACCTACGAAGCCCCTACACCCCACTTCCACAGGGCACGTAACGGCTTTCCAGCCAGCCTCCCTGCACTCCGCCGCCAGATCTGCATACTTGGCTCGCTTCCGCTCGTTGGCTGCCTCCAAACCACCCTCCCAAGGGACAGTGAGTTCGACCAGAAGGACTGTCTTGCAAGCCTCTGACCACATGACCAGGTCTGGTCGGAGCGATGTTTCCACGATCTCCCTGGGGAACTGGAGCTGTCTCCCCAGGTCGACCCTCATGGTCCACTCACTACCCGGTGCGAGGAGTCTTGCTGTATCTCTCTGACGGGAGGGTTTGACTCTCTCTCCAGCCCTTGCAAACTGGATGGGATGTCTGTCTGGAGCGGAAGGTCTGCTGTTTGCCTCCTGTCTGCATGTCTCTGCCACCTCTGCCAGCTTTTTCAGCACCAGGTCGTGTCGCCATGTGTAGCGGCCTTGGGACAGCGCTGTCTTGCAGCCTGTCAGGATGTGCTGGAGGCTCGCATTGATGGTGTTGCAAAGGGGGCAGGTCTCTTCGGCAGAAAACCATTGGTGGAGGTTTCGGGGACAAGGCAAGGTGTCATATGTTGCTCTGATCAGGAAGCTGAGCCTAGCTTGGGGGATCTTCCACAGGTCAGACCATGACATGGGCCTGTTTGTGAGACCTTCCCATGACGTCCAGCGTCCTTGCTGGCCCTGGGACACCGCCTTTATGTTAAGGCGTTCCTGCTCAGTTCTTGCCACTTCTGCCACCACCATGGCTCTTCGAAATAAATAAATCGATGCTAGGACCAGGGGCCATTGGCAGTCACAATGCTAGAGGAAGGATTATTATTATAATTATTATTGTATGTATTGTTTTTATTATTATTAACAGTAGAGGAAATGTACAGAGGGGTAGTGGGGTGTGAAGAGATCAAGTTAGCTTCCAACCACAACAATCAGGTGTATTTGGCACAGTACAAACGTAGAGCTCACTGCCATTTTAATGTGTCAATTCAATGTATTTCATGTTTGTTATCATTTGTAAAACTGTTGCTGTCTTGGAGGTCTCTCTCTTGATTCGAGTGACTTGGTCTCAAACTCTTATCTGAATGATTGACGGTAAAAAAAGAAAACTATACAAATAAACCCAAGCCTGGATACAGAGACTTTTCACCACGAGTTAGGCTGCCATGGTCACAATAATATTGACTCCCAGGTGTCAATCAAGAGGTATTCTAGGAATTACAGGAAGTCTGGTTTTATGGTTTGTTGCCACTTAAGAGCTTTTCCAGTAATTCTGAGAGAGCAGCTGCCTCTGGGTCGAGGGGACAGGTCAAGTGGTTGGTAGCCATGGTAATGAAGAATGCTCGTCCATGTCAACATTATAGCTACACTATGGTACATGTGATTTACGTTTCATACCAGTAATTCGTTTACTTTACCGGTACTGGTAACTATGTAAAAGGCAACAATGTGAGTGAAACACCACCCTACCCCCAGTACAACATCCTACCTTGTTGGCTACTGTATACTGGTAGGAGAATTTGTGCTTTCCCGACAGATCTTCATAAACTGTCGGGACTATCTTCAGGATATAGTCGTGGGAGGCCAGAGCTGAAAGAAAAACAAAACAGAATAAAACACCTTACTCATGGTGACTGAGTAAAAATATCATTGTGCTTCTTAGTCCTGAAATGAGTCATGACTAGAACTATGACTAGTATCTTACACACGTGCAAGAAAAACCGTTGGTATTCCAAATGTTCACTTTGTACCGATTTTGTCCACTAGGTGTCGCTCTTTCACACACACACACACCACTGATAAACTGTCAACCCGCGACCCCGCTCCAGTGATAACACATCTCAACACCAACAGAGCCTGGCATTCCTGATGAGCAGAGACGGAGGAGACATACGTACGGTTTGACCCCAGCCTGTCGGCCCCTCCTAAAGCGTTGAAGGAGACATACGTACGGTTTGACCCCAGCCTGTCGGCCCCTCCTAAAGCGTTGAAGGCTCCTTGGACATTTTGTACCTGGGAGAGATAAGCATTTAACCCATCTTAAACGGGCTCTCCATTGCCCCTGTGCTGTGTGTGTGTGTGTGTGTGTGTGTGTGTGTGTGTGTGTGTGTGTGTTAGCGGGGGGCGGGGTGCGTGGGTGTGTGTGTGCTGTGTGTGTGTGTGTGCTGTGTGTGTGTGTGTGCTGTGTGTGTGTGTGTGCTGTGTGTGTGTGTGTGTGCTGTGTGTGTGTGTGTGCTGTGTGTGTGTGTGTGTGTGTGTGTTAGCGAGGGGCGGGGTGCGTGTGTGTGTGTGTGTTAGCGGGGGGCGGGGTGCGTGGGTGTGTGTGTGCGTGTGTGGGTGTGTGTGTGTTAGCGGGGGGCGGGGTGCGTGGGTGTGTGTGTGCGTGTGTGTGTGTGTGTGTGTGTTAGCGGGGGGCGGGGGGCGTGGGTGTGTGTGTGCGTGTGTGTGTGTGTGTTGGGGGGGTGCGGTGCGTGGGTGTGTGTGTGTGTGTGTGTTAGCGGGGGGCGGGGGGCGTGGGTGTGTGTGTGCGTGTGTGTGTGTGTGTGTGTGTTGGGGGGGTGCGGTGCGTCGGTGTGTGTGTGTGTGAATGTGTGTGTGTGTCGGTGTGTGTCGGTGTGTGTGTGTGTGTGCGTGTGTGTGAGAGTGTGTGTGTGTCGGTGTGTGTGTGTGTGTGTGTGTTAGTGGGGGGCGGGGGGCGGGGTGCGTGTGTGTGTGTGTTAGCGGGGGGCGGGGTGCGTGGGTGTGTGTGTGCGTGTGTGTTGGGGGGGTGCGGTGCGTGGGTGTGTGTGTGTGTGCGTGTGTGTGATAGTGTGTGTGTGTGTGTCGGTGTGCGTGTGTGTGTGTGTGTGCGTGTGCGTGTGTCGGTGTGTGTGTGTGTGTGTGTCGGTGTGTGTGTGTGTGTTGGGGTTGCTAGGATACCAGGTAGACAGGAGCTGAATAGACTCACCGTCAGCTTATCTCCGAAGGCGAGCTTGTGGATGATGTGGGTCATGTCTGGACTCTGGGGCTGGGCGGTGGCGCTGTGGGTCGACACGTGGAAATTCCCCGGTACCTGGAGGATCGGTAGATCAATCACACAACCAATAAGGAAGGAGAGAGGACAGAAACCCCAGGAGAAACCCCGTCCCACCCCTGTTTGTTGTGATGATGTACTGTCTACTAAATGCCCCTGACCTGACGTACAACAGATCAAACCTAACACCACCGACCGTTTTCTGTTATTTTAACTTGCACTGGTTGATTATCCGTCTCAGGTTGTGTTTAACTCGATAAAAGTGTTTAACGTGTCCTGGGGTGGTCCAGTGGTCTAGCACCGCGGTCTACAGTGCACACATATGCCCATGTCGGCGTGGGTTTGAATCCGGCCCATGCCCTGCTGACATGTCCTCTCTCCCTTCTTCTCCTTTACTTTCCTGTCTGTCTTCACTACGGTATATCTGTCCAATAAAATTAAAAATACGAGTGGGGAAAAACTAACTGTGGTTTAACGTTTAAACCGTAGGGCAAATCATTTTAAATGTCCTGGAGAGAGAGAGAGAGAGAGAGAGAGAGAGAGAGAGAGAGAGAGAGAGAGAGAGAGAGAGAGAGAGAGAGTGACGTTGGAGATGCTAGTGGGACAAAGAGGCCTTTAAAAGGCCGGGCATCTGAAATCCCTCCAGCTGGGCTGACGTTGACGCCGCAGAGCGCTCTTCCTTTTAACCATAACTCAGTTCTGACCGGGAGAGAGACGCCTGGGAGAGGCTCTGACGTAAGGCTCAGCCCCGCTGTTGTCACATGCCTCTGCTTAAGCTCCTCGTGATCCAGGGTCATCAGACAATACAGCAACGCTGCTTATTGGTTTTCCATCACTCTGTTTATTTATGTTTTTATATATCATTTTTTCTCTGAGTGGGGCAGTCCCACTCGTATTTTTCATTTTATTGGACAGGGTTAGTGAAGGTAGACAGGAAAGTAAGGAGAAGAAGGGAGAGAGGGCACGTCAGCAGGGCATGGGCCGGATTCAAACCCATGCCGACATGGACGTATATATGTGTGCACTGTAGACCGCGGTGCTAGACCGCTGGACCACCCCAGGCCACCATCCTCACACTGTTAATGTATCCATTTAACAGTGTGAGGATGGTGGCCTGGGGTGGTTACATGATGGGGGTAAAGCACCCGGCCTCTTATCCAACGAGGAACTCTTCCAAGTGAGAAGTTGCCCTGTTGCTGTTGGTGTGTGTCTTTGTGGAGTACATGTGACAGCAGCTGGTGAAAATTTAAATACATTTGGAAAACCAATGACACACTCGCTAGTCAAGCCAAAACACTGCAACGCAATGGATCCGGTGAGTAATCCCCACTGCTACCTAATTAGTGTAGAGCGATGGGGATTACTCACCCAATCCATTGCATTGCAATATTTCGGCTTGACTAACGAGTGGTGTGTCATTGGTTTTCAAATGAATTATAATCTTTCAGAATAAGAGTCCAGACGGACGTACTTTGTTGATGGTGAACTCTCCCTCGAAACGGCAGCCGTGTTCGTTGTTCAGAGGCACCTTCATGCTGTTGTCTATGTGGCCCACCTCGTGACGACCCATCTCATCCTGGATGTCCAAACCCACCACTGACGGGGAGGAGGGGATGGATAGAGGGAGGGAGGGAGGGAAGAGAGAGGAAGAAGGACAAAAATAGGAGGGGGGGGGGGGGGGGAGTAGAAGGATCAGGTGAGAGGGAGAAGGAGCGAGAGAGACAGAGAGAGAGAGAGAGAGAGCGTAGTGAGAGCACAGTCCATCTCTGTCGGACGCCAAGGTAGTCAAAGTACACAAACCCCCCCCCCACAGAAAGTAACCACGGTAACCGCGGGCAGCAGCGAGAGGCAGGAGACTGAGGAGCAGCAGACAGGCTCTGTGGGTTGATACAGCCAGACGGCCGTTACACAGCGCTGCTTCACACAGAAACAACATAGTAGTCGTGGTCGTCTTAGGCGCAGAGTAAACACAAACAGGTGTTTTCTAGTTGGGACCACCCGTCTTAACCTGCCGCCAATCATGTGGGAACCACACAGTCTCACACAGGACCAGCAGCAAAGTGCTGACATGTGTAGAACAGACTCTTTACCCCCAGCTAGCCGAGCCCTCCCTGTGTTTTTCCACCTCCTCTGTCTGTCTGTCCATCTCTCCCCCCCCTCTCTCTCTCTCTTCTCTCACTGTATCTCCCTCCCCCCCCCTCTCCTCCCCTCCACCGCCCCCATCTCCAACCCTGCTGGGACTGATCTAGGCTGACACGTTGGCAGGACATGACACGTGTGTGTGTGTGTGTGTGTGTGTGTGTGTGTGTGTCGGGGGGGGGGGGGGGGGGGGGGGGAGTGGGGTGTCTGGTGGATGTCTGGTGGACCCGGTGTCTGGTGTCACACGCGGCCTGACCTTTGACATCCGAGACGACGAGTCCAAATCCATCCGAGCCCAAACAAGCCACCCTCCCAAAAATACAGCGGATACATAGATGGACGGAGAGAGGGAGGGAGGGCGCGAGGGATGGATGGGATAGTGTATCTTACATGGGAGTGGTTTCTCTTTTTTAAGCCCCTTAACCTTTAATCAGCGGATGCGCCCTCCTCTCCTCTCCTCTCCATGTAGAGCAAACGCTTTTAAACGCTTCCAGGGTAAATAGTTGTCATTTCAGATTTTCCATGAGGTCACACGTCGAGTTGTGGCTCGAAAACTGTATCTGTAAAAGGTTGTGTGGAGGGGGGCGGAGCCTAACTATGGGATCGCAGCAGAGGGAGAGGACGACACTGAGGTAACCGAGGTAACTGAGGTGACGGAAACGCTAGCAGACAACGCTAGCAGACAACCCTAGCAGCCAAACGCTAGCAGGCACACGTGACGAAACAGATTTATCTCTCTATACTGTACGGAAACAACAACAGCACACAACAGAGTTTGTAAGACACAGTCAGACACATCGCCTCATTCGACAACTGTTCATAACCGCAACCCGTAATTTGTGGAGCGAGACGTGCCAAGAGCCCTGTGGAAGACAGCGAGGGGAACGCCGTGCGTTCGCTTCAGTACAACGGGTTTGACTGTTCCGACCCTGCAGTGCTGACAGGGTGAATGGGGTCTAAACATACAGCAGCAGACACATGTACATTCATACGTGACCTTTAGTGTCAGATAGGAGGAGGATAGGGACTCTTTGTTCCACAACGTTGTGACTGAGGGAGGCCTTTCTTTCTTTATAAACACATGCTGCACAGCTGTGGGTCTGGAGGCCAGAGGAACGCGCACGCACGGACACACGCACACACACACACACACACAGAGACACAGACAGACACACAGACAGACACACACACACATACACACACACTGACAGACAGACACAGAGACACACAGACACACACACAGACAGACACACAGACAGACACACACAGAGACACACAGACAGACACACACGCAGACACACGCGCAGAGACACACGCAGAGACATACACACACACAGAGAAACACAGACAGACACACACACACACACACACGCAGACACACACACGCAGAGACACACAGACACACACACGCAGAGACACACAGACAGACACACAGACAGACACACACACACACACACGCAGAGACACACAGACAGACACACAGACAGACACACACACACACACACACACACATTCTATTAGCCTTTCCATTTTGGGAGTGGACCAACTCATTTTCCTGCTTTCTGCGCTGGCTGGGTGGTGTTGGGCATGTGTGTGAGGATGTGTGTGTGTGTGTGTGTGTGTGTGTGTGTGAGAATATGTGTGTGTGAGGATATGTGTGTGTGTGTGTGTGTGTGTGTGTGTGAGGATGTGTGTTCATTATAGTTGCCTCTGTGATTTGTCAGTGAAACAGGCATAGTTTCTGAGGGGAGTCATAAGTAGGGAATAACAAATGACTTGGCCTCTCTCTCCTCCCTTCACTAGCCCCGCCCAGTTGTGACATCACAGACCAGCCCTCCACAAAGGCAACTATGTGTCAGATGTGGGCCATGATGCTTTGTTGTGAACATATCATATAGAACAAGGTTGGATTATGGTGTGACATTATCTAGAGTTGCTCAACAGTCATAACATAATATACAGTGAGGTCAACAAACCCATACTCTTATCTTGTTTGGCAATATAGATGAAAAACAAGGGACCATCGTGTCATCTAAAATGATCCATATTAAAATAGACCATATCTGATAACACCAAGATAATCAAAGGCAATAATATAAGTTAGGGTTAACTTGGTACATTACGGTTAAGTTAGTACATTCAGATTCAGGCATAGCAATACAGTATAGGTGTATTTATGTATATATACTCACAATCACAGTGTAAGTTTGGCAAACTGATGTTTAAACTCACTTCTATCTTCCCACCACTATCCTTATCTGGGTCATCCACATACAGCTCATTTACTCTACAGATGAAGGGAGGGGGAGAGAGAGAGAGAGAGGAAGAGAGAGAGAGGGCGGGGGGGGAAGAGAGGGCAAGAGAGAGGGAGAGAGGGAGGGACAGAGGGGAGAGAAGGGGGGGGAAGGGGGAGAGAGAGAGAAAAATGGTTAGATACAATATTTTAATTCATACATATTTAATATTATTCATTAACATTTATACATGGCTCAACAGAAGCCAAGTAACAACAGAATAACTGTTCATGGTCGAAAAAAAACCAGAATCTGAAAAACAATTCAACGTTTTTTTCATTTAATATGAATGGGCCATTTTTGTCCCCGTGGGTCCATGTTGTAACCGAAATGTTATTGTTGTTGACATTTTCGAGAAAATTGCATTTCATACATCTTTGTCAATCTAATTTCCTTCCTCTCGTTCCCTCCGCCCACGGCCGCCCCTCGCCGCTCAGGGACGCTGACGCAGACACACGCCCAAAGACAATATCCTGTGCGAAAATTTACTCCATTTGTTGGTTGCGACACTCGAGCCGCAGATACGATAATGAGAACATCCCTGTTGGTGATTAGGCGCTCCGTCTTACGTGTGGGACTCTGTATGGGCTGACATACACACATTTAATGTGGTCATTAATGTGTGTATGTGGTAATGTTGTTGTAGATGGCAGGGCATTACGTGATTATGGTCATTTGGGTATGGTGTGTGTGTGTGTGTGTGTGTGTGTGTATGGTGTGCGTGTATGGTGTGTGTGTGTGTGTGCGTGTGTGTGTGTGTGTGTGTGTGTGTGTGTGTGTATGGTATGTGTGTGTGTGTGTGTGTGTGTGTGTGTGTATGGTGTGTGTGTGTGTGTGTGTGTGTATAGTGTGTGTATAGTGTGTGTGTGTGTGTGTGTGTGTGTGTGTGTGTGTGTGTGTGTGTGTGTGTGGAGGTAAGGCACCTACATTTCAGTGGCTATGAATCCCGTCAGTTCGGACAGAAACAGGAAGACAATGAAGACGCAGCAGAGGATGGAGACTGTGGAGGGAGAGTCACACGGTTAGCTTAGCGTGCACACACACGCACACGCACACACGCAAACACACACACACGCACACACACGCAAACACACACACACATAGACCCACACACACACACAGTGCGTGTGTGAGGATGTGTGTGTGTGAGGATGTGTGTGAGTGTAGCCCACACCCTGACCCCAAGGCTGGCGCTGAGTGACTATGGGAGGGGTGGCCTCAGTCCACCCGACGTGCGTCTTGCCTCGGCGGTGGCTATGGGGCAGGGGTGGGTTAAGACATGTTTATTTCTGAAGAAAAAAAAAAGAACCCAAAAAGTTAAGAAATGTTTTTCTCTCTCTCTCGCCCGCCCACCCAAGGTGTTGGTTCTGGCGCCGGGCCTGCCTGATCCTACTTAAGCTGGTGGTAAACAAACGGTTTTGGGCCAGGATGACTTACCTAAAAGGGTTTTGGAATGGCCTCAAGATGGCCGACTGATTAAAGCTAATGTTTCAAGGCATAGCTCACTGCAGATCAGCCGTGACCGACCCCATTTGGGGAAAACACTGAGCTCAGCTATTGACATCAATGAAAATCACTACCCGCTCATAAAAATGTCCTCGAAATAGCAGTGTTTTACTGGTGGTGTGAGCCCTACCATTAGGCTGTTTTTAAAGACCCTCTTGTAGTGATTACTCCTTAATACTGATGACATAAAGCAGCCATTACAACATATCTGCTTAGAGACCAGTGAGCTCATGCTGACAGAAAGCGTCATTTAAAACCAGTCGTTTTTTGGTTTCCTGAGCCAAAGCGTGAGCTGAAGCTAAAATGTCTTCCTTATTCGCAGGAATCAGTCCCTTTTGTTGAGGAAGACACCAAATTAGGATGTTTAACCAAGCATAAACAGTAATACACGTTCTATTTGAAGTTAAGGCAAAAGGAGGGGGAAAAAAATTAAGAACTGGCTTTCAGGGTATATATTCCCTTGTTTCTAAATCCTTCAAAACACACGCCTGCAGATTAAAATCTAACACCTCTGTGTGTTTACACAGTTAAATATAGGAGTAACTGATTCTTGTCTGTGTCGACCAAGGTCTATCCGGTGTGAGTTACCATGGCAATCACGTGACTAGACTGAGTCAGAGAGCTAGCTCAGCAGGTGAGGCTTTTTTTTTATGTTTTTTTTTTCATTCTGTTGGTCACATGACCATGCGGTTTTTAGCAGACGTCATGAGTTTACAGGAGGTAATGTTTAACCAAGACACAAACAATAGGGAGTGTCTCCATGACACATAGGTCACCCATCGGGTTCAACACAGGACACCTCGTTAAGCCCAGGGCTTGAGAAGTCATGTTCCTGGAAAGGTCTTTCAACAGAAGGAGGGGATCAGGTTACTAATCTCTGTTATGGTAACTCCATCAATGGAAATATTGATCACGCAAACTGTCTTTCTCAATGCCCCACGGAAACAGTCAGTCTAAATATACCTGACCTAAAGGGATGTGTTCAGAACAGCGTGTGTAGAAGCCAACAACGCAATGCAGTTTTATCAGTGTAACAAGACCCAGGAGGAAGAGAATCAATCAGGGGCCGTCGGTGGCGTCCCTTCTCTCTCACCCGTCCTTCCTGTCAAACCTCTACTGTCTCTATCGCAATAAAAAAACTAATATGAATGGGACTGCCACACTCGGGGAAAAAAAATTACTTAAAAAAAAAGAAGACAATCTATCGTCTCTCCGTGCGTTCGTAGCGTATCACACAGGCGTACAGCAGCATCCATGGAGCCTGTTGTCCCAAGCTTTGGTTCTGAACTAACTCGGCATGTCCGATGGTTAGGACAAAACCCCTCAAGGTGAACCCAGTGGAATTCAGTCCTGAAAAATAACAAATCAAAAGGGTCAAATATGTAGCCTTTTAAGAGCGGGGGGGGGGGTCTGTTTGTGGTTGCCTGTGGAGTCAGACATGTCATACTGTGAAAGTCCCTGCTGGGAAAACCAATAACGGTTACCCAATATCCACTGCAGCCCTAGGCGACGGTAAAAGGTCTGGAAGGATGGATCGGTATTAGCCATACCATGAATAACTCCACTGCTACCTTGTCCTCTTGTACGGTGCCTTCGCAAAGATATTCATTGCAAAATTACATGAACTATTATCCTTGCATTAAGATGGACTCAAGTCAACTTATTGAGTGATTTGTTGATGGCATTTTTGCATTTTAGCTCGTTTTCAGTGCGTCATAGCAAAGGGTCCAAATACTTATAATGTCCATGAGGTATTTCTGTATTTCAATTTTAATAAATGTACTGACATTTAAAAAAAAAAAATTTGATTCTGGGGTATTGTGTGTGGATTGATGGAAAATCATTTTAATTTAATCCATTGTAAATTGTAAATAACTCAACAAAATGTGGAAAAAGTGAAGGGGTCTGACTCCGTTGCGAAGGCGCTGTATGCTAGGTGGAATGTGCTAGACTTATTCAACCCCTCTACATCCACACACACATTCCTCAGGGTCCATCTGGAGCGAGGCTGGTTTAGTGACATCATCAGCAGGAGACCCTCCTCTGGTCATGTCAAAGAACAACACCTGCAGTTGTGTAAGGGTTAGAGGTTTTCAAGCTTCAAGGTTATTGTTACATCTCCTTATACAAGTATAAGAGGGTAAAAGTCTTAGGTTTCAGATCCTCGACACGGCAGCGACAAGAGAAATAAAGTGGCTGTAGTTATAAAAAACACAAATAAGGCAAAGATAAATCAAGTGGCAATAGTTATAAGAGACAAGTGAGACAATAAGACATGTGACAAATTGAGCAATACATGAGTGGTAGGAATACATAGTAGAAATAGCATGAGCATTACAGTTCACATCCTGTAGTGTCATCCGGGTTGGGGAGGGGGCGATAATGAATCAATACTAGTCATTGATTAGGAAACTGAAACTATCTATCTCGTTCCAGATGGACCCTCGGGAATGTTGGTGTGGATTCAGAGGGTCTGAGTCAGTAGACGAAATTCCATCTAGCGTGTAAGAGAGGCAACGGTAGAGGTGGAGTCGAGTCAAGTCAAAGAACGAATCCTAACAGTTTGTGTATGGGTTAGAGCTAGCATACTGCAGTGTCACCAGGGACAGGGGCGATGATGAATCAATACTAGTCATTGATTAGGAAACTGAAACTCGATCTCCAAACGATCTCCGTATACTTCAAAAACGGTAGGAAGCGATGAATAATCAAATGTCAGGGTCGGTGACACATCGACAGCTGGATGATGAACAGGAGAACGTGACACCAAAGACAGTGATTTGCACTGGTCTGACAGGTCTGGAGAGCATGGGGGTGGAGGTGATAATTAACCTACTTACACGCTACCTGTGCAACGACAATTAACTACCCCCCCCTGCCCGCGCGCTCGCGCGCGCGCCCCCGCTTTGAGAAGTACCTGTTCACTATTGGCAGGTTGCCCAGACTTAAAGCCCTTAGATTACACCCACTCCTTGGCTTCAAAGCCGATTTAATTGAGAGCTCAGAAATGACAGGCCACCCCTCCTTATACCAGGAAGAGCACACAGGTAAATAAGGTCAGGTGTGCCGCTCCCCGCTGACTGACTGAAGGGCTACTCACTGCAGGCTCCCGTGTACGTGGGCTGGGTGAGGTCTTTGGGTACTTTCCTGTAAATATCCAACCTGAAGAGAAGAAAAGAAAAAGGAACAAGAACAAGAAATGGGTCAGTGAGGGGGAAAAGAAGAAAAAGGAGAAAAAGTAAACACAATGTGCTGGAACGACACGGCTCGGGAGTACATTCTGTACCCAGAAGGCCGTGCGGTATTACAGAAGAGCAGTGGAATGTTAGCTCTGGAACGCGGCCACTACAAACAGGCCCAGGCAGCCAGGCGAACACACACAGGGCCGCTTCATCCTACAGGGGGTTTACGTCTCTCCGCCTGCGCATTCCTCCACTGGAGCTTTGACCCAGATAAGAGCCCTGCGGACCTCAATACACACCCTCAATACACACACACTCAGCCCTCACTGAGACAGAAAGACGAACAGAGAGAGAGAGAGAGAGTGTGTGTGTGTGTGTGTGTGTGTGTGTGTGTGTGTGTGTGTGTGTGTGTGTGCATTTGTATATCTTTCTCTCTGTCTGTTCGTCTTTCTGTCTCTGTGAAGGACGAAAGTGTGCTGTCTGTGTATCTCTCAGTCTCACACACACACACACACACACACACACACACACGCACACTTTCCATGTGCTCTGTATGATACAAATGGAGCTGGATTTTGGTTGGACTGTCAAATATTTATATTCATATTTCAATTGTATTTATTTAAGAATGTTTATTTTGGCAAAGCAGCTTGGTACGGAAAACTAAATAATGAATGAGAAACCGATGACCAATATCTCACTGAACCACCTCCTTTGACAGGATTTCTCAGTATTGCCTATTTGGGGAGCAAAAAAATAAATAAAGCTTTGCTGCTTTGCTGCGACTCAACAGCCAAACTATTCAGGCTCGCTAGCTCTGGTCCTGCCCTTTTTCGGCGTTGAAACATTTTCACCACAAACTCCATCACTGGCTCTCCAAAACTCCACCCACTCCTCCTCTTCTCCTCCTCTCTTCTCCCCGAAACTCCACCCGCTCCTCCTCTCCTCTCCTCTCCTCTCCTCTCATCTCCCCCTCTTCCCAAAACATCCACATCTGTGCACACTTCTTCCACAAAGTGGCTGCCAGTAAAATAGCACAGCTGACGTAATACAGGGAGGGGGAGGAAGTGGGAGGGAGGGCTTCCTGTCCAGGCCCACACCCCCCGCTGTTCCCCCGCTGTTCCCCCGCTGTTTCACCGGTTTTCCGCACCCGCTGCTTCGCCTTACAGTACGCCCCCCTACACCCCCTCTCCTCCTCTACCCCCCCCCCAACCCCCTCAACCCCCCTCCCTCTCCCTCTCCCCTCCCTCCACTTCCTGATTAGTATTAGGATCATTGTGTTCTGAGAGCAGAGATGACAGGATGCGGAGGGCATAGCTAACCCCTGTGGTGTGTGTGTGTGTGTGAGAGAGAGAGAGAGGAGTTAACTATGCCCTTAGAGAGAGGGCCGTACTGTACTAGTGGAGGATCATGACTGACTGCTCACGCTTCCTGGCAGACTGTTTCTCAACTGCTCACAGTGTCGTCCTTTCCTCATCCTTTCCTCATCTACGTTGATCTGATAGATCCAAACAGTTGAACGCCATAATATTTACACTGCTGGCAAATCTTTCCACATATGTTATTCATGAGAGGACACAGTGAAAAATTCTACAACTGTAAGTCGCATTGGATGAAAGCGTCCGCTAAATGGCATACATTTTATATTAAGAAAAGGAAGTCACGTTAAACTAATGAGACACACCCTAAACCTACTCTCTGTTAGAATGCATGAGGCTCTTAAGCTTGTGTCCAAATTCTGGGTCGCTAAAATGGAACTGGTTAGTGTAGTGAGAGCTTGAGTGTGTTTTTCTAGCTCAGGTTGCAAGGATAAAGGGTAGGTAGCTAGCCAGGTCAAGCTCTTTTCTTTTGGCAGCGATGAGCCACAACTGGCAATAATAAGACTGGGGGGCGGAGCTCCAACGAAGTTGCTGACAGAATATAGGTGCTAGTTCTAACTCCCATTTCCTGAGGAATTAGGCTAAACTGTCTCTCTCCTTCTCCCTCCTCTCCTCCTCCCTCTCCCTCTCCCACACACACAATGACTAAGACTGAATATAGAACACCTTGTATTCACAAAGCCAAATAACTAACTGACCTTTCAGTGTTCAGCCACAGATCCATCACTGTGTTTGCAATATCCTGAATCTCTCCCTCCTTCCCTCTTTACCAACCCCCAGATGTTCTGCTTTCTCTCCGCTCGTGTTTCCGAGCAGGGCCCAGGCCTTTCCGATCACAGGGACATCGTGTCCACTCCACATCAGCACTCAGGAACGAGCGTGAAACGTCAAAGGTCATGACACTGGTGGAAGTCACTGAGTCACTAAACCGAGTGCAGTGAGGTAATCAGCCAGAGAGCGGTAGATTCACTGATTGCGGTAGATTCACTGAGTAAACTTTCATAATGACGACATTTCGAGAAAGTCTTCTCCTAAGTGACAGATGACAAGCTGGTAAAAGGAGGTAGTTATTGGAAGGACAAGCGAGCGGCGCTTCGCGGCCACAGCGTCATGAAACACATGTCACCACCGCAACATGTCACCACCATGCTGCATCATCTCTGCTCAGTAAAAGCGGCCTCGTCATCTCGCCCTCAAAGACGTAAGAGCACATCACACACCTCAGGAGTCGGCACGGTAACAGCTGAGTGTCAATATGTGACATCATCATCCCATGTCCCAGCTGTGTCCAGGCACGGGGGGTTAACAGGGGGACAGTCACTAATGACTGCTGTCATGCAGTGATCTGACCTATAGGCCACACTCAGAAGTAGGAATGGGCTCATATTTAACATTATGGAATATCCTGATATTTGGAGCACATAATAATAATTAGGGATGCTCCGATTTATCGGCCACCGATTTAAATCGGCCGATTTCACTCCAAATGACTCGATCGGTGATCGGCAAAAATGGCCGATCGCAAAAACCGATTTATTTATTTATTTTTTCTTTCCTGGGGAAGACAGATAACTGAACAGAAAACATAGGAGGACGTAACAGTATGTAAACCATGAAGGCCACGTTTATGATGTCTTTTATACAGCCATATCGACTGACTTGGGCTTCAGGCCCTAACTGGGTGATAGGCCAGACCTTTACTATGCCATAAAAATGGGTCTGCGTTTGCTTGGTGCCTAATGGATCAAAACTTTTGTCTAAAAAGCAAAAAATATGTAGGCTATCCAGTCAGTAGGCCTACAATTATGTATTTAAAAAAAAATCGGTATCGGTATCGGTTAATCTTGAGGAAAAAAATCGGTGATCGGTATCGGCCCCAAAAATCCAGATCGGAGCATCCCTAATAATAATAATGATTATCATTATTATAGATTATTCTCTTAAATAAAATAATCTGTGAACAGTCTGTGAAAGTGTTTAAAACGTCAGATACAGTATGTGCATAGCTGCCCTACAAGCGCACATCTATATATATATATATATATATATATATATATATATAATAATATGCGATTTAGCTGACGCTTTTATTCGAGGCGACTTACATTTATTATGTTTTTATATATGTAAAGCACTTTGTGACCCCTGGTCTGGGATAGGTGCTATAGAAATAAAACTTTACTTACTTTACATTGCAGTGAGTGCATATGTTTCGGTGTATAATGGTCCCAGCGGAAATCGAACCCACAACCTAAGCATTGTCAGCATCATGCTCTACCAACTGAGCCACAGAGGACCATCTATCTGAACAGATATCAAACGTAAATGTATCACAAAAGCAATGAAGAAAGTATCAAAAGAAAACATGTTGGGGTTTTTGGTCTAGGATTAGCCTTAAGCCTTGCCTGTGAAACCGGCCTTAGATTAATGGTGGTAATTGCAACTGCTGTGAAAATCCAAACCTCATAAGTCTCTGGTCCATACAGAAGCTAGGCGGGACTTATGATGACTTACTTGCTATTATCAAACAATATTTCTTTTGTTTGATGTGGTCATAGCTGGCAGCTGCCTTGATACATTTCGCAATTCATGTTTGACAAACTCCTGCAGGTACAATGAATCTAGATATGAAATGAATGCATGTGGCTGCATATCCTGTTCTTTATTTACACACAAGGGTGTGGAACTGCAGCATCTCAGAAGTATCTTAGTAGACACTTCAATAGATTGGTTATAATGTTTAGCAACTGATCAAATCTAGGGCTAAGGACTGGTGACTATTTACCCACTACTCTCACACTCATAATCCACCTGAATACCGCTGTGTATAGGCCTGTATCCTCTCATCCCTACAGATACTGTGTATCATGCCTTACCTGCTGTCATCTACTGCTACCTCGGGGCTAGGCCTACTCATGCCATTTCTGTTTTATTTCTGTCTATTTATTATTTATATTATTATGCTACTCTATTGTCTCATGTTATTGTTATATCTATAGTGTTTTTTTGTTTGTTTGTTTTTTACATTTTTGGCATTTAGCAGACGCCTTATTCCAAAGCGACTTACAATCAGTACATTTGACTAAGTAAGTGAGTAATCTATCCACTAGTCATAGCAGGAGGAAAAAGTAATCTACGCTCAGGCCTGGGGCCATTGGCAGTTGTCGTGCATAGTTATGTATAACTAGAACTATTGCCATTTTCTCTTGTTGCTCCAATGTCGAGGAACCGAAGCCTAATCATTTTACTCTCTTACACGTGTAACAATAAACTTGATTCTGATTCTGAAATCATTTAGCAAACCAAGCCATGATGACCCCCCACTCATGACTGAATCTGATGACTGTCTGAGACTGGCACACACACACAGAGAGTTCCATTGTCCATCCACGAGAAAGGGTAGGATGAATGACACATTGGGGACAGAGAGAAACATGTGTCCATCATATTACAGGTGTAAGCCTATAGATCACACTTTAAGAGAGTGTACTATGCCATAGAGAGCAACAGAAATCACCTTACATTTATCAGACGTTTAGGATGTTTAGGAAAATAACAGAATAAGCTATCATATGGAAATTAAACAGTTAACACATACACATTATTCGCAACCTGCAAAGCAAAACACAACCTGCAAAATAGTGGATTTCATTCGTGTAGGATTATTTATATAATCTTGCATAAGTTTTAGTTTTCGGCTTCATTGAAAAACTATCTTGTGAGTACTTCTTCAGGTTAAGGAGGCCATCAGAACTGTCTGTCTGCATGCATGGGGCAGGAACTTCAGAAAAAAGCTTCCAAACGGGGGGCAACATAATCGTTGAATGTGAACCCCTGACTAGACATGGTTACAATGTAACAATCTAGTGGCAACAATCATGCAACAATCATGCAACAATCATGCAACAATGTATCTGGCCGCAAACTTGTGGGCTCGCGCACTTGAGAAGAGTCTTTCTCCATCCGATCCATCCGCATACAAACACCCCCGTACATGATCACAGCGTGTTAACCAACGAATGATCAACTGAAGTTCTCTACTCACCTCCTCACATCGAAAGGCATGGTGTTTGCACGTTTTACGGGGGAGTATGCAATAATAATAATAATTCACTATACAGGTAAAAACGCTCAACCAAAGTCTCTTCAATCCTACCGGTTGTTCGTCGGTGCCGAGGTGACGTCAGCTTAGGACGCTTTGCACAACCCTATTGGTCAGAAAGACTTCCTGGTTTGATGATTCTGCATCCGCTTTGTGCTTCCAGGACCAGTATCAGTATATCAGTACTGGTCCCTGTTTGACTATCGATGGTTATGACAGGGGTATTATGTATTATGTATTAGTATAATATACTATAACATAATATATAATAATAAAAAATTAGCCTTTTAATTGAAAATGTTTTTTGCTTTATCTTACTGTGTTGTAGCACTCTGAGATTTTATATGTAAAGTGCTTTTATAAATAAAATGTATTATTATTATTATTACTTATTAAGTTTTAATGGCAAAAATTAAAAACCACCCTTTTATACAGTACCAGTCAAAAGTTTGGACACACTTTCCCGTTCGAATGGACTCTGTATATAGTCTATGAATAATAATATCATATCATATCAAAAACATGCAAAATTATTTTACAAAATAAAATAATGATTTATCAGGACACTACAGTAGCCTACAGATGGAGGAAACGTCTAAAGCCAGACGTGCGAAGATTGTGCCCAAATTCTGCTTTAATTTGATTATTAATTAAATTATTGATTACTTTATGTGTCCTTAATTTCCCCTCGGGGATCCATAAAGTACCCATCTATCTATCTATATATCTATCGAGTATGTTATTCTGAACTACTATGATCTGAGCATATCCACACACAACTTCAAGGGTTAGGGTTAGCTCTCAAATGGCATACTGCTTTTTCATCTGACCTCCATATTTCTAATGTTATAAGCAGTTTAGTTTGGATCTGTTTTATAGGCAGAAATTAGTCAAACAGGGCATTCAGCTAAAGAGGTCTAATGTATTGATTCTAAGTCGCTTTGGAATAAAGCGTCTGCCAAATGCCAAAAATGTAAAATGTAAATGTAGGTTATATGAGGCCTAACTGACCAGTTCCGATCAGTGGACCAGTTCACAGCGGATAAATTAACCTCTTAAACTCTCCACGAAGCGCTGATGGTGATGGATAGGCCCTGTGTTTTCCCAGTACTGACTCGGCTGTTGCCCTGGCAATTCTAACAGTAAGCGATCAGGGATGACACCAAGTGAAACAGTACTAACACGCAGGAAATGTCTCAAGCTGTCATCCCTCGTTTCGGTTCCCTTTCTGTCCGAGAGCACAGCTGATGATGGGAAGACGCAAAGTAATCGCAGTGTAATTTTTGTTCCTATTGCCACATTATGTAAACAATGACACATACACACAGACACAGACACAGACACAGACACACACACACACACACACACACACAGACACGTACACACACACACACACAGACACACAGACACGCGCACACACACATACACACACACACACAGACACAGACACACACAGACTCACACACGCACACACACACACACACACACACACACAGACACAGACACAGACACAGACACACACAGACACACACAGACTCACACACACACACACACACACACTCACACCACTGGTCCTAACATTGATATGTTTTTCTTATGATGATTGATGGATAGATGATTCACTTACTTAAACAAATGTACAGTATTTGTTGTCAATCGCTTTGGATAAAGACATCTGCTAAATAATGTCAAAAATGTAAATGTAACAGACACACACACACACACACACACACGCAAGGAAAAAGGGTGATTATGAAAGAAACTCCCCCACTGTGTGTTTCACTCATTAATTAATCATTTCCAGTATGTAGGCTACTACACTTTGTGGGGAAAACCTTCACAATGAGAACAGAATGTTTGGGTACAGATTGTTTTCACGGCCCCCAGCCCCCATTGACATCCTCCCTCCCTCCCCCCCCCCCCCCCATGTGTGTAACATTCCACCTCTGTGGCATGTGTCTCATAGTTGACTCATCACAGAGAAGTGTGAGGTTAAAAAACCGACGGCAAAGTTTTGGCAAGCTGATGCTATGGTTTTAGGTCCTTCCCCCTTGGGCTGCTCTTTCTCTCTCTCACTGTCTCTCTCTCTCTCTCTCTCTCTCTCTCTCTCTCTCACTCTCTCTCTCTCTCTCTCTCTCTCTCTTTCTTTTCGCATGTTTCTTTTTCATACAGACATGTTTTGTTTCTCCCTCTGCTTAGATAAGAGGTGAAACGTGGGTCTGGACAGGGGCCTCCCTTTTCTCTCATGCATCCTTTTCTCTTGCGTCACGCAATCAGCAGATTTCTACATGTGCACTTTCAAGCTGTGAATCTCCCGTTCTACCACATCTCAAAGGTGTTGTATTGGATTCAGATCCGGTGACTGGGAAGGCCACTGGAAGAACACTGAACTCATTGTCATGTTCATGAAACCAGTTTGTGATGACTATTGACATGGTGCATTGTCATACTGGAAGTAGCCATTAGAAGGTGGGTATGTTGTGACACATGGTCAGCAACAGTACTCAAATAGGCTGTTGTAATTCAAACAATGAGTGATTGGTATTAACAAGCCCAAAGTGTGCCAAGAAAACGTTCCCCACACCATTACACCACCTGAATGAATGAGAAGGTGTGACTTGTTGTTGTCGTTGCAATATCCAGTCTCCTATTCTTCTTTTTCTTTTCTGAGTGGGAAAGTCCCACTCATATTTTTCATTTTATTGGACAGATATAGTAAAGACAGACAGGAAAGTAAGGGAGAGAGGGCATGTCAGCAAGGCATGGGCCGGATTGGAACCCATGCTGACATGGGCACTGTAGACCACAGCGCTAGACCACTGGACCACCCCAGGCCACCAGGCTCCTATTCTGGTGTTGGTCAAATCAGAGAAACAAAGAATCATTCTAAGGGTTAAGCGTTAGCTAGCAATTAGATAGTCATTATGTTGGCAATTATGAGTCATGAATTATTCCTCCAAAGTTAAAACCCACTATGACTAGTGAGATAGAGGAAAGACACTGTATAAGATCCACCAAGATACATAGATACCACACCAACAAAGATATATCCCACCTGAATGTTTTCTGTCACTGTGGTAACACCGTCTGACAACCTGCGTGGACAAATTAGCACCCAGACCACAACAAAACGACACCTAAAGAGTCTGTCACAATGTTTGTCTGTCAGTAACAATACACAATTGGTTCCTCTACCGTGTGAGATAATTAAAGTGTCCTGTGTTAAGGAGAGGTTTCTCAACAAGTCCTGACAGGGCTTCTTAAGCTCCCCTGCACACAATTGCCTTTTTTTCCATTTTGTCTTTAATTTGTTAAAAAAAAACACTTAAGCAAACCACATTAAGTACTGAGAAGTGTTTCCCCAACATAAGGATTATCATGTATACGTTATTTTTCAGGATTAAATTAGATTCTTTTTTTTTTTTTTTAAAGCATTGCAAAAATACCAGGATAGCTTGCTTTAAAGATGAGAAGAGCGAGCTATAAAGATCTAATTCAAAACACATCTCCCTTCTGCTGTTGTCTTCCTGTAAGTGCGCTGTTTTGCTTCCAGCGCGTGGAAATTTACTGGACTTCAACTTTCTATACAGTGATTAACTTTTATGGTTCACTTTTATGGTTAACTTTTATGGTTAGCCTTTGGTCGCGCTGAATTGAACACTCTGTACCTCTGCCTAGTGAAAACAAAGTATAAACCTTTATGGCCGACGTGACAGGTATTTACTTATTATCTTGTTATTTGTCAGCTCTCATCTGAAGGGGTAGAATAAATAAATCTTTAAATTCAATAATGGCATCATGGAAAATTTGTACAACTCTTAGATAGATATTTCACATAAAAGGCCTATCATTTTATACGATAATAAGAACATGATGATGATTATGACAATAGGCTAATAATAATAATAATAATAATAATACTTTCCATTTACAAACACGCGCCTAATAAAAAAGGAACATTTTAAGAAATAGTCTGCTGCAAAAAAAGAGCAAAAAAAGGAGGGATATATTGATATATTTGGCATTGCAATTACCGTAAAACCAAAGTATCGATGACAAAACATTCGGGTAGAAACAGGCCTAATTATGCATCCATATCGACATTTCCCCGCGAGTCCCACAGATGCTTTTTTTGATTTCCCACAGAGTCTTCTGATGAGCTTGGCTCAGTGACACGATGACGTATGTGAAAGCTCTGGCGGGCAGGCTGCCAGAAGGGGCGGGGCCGTGACGTCAGCGGTCTCTCATTCACAAGGAGAGGTCGTATATAAGTCCTTCACAGAGGGGATGGGATAGACGCAACCTTCTGTGGAACAACTCCGAGGAAAAGAGGAATCATTTTATACCCAAAAAAAACAACAAACGTTTTTTTTTTTTTTAAGAAACCTGAGAAGAAGGAACGGACTGTATTTGAAACATCGTTGTTTTTTTTACTCCATTTCGCCAAATAAACTAGAAACAAGAAACTAGAACAAAAGAGCGTATTCCCAAGACATTCCCATTTTTAGAGAAAAAGGATATTCTACACAGGTTTATTTAAAAAAAAAAAAAAGACTTTCTTCCTCCTTTTTTTTTTACTTTATATGTATTTGGATTTCCTACTTTCTCGCCCTACTATGGTCATAATGGAAGTCCCCAGCATCGACTGTGCGTCCCTGCGCGGCTGGCTGGAGGAGGACTTGCCGCTCTGCCTGGTGCTGGACTGCCGGTCCTTCTTCTCCTTCAACTCCTCTCACATCCCCGGCGCAGCCAACGTGCGCTTCAGCACCATAGTGCGCCGCAGAGCCCGGGGAGGCTTGGGACTGGAGCACATCGTGCCCAACGAAGACACCAGGAACCGGCTCATTTCTGGGGAGTATCAGTCGGTGGTGTTCCTCGACGATCGGAGTTTGGACTTTGGCCAAGTGAAGAAAGACGGGACCTTGATGCTGGCGGTGACAGCTCTGTGTCGCGACCGGTGCGGTGCCAGTGTGTTCTTTCTAAAGGGTAAGGATCTGGGCTATATATATAGTTTTATAAAACATATGCTTTTACATAGGCTTTAAACCCATGCATGTGTGTAGGAGTGGGCCTTGTCAGTTACGCACAGGCGATAGTAACATAGTTACAGTTCACAACAAATGTGGATCACAGCTGTCACCGCACCAGCTGCCGCGCTATGAAGTAAACACATGCATCGTGCCAAAATAGACCTCATAGACAGCTGCCGCTTTTTGTAATGTACACTATGATGTTAGAGGTCTAGGCTGTAGTAGTCTAACTGTTGTCTTTTTTGTTTGTTTGTTTAGGTGGCTTTGACGCGTTTTCTTCTGAGTTTCCTGAGATGTGCACCAAGCCCTCACCTCCACAGGGGCTGAGTTTGCCCCTGAGCGCAAGTCATCCGGACAGCGCCGGGCCCGGCTGTAGCCCTTGCAGCACACCACTTTATGACCAGGTGTGTATTCCTGTAATTACTGACACCGGCTTATTACAACCATTTACAATTGACAATTACATTGTCATTACAATGCTCTTTGAAATGGTCTGGAATGATATTATTGTGTTCACTGTCCACAACAAACACTTCAAATATTGTGGCACCTCAGTTCTAGTGCTGGTCTTGGACTGTTTTGTTGACATTTTGGGTACTTTTTTTTGTCATCTTTCAGGGTGGTCCGGTAGAAATCTTGCCCTTCCTGTACCTAGGCAGCGCCTACCATGCCTCCAGAAAAGACATGTTGGACATGCTGGGGATCACAGCTCTCATAAATGTGTCTGCCCATTGCCCGAACCACTTTGAGGACTCCTTCCAGTACAAGAGTATCCCCGTGGAAGACAACCACAAAGCGGATATCAGCTCCTGGTTCAACGAAGCAATTGAGTTTATCGGTAAGTGTTTACACACCAGTTCAGTTCCCCTTTCTCCTCAACCACACTCGACAAACAACAATTACTAAGCACAGCTGTTGCCATGGAAGCCGTTGGCGGCAAACTACCTAGCACCCAATCCTCCCCCTCTGTCCATTCATTCAATGATTTGGATTTAAATTTTTTAAAAAGTTCCCTCCAAAATCGACCAGCTGGCCCAGACCCCCCTGATCCCCCACAATGGTGGTTACATCATCGCCTCTCAACTCAATTTAAAGAGGCGCCCCCTATTCATGTTGGGACCACGCGGCCGTGCGGCCCCCAATCTGCTTTTGTAGCGGTGAGACTGACTGGGTTTGAATGGTTCCCTCCGCTCCACTCTTTGTTCCGCCTGAACAAAAGGCAGTTTCTCCACACACCGCCGGCCTTCCTCCCAGATCAATACGCTCCGCGGGGGAGCAGCCCACCCCTCTTTTGTCTATTCAGACCCCCCTCCTTAGCGAATAGCCCCCCAACCTAACACCCCCCAACCTTTTCCTGTGTCCTAATGAGAAAGGACCGTTAGCAACACTGTTGTAGTTTGATTTGAAGCCGAACGGGTTCTAATGACGGCAGTGGAGCTTGTCCTCCGTTGACACGAGCGAGAACGGCGGTTACCTTAAAACGTCCTTGTTAGTGTAACTCGACAAGTTTGTGTAACACTGTAACTAATACTACCCTGTTCACACAAAACACGTTGTACTCATCCGTGCTTTTCCCTTCTCCCTCTCTCCCCCCCACAGACTCTGTGCGCAATAAAGGCGGTCGTGTGTTTGTACACTGCCAAGCCGGGATCTCCCGTTCCGCCACCATCTGCCTGGCCTACCTCATGCGCACCAACCGCGTGAAGCTGGACGAGGCCTTCGAGTTCGTCAAGCAGCGACGTAGCATCATCTCCCCCAACTTCAGCTTCATGGGCCAACTCCTGCAGTTCGAGTCCCAGGTCCTCGCCTCCTCCTCCTGCTCCTCGGAGGCCGGGAGTCCGGCCATGGGCAAAAGCAGTACGGTCTTCAACTTCCCCGTCTCCATCCCCGTACACCCCGCAGCCGGACAGCTCTCCTTCCTCCACAGCCCCATCACCACCTCTCCGAGCTGCTGAACACGCGACACCACGCGTACACCACAGACACTGGGCTGGGCCTGGATTTTGTACTGTCTAGTAGTACGCACTAGTGACGACAGCCATTGAAGTCTGGATGGACGGTTTTATAAGAAGGGTTGACTTTTGGTTGGACGTTGGCCATTTGGCCAAGTTTATGGGCTATCAGTCAGGGCTGGTTTTGGGGACTGATGGATGGGTTAGACCCATTGTCCCGAGACTTTTCTCTCACTACCACATGGCAGTATTGTTGTCGCCACGTCCTGTGTAAAAGTGAATGGCACCCACCGTTTGACTAAGCCTATTGTACACCGTAGATGTCAACAGAAGAGGCTGAAGGTGGTCGGGTGGGCCGTTCCTTCCTTGAAGGAAGTTAGAAGTATTGCAGTTGGGAGCGTGTTTTTTTCAAAGAACTGTTTTTTTTTACGTAAGTGTCATTTGAAAAAGAATGGTCGCTTTTGATAATCAAAATACTCTTCTTTTTTTTTTACATCATTTTGTTAAATATTGTTCAACCGGTTTCTCAGGAATTCAGGAATCAGGAATGTCTTGCTCTCAAGTGGTCCCTCTGCCTCCTTCACACATGCTCAAGCTGTTCTAAAGGGGCTTCCACAAACTCCCTTGCCAATGACGAATGATGCTGTTTTGGAAAATCACACCTCAGACTCTTATATTTAACGAACAATGAATGTATCTCTCATCTCTAGCTAGAATTTAGCTCTGGCGGAAAGTTCTTCTTTCGAGTGGCTGCCGGGATGGCCCAACTTAACTGACCCTGCAGAGCTGACACTTCAAATGCAACTGCCTTTCAAAACACCATAAAACCCTGACAAACCTGACGACAAACCGTATTGGGAAAAACGAACACCAGATACCTCACGCCTCTGTACTGTGTCCAGCAGCTCTGGGACGGAGACAGAACCCCAAAAGCACTAAGACGGGGAACAGTATCTCAAGAGACTGCTGTCTGATACGTTAATATTTATTGAACTAAAGTAATATATTTCATTATCATATCTATTTTTGCATTATGTTTGCCGTATGTTGTTTTGATACC
>NC_137688.1:6198775-6271275 GCF_963989245.1 Nansenia antarctica | reverse complement strand
TCGTTCTAAAGGTAACTATTATAAAGTTAACTGGTAATGCACCTAAAAGCTGTTTGCCAACTGCCTTTAAACCACAAAAGGCTTCCTTTCTAACACCCAGACATCAGTAGAATGGAAACACCCAGACATCAGTAGAATGGAACAGCCCGTTGAAATCGACGTGTCTACGTAGACACGTTAAAAATCGACGTGTGGAATTGACGCCTAGAGGCAACGTGTGGAGACGTGCCGTTTTATGTGGGCATGGCCTTCCATAGAGTGCCCCCCATGTGAAATCTGATCCTTTTATTGGCGTTAACCAATCACAGCGAGGCTCTCTGCATATCTCCCATGCTGCACTGCGGCTCCGTTTGATGCAGAGACTCAATTAGAACATTATACTCTACAAAATAATAATATGTCCATACGGTGACTATCTGTGTATATTTTGCTGATCTTCTCTGACTGAGGTGATTGCGGGGTCCAAGCTGAGGCCCGTTTGAGGGCTATAAGTACAAGTCTGTTTTATCCGAACCATGACTGGGAATGTCTGCTAGGACGCCCCCTTCAAATAACCTTCTATACGTTATTGGGTTGGTTCGTTGGGCTGCACCCGTGGGGCGTGTCATCCCCACCTGTGTGCTCACCAGCTGGAATTGCTACGCGAGCTCTTTGCTGCACCTGTGCGAAGTTTCAGACGTAAACAAGCGCTCTCGCTAATGTTGCCAAATAAATTGGAACAAACAGCTTTTTTCGGTCATTTAATAAGACAAGCCAATTTGGAGCACTCAGAAACGCCCACTTAAAGAGTGAACTGAAGGTTGTAAGTTCAAATCCCGCCTTAAACCACACCACTACTAGTGTGCCCTTGAGTAAGGCACTTACGGCCAAGCTCCACCATGGCCATCGAGCGTTGCGTCTAACGGCCAAGCTCCACTATGGCCATCGAGCGTTGCGTCTAATGTGCGTTGCGTCCGAAGTTGGGATCAAATGCATTGTAATCAATGAAAGGTGCTCCACCTGCTGCGTAGCGTTGCGTCAGCGTTGCGTCCGATGGCTGCGTCCAAAGTAGACTTTCAAAAAAGTTTGATTTTTGACGGTGGATGGACGCAGACGTCACAATGAGACGCCCCACGTGGTGGGCGTCCACGTGGGGCGTCAATCACCGCACCTGTGGTGAACTCTTGTTGCAGGAATGGATACTCTATGTATCAGATGAATAAACGTTGGTATGATCATCATCTGACATGTCTGGAGTTTAGAATGATAAGGTTCTATCTCCGTTTAGAATGAGAAGGTTCTATCTCCGTTTAGAACGAGAAGGTTCTATCTCCGTTTAGAATGATAAGGTTCTATCTCCTTTTGTATGTAACTAGATTTATGGTTAAGGATAGGGTTAGATTTAAGGTTAGGGTAAGGTTTAGGATTAGTGGTTAGTTAGTTGAAATGTTGTTGACAGTTAGTTGAACATCTACTGAACTAGCAACTATCTATTTGGGAATATGTAGATAAAATATTACCCTGATTGGAAAATGTTCTGTATGATGTTGTTATTGTTGTGGACATAATTGCAGTCAAGGGTGAAATTATTCCCATATACAAAAAATGCCAGTGGAGCTAGAGTAGAACGTTGACGCGACGCAGCAGGTGGAGCTTGGACAACGGGAAGTTGACGCAACGTCGATGGCGAGTTGACGCGACGCAGCAGGTGGAGTGTGTGTGTGTTGAAATGCGATGTTCTCATAGACTTCCATTCAAACTTCAAAATGGAATGTTGACGCGCAACAGAATCGCACGCTGTGTGCAGAGCCCTTTAGTCTGCTAAATGGCAAAAACTAAATAATGCGTTTATGATATGTATGTGTTATTATGCTTTTATGTTCTAAATTTGTCCATTTATTTCAAAACCAATGTATTTCGTTTTATTATATATATATTGTACTACTAGTGATAAATGTGTAATAATACATTAATTAATGGTTTATTACAGCATGGCTTTATTTCAACCTGTTTTTATGGTGTGTTTTTTCATTTTTTGTGGTGTTTAATAAAGGTTAAAAAAAAGTTTCTCCCCCTATGAAAGCATTTATAGACATGCTTTTATGTTATGTATGTGTTATTATGCTTTGGGCCTCCGCGTTACCGAGGAGAGGCGCGTGCAGCGGCCGGGGAGAGTGCACTCTTTCCGGATAGACATTTATGCATGCTCTCGGGGTTCGAAACATAACTTCCCGGGGTTCCAGCGGGTTGGTTGATGGCTCAAAATGACCGTACAGCGACGGTGAAGTGAGCTAAGCAGTATTGTGTTTTTACCACCTTCCTAGCCGGTGTTATTAATGGACAAAGACGGTGCCCGGGGCACACTCTTTGCGGGTTAATAACGTCACTTTACTGGGGCTTACGGTGAAAACCATTTGAATGGTGTCGATACGACACTCCTATCACGAACCGCACAGCTAGGAGCGAATTCCCGGGTAGAACTTGTCTCTCCCCCCGCTGTCAACGGGAGTTTCATCCACCAGGACGCGGTGGTGCAGGCAGCAGCGGGTGAACTCCCGGTTCATTGAGTTTACGGTTCAAAGCATAACTTCTCGGGGTGTCAGAGCGGTGGTTCAGGGCTCAAAATGACCGTATACCGATGGTGGAGTTAGCTAAGTAGGGATTTGTTTCTACCCCCTTCATAGCCGGTGTTATTCACAGAGAAACACGGTGCCCAGAGGCACTCTTTGCCGGTTAATAACTGTGGTTTACCGTGGGTTAGGATAACAATTCAAACGTGTCCGGATAGGGGAGAGGACAGGGAATCTGAAACCATTTGAATGGTGTCGATACACTCCTATCATGATCGACACAGCTAGGAGCGAATTCCCGGGTAGAACTTGTCTCTCCCGCGCTGTCGGTGACGGGTCATTAAGTGACGGGACCCGTCACTCAATGAAAACGAACTTCTCCATGACCACAATAGCATGCTGAACACGCTGAACTTTGAATGGAGTCTTAGTCATGTACCGTTAACGAGATATAATACGAGCATATTTTTCTGTCCTGAAAAATCAAACTCCCCGCTGAAAAAGGCAGCTGGAAAGGCAGCTAATACAGCCAATCATGGACCTTGAAGATAAGATAAGACAAATTAGAACGGATGATTTTCATTGGCCTGTTCTATTATTAGAACAGGCCAATGAAACATTGGTAAAATAAGACAAAATAGAACACAAATTCAGTTGGGCCAGAATTGAAAACCAAGCAAAACTGCATTGTCACAGTGTAAGGATGTTATCTGAGGTGCAACAGCGGACCAGCGTGCTGTCAAACCATTTACTCTTCCTGCCATGGATGGAGCCCCATCCATCACAAGCATTCCCACACGCTTTAAACTTTGAAATTGAACGTTCTCTAGTGTGCACGTAGATCCACAGTAATTGTTGGAATTGGAATGGAATGGAATGTATTACTGGCTTGTAGTGTGTTAGACACACACACACACACACACACACATCGTCATATTTGGACAAGTAACTTGAGCTCTCGGACAAGTAAAAGAGGTTCACTTGTCTGAAGGAGCTTAATGTCAAGCCCTGCACTGGTTACTAGAAATAGAATAGGAATTTGACTTTGAAAGACTTAAATGTTTTCTCTCTTTTTTTAAATCCCCCCAAAGGAGCAAGCCTGTGGCTGCCACGGCAACAACAAACTCATTTGAGGAAGTGATCTTCTTCGTCAGTTCTTCGCCATTTCCAGTGTTGCCAATCTTTACCTTCTACTAGAAGAATGTCCACAATGTGTTAGAATTATAAGGTTCTGTCTCCATTTTTGTCAAAATTCAGTTTTCTACATAATCTGACCCATTATGTTGATTAATGCCTGTGTGGTGTTATTTTTAAAATGTTGACATTTGTCAGCGAGTAATTCATAAAATACAAAGGTTCCATCTCACAAAACATAATGGAATGTAAAAACTTTGATGCTCAATATCTCTGAACTGCCCTAAACGGAGATAGAACCTAATAATTCTTAGCTCACGAATGGTCAGGAATAACTCCTAAAAGAATCCCTCATCAGTGTGTGTGTGTGTGTGTCAGCTTCCTGTGGTTGGTGGCAGCATCGGTGCCAGTGAGACATACTAAATCATTTCATAGCCAGACTGGTGACACGGTCAAGTAACAACTGCTGTAGAGAGGTAAACAATGTAAACACGTTTATTGGCCTGACCATAGACCCCCCCAAAAAAGCAAGCCAGGAAAAAAAACTTCCCTGAGCACAGCGGCAAGGAAAAACTCCCTGGTAGGAAGAAACCTTGAGAGGAACCAGGCTTAGTGGGGGGCGTGCCCATCCTCCTCGGACTGGTCGAGTGAAACTGTACTTTTAGTCCGGGAGCCATGGGGATGAACCTTGTTTTTGTCGGGTAAAGTTTTTCTCTCTGCTGTTTCTTGTTGCTTGGGGGTTCCTCTTCAAAACACAGGAGGGTGCCCTGTGATATCCCTTGAGCACTGTCAGACATTAACCCCTTCATGCCCGACATGCCAAAATCCCAGAACAATTCGGTATTTATGAGATTTCATGCAAAATACTAAAATCAAATGCATCACATTTGCTATCTTCAATGTTTACTCATGAAGGAGGTCATGTACAATGTATTTTTGTGTTACTATTCATTAATTTGGAAGTATTATTTTTTTTTTTTTAAGGCAGTGGCTTGGTCGAGGACTTGCTGGAATGGTGCATCCACATTACCAAAGGCTGATAGTTTGTACCCAGCTTTCAGGACTTTGATGACAGAGCCTTTTCCCAACCCATAGTAAGACACTACAGTGTCGCATCCCCATATGGCATGGGCTGATGAAAGGTTCTTGACAATTTCGGAATGCTTGGCCAGTGTGGACTTGATGTCCTTGCGGGGGGATTCCATGATGAGTGGTACATCCAGTCTTGCCTGAAGGTGATGGTGAAGGAGGAGGACAAACACGTCTGTGTCGTCAGAAACCACAGAGGTTTGATGGGCTTCTCCAGCACACATCAGGACTTGTTGGACAACGATGGTGTCAGCTTCTTCCTGCTGATCTTCTTGGTCATAGTGGTTCCTTCTTTCTTCCATCTTGATCTCGATGGGTCATGGGTCCTCCCCTGTCACCACCAACTTGTGTTTGTTGGTGCTCCGTAGATGGAAAAGCCTGTCTTGGGTGATTTGAGTCAGTCTGATTGGAGGTAGACTGGAGGTCTTCATTAAGCCCTCTGGATTGGTTGGGTTGGTTGGTTGGGGGGGGCGGGGTTCTTTGATGAGGGGCGGGGTTACTGTGATGGCAGAGAACACTTATATTAGTGTGTACAGCAATTTGGAATAGCTAGTATCCAACACTTTAGGGTTAGAGATCACTTTGGATCCCCGACATCTATAAGCTGTTTGCACGACTATGTGAGTATGTATGCTATCGTCTCTGTACCTCTCTTTCATAGAAGAGTCTATGTGAGTATGTATGCTATCGTCTCTGTACCTCTCTTTCATAGAAGAGACTATGTGAGTATGTATGCTATCGTCTCTGTACCTCTCTTTCATAGAAGAGACTATGTGAGTATGTATGCTATCGTCTCTGTACCTCTCTTTCATAGAAGAGACTATGTGAGTATGTATGCTATCGTCTCTGTACCTCTCTTTCATAGAAGAGACTATGTGAGTATGTATGCTATCGTCTCTGTACCTCTCTTTCATAGAAGAGACTATGTGAGTATGTATGCTATCGTCTCTGTACCTCTCTTTCATAGAAGAGACTATGTGAGTATGTATGCTATCGTCTCTGTACCTCTCTTTCATAGAAGAGACTATGTGAGTATGTATGCTATCGTCTCTGTACCTCTCTTTCATAGAAGAGACTATGTGAGTATGTATGCTATCGTCTCTGTACCTCTCTTTCATAGAAGAGACTATGTGAGTATGTATGCTATCGTCTCTGTACCTCTCTTTCATAGAAGAGTACATAGCCAGTCTGCTCTCTCTTCTGACAGACAGACGCGCCGGTTGTCTCCACGACCTTCATGTCGCTATAGGAGAGCCAGCGGTCCGTCAGGTCCCCAGGGTCACCGTCAGTGTAGACCACATCACTGACGTAGTGTCCTATCGAATCCCCAGAACACACAGTCAGGATGAGACACACACACATTCATGTACTCAGAGCTCACACAGAGGTGGTCATGACAACAATACGCTCCACATGTCCACACACACGTCACAAACTGCAGAATGGAAACACACCAGAGACACTCGTCATGTTGGGGGGCAGACGTCAGTGTTGTGACTGCTAGCAGAAGGGGGTCAGCGTGGTCGCTAATTAAAGGTAAATACTAATAAATGACTAAAGACAGCTTACCTGCAAGCTTTCAAAAACCTAGAGCCAAATGAGAATAGGTTTGCTAGCAATCGTAACTGTGAAGTCTGTCTCCAAAAATGAGGAGAATCTCCAGTTATGTTTAGACTTTCATAGCCTATTGTATTAATATCCTACTCTATACTGACTGTAACACCCAAGCATGTGACATGCTTCCTTGTGTACAGTGTGTGTGTGTGTGTGTGTGTGTGTGTTCATCTCACCTGAGGTCGGAGAAGGGCCTAAGTGGCTCAACATTGAGACCATTGAGTACCTAGACTCAGGCTGGGGACAAGATCAATCCAAGCAGTTACACACACACAAACACAGAAACGCAAACACAATTCACAAAAAAAAGTTGACAAACATAGCTTGCTGACTGTCTCTCATCCATCCATCCACTTTTAAATAAAACAACATTTGCTTTCTCTCTTTTGCACTCCTTCTCACCCTCTGGCTGCTGCCCTCTCCCCCTGCCTCTTTCTCCACTGTGCTCAGAGTGACTGAATCAAGAAAGGACAGGACACACACACATATATGGACCCTGTTCTATATCAAGTCTCCAGCTCCGACTGTATACTCTATAACCTGGTTTCACAGTTCTGTCCATATCTATTGTCTCTTGGTTCATTCTATCCTAAACTATAATAATAATAATAATAACTTTATTTGTATAGCACTTTACATCAAAGTGCTTTACAATAGGTAAGCAGCAATTTAAAACAATTTAAAACAACTATTTCAATTTAAAACACACAATTTCGAAGCACAAATACAATAGGTAAAAACAACAATTTTAAACAATTTAAAAACAACTATTAAAAAAAAAAAAAATCGCAGCACAAATATAATAGGTAAAAACAACCAATCTTTAACAATTTAAAAACAACTATTTCAATTTAAAAACACACATAATTACAACAGCACAAATACACAGCCTATGACATGTAGACAACAGAAAACAGGTGGGTCTTTAACTTATTTTTGAACACTTTCACTGATTCTGCCTGTCTGATATCCAGTGGAAGACGGTTCCAGAGAGTTGGTGCACGGAAGGAGAACGCACGCTCACCGATTGTCTTATGGTGTATAGGAGGTGGTGAGAGGAAGACAATGTACCTTTGGCAAATGGGGGTGTCTGTGGCCCCCGGGCCTGGGTGGCAGGAGGGAGGGCCTGTGGTCCCTGGGTGGGGGGGAGGCCTGCAGTGTCTCCATGGGGGCCGGAGGTCACTATCAGCTCCCTGGAGAGACAGACAGGGTCCTCCACCTTGACCATGGTGAACTGTGGAGTCAGCCTGAACCTTTTCAGGTGGAGGACAAGCGTCCTGCAAACAGCATCAGGGATTATTAACCACTCTATAGTTAGAAAAAAAATTGTATCTTAATACATTTGGCAATTTGGCTGCCACTTTTATCCAAAGCGACTGACAGTACAGTGAGTGAATACGATTGTAGTACACATGATGTGTTCCCTGTGGGAAGCACCAGGCTCCGCCAGAGCCACACAGGAGGTCAGTCTCATGTAACTGTAAGTGCAGTGCAGACTTATCCAAAGGCCCACAGGCAGCATAGGGGTCACTCACCGAGGCGAGGTCAAGAATGACCACTTCAGGCCAGCCTCGTTACCCCCGCAGTCCTCACACCTGCACTCCAAGTCTGTCTCCTACAGGAGAAGGGAGGTGGAGAAGAACACACTTGCCACATCTCATATGTATGACGTTAGAAAACATGAAGACTTGATTATTCAGCTATGGCACTGACCATCTGGTAGAGCTTCAAGCTGTCCTGCACTGAGCCTCCAGGTACCAGATCCAAGGAGAGCTGGGAGAAGTATTCCTGTTTAGAGGACTTCTTACCACAGCTGTGAAAAATAGGAGAAACACACACACACACACACACACACACACACACACACGCACGCACGCATGCATCATAAAGTCACAAATATACGATTTAGACAGTGTACAGCTGGAAATGCAGTTCTGTGTTTGTTGTGTATGAATATTGCT
The DNA here is from genome assembly GCF_963989245.1 of Nansenia antarctica. Taxonomy (NCBI): domain Eukaryota; kingdom Metazoa; phylum Chordata; class Actinopteri; order Argentiniformes; family Microstomatidae; genus Nansenia; species Nansenia antarctica. The sequence continues at coordinate 6,262,928 of NC_137688.1, read as the reverse complement.
ATTCCTGTGTGTGTGTGTGTGTGTGTGTGTGTGTGTGTGTGTGTGTGTGTGTGCTTGTGCGTATGTGTGTCACCTGCGGCAGGTTCTGGTGCTTTCCATCTGGAAGCGCAGGTGAGTTTCCACGGGGCAGGAATAGGTCTCGCCCCCAGCCAATGCCAGTGCCTGCAGTCCTGGGGCCAGAGCTGAGACCTGCGACACACACGAGCTGACGAACTCGTGGGCGTCCTAGAAACACAAACACATACTGTAGCATTAGCAAACAAGACAGAAAGTTCACCAACAATTGGACATTGTATTTCTCCTAATGTCGTTGAGACCAGTTTTTTTGTTAATCTTGGTGAAATCTAAAGGTAGCCCTCTGTAGGGGATAGGTATATGGTAGCCCTCTGTAGAGGATAGGTATATGGTAGCCCTCTGTAGAGGATAGGTATATGGTGCTCTCTCACCTGCTGACCACTCCCCAGGAACTCAGGTGCGTCGTTGGACACTGAACCCTTCAGTGCCTTGAGCAGGGTCATCTTGCGGCTCTTGTTGTTCAAATCTCTGGCCACTCGGAGGTCCACCAAGAACCTGCAAAACCAAGTTTTTAGGTAGTAGGAATTATTAATGATTAATTAGCATGTATTGTTTACTGACCAAATTGAGTTACAGCTATTGTTTATGTGTGTGTGTGTGTGTGTGTGTGTGTGTGTGTGTGTGTGTGTGTACCTGAGGATGTTGGGGGCGGGGTCCAGACGCCACACTCTGTGCTGTCTGCAGATGTCCTGAAAGAAGCTGGTCAGGCTGAACAGACACTGCAGGGTGGCGTTCATGTAGCAAGTCTGCGACAGGTTTGGTAACCTAGGAAACAACGTGTGAGGAGGGAGACAAAGCTCATGAGTTGAGAAAACACATATACTTTGTCTGACCACAGACTTTCACTCTGGTGTGTATTATTTAGTTATTATTTTGTATTACATAGTTGATAATAATAATGCTTAATAATAATACATTAGACTTACATAGCGCTTTTCTAGACACTCAAAGACGCTTTACAAACTGAAAAGATCGAGTAGTAATAATAAAAGAAACCAAAAAGAAATAAAAGAAAGTATAGGTGCCTAATTAAGGTAGTGCTGGGGACACATGGGGAGGGGAGGGGAGGGGGAGAGGGTTAACTGGTGATGGCGAGCTTGAAGAGGTGGGTTTTGAGGGCCTGTTTAAATGTTGGGAGGGTGTTGGCCTGTCTGATGTGGTTGGGGAGGGCGTTCCAGAGGGACGGGGCTGCGGCTGAAAAGGCCCTATCACCCCAGGTCCAGAGCTTGGCCCTCGTGGTCTTGAGGGTGATTTGGTCGTCAGACCTGAGGCAACAGGAGGGGGTGTGGAGGGGGACGAGGTCGGCAAGGTAAGAGGGGGCCAGATTGTTGATGGCTTTGTAAGGGGTGAGTAGGATTTTGAATTGGATCCTGTATTTGACCGGGAGCCAGTGTAGGTTTTGGAGGACAGGGGTGATGTGGTCACGGCGGCGAGTGGAGGTGAGCAGGCGGGCAGCAGAGTTCTGGACGTATTGGAATTTGTTTAGGATGTTATTAGGCAAACCGTAGAGGATGCTGTGTTCTCCACAGTGTCCGACACACTACTTACCCTAAGCCGACGAGCTGATGGTAGGTGAGACTCCGGGAAGGGGCAAGGGGTCTGTGTCCCTCCTCTGTCTTGCCTCCTGGCACCTTGATGCTGGCCCAGTCCAGCTGAGGCACACTGGTCACCAGCCGGTGCCCAGGGCCCATTGTGGTCCTAAGTTAGGATGGGAGTTTAAAAAAGGATTCATTTAGTGGTGAATTAGGGGAAGAGGAGGACGTGTACTGACAGTTTAAGCATTGTACCTTTTAATCACTCTTGGCACCATGACGCTGGCCCAGTCCAGCTGAGGCACACTGGTCACCAGCCGGTGCCCAGGGCCCATTGTGGTCCTAAGTTAGGATGGGAGTTTAAAAAAGGATTCACTTAGTGGTGAATTAGGGGAAGAGGAGGACGTGTACTGCTGACAGTTTAAGCATTGTACCTTTTAATCACTCTTGGCACCATGACGCTGGCCCAGTCCAGCTGAGGCACACTGGTCACCAGCCGGCGCCCAGGGCCCATTGTGGTCCTAAGTTAGGATGGGAGTTTAAAAAAGGATTCACTTAGTGGTGAATTAGGGGAAGAGGAGGACGTGTACTGACAGTTTTAAGCATTGTACCTTTTAATCATCATGGTATGTTATATGTTTAAATAATAGTTCAAGTTAAAAATTAAGTTAAAAGATAACCCTAAGTCCTCAGAAGATGGGGCGTGAAAAAAATCAACAGAAACAAACAACAGTGAAACAAAACAGCTCCACACTCACGTGTCCAGGGAACAGGAGGCCCGGACGTCCCTGAAGAGAGAAGAACCTGGAGGGGAACCAAGAGGAGAGAGACTGGACCACAGATACACCCCATGTATACAACACATGATGACATTGCCTTGTTGTATAGAGAATACTACTACACAGCCTGGCTGGCATTTAAGCAGTATGCAACAACACTAATAGTCTATATATACAAGGAGTGTGAGAGAATGCCAAAACAAAAGACAGGAAGAGAGAAAAGGAAGGGAGATGTGCATACCTCTCATGTGGTGGACCTTGGTGAGGGCCACAGCCTCAACCATCGGGGCAGGGGTGGCCTCTCCTACCAGAGCAACGGTAAGCACTTCCTGCTGCTCAGGGGTCCCCTCTTCCACCACAGCAGTGGTGAGCTTCTCAGGGGTCACCTCTTCCACCACAGCAGTGGTGAGCTTCTCAGGGGTCACCTCTTCCACCACAGCAGTGGTGAGCTTCACAGGGGTCACCTCTTCCACCACAGCAGTGGTGAGCTTCTCAGGGGTCACCTCTTCCACCACAGCAGTGGTGAGCTTCTCAGGGGTGACCTCTTCCACCACAGCAGTGGTGAGCTTCTCAGGGGTCACCTCTTCCACCACAGCAGTGGTGAGCTTCTCAGGGGTGACCTCTTCCACCAGAGCTGTGGTGAGCTGCTCAGGGGTGACCTCTTCCACCACAGCAGTGGTGAGCTTCTCAGGGGTGACCTCTTCCACCACAGCAGTGGTGAGCTTCTCAGGGGTGACCTCTTCCACCACAGCAGTGGTGAGCTTCTCAGGGGTCACCTCTTCCACCACAGCAGTGGTGAGCTGCGCAGGGGTCCCCTCTTTCACTGTGGTGAGTGTGCTAGGGGGAAATAGTGAGATCATTTAATTCCAGCAAACAAGTGTGTGACAGTGGAGAGTGTACTGCAGTACTGCAACGTTATACATTATCACACAAGCTTCAAATAGTTCCATATAGCTTCCTGGTTAAACTTCATGATTTACACAATATTGGACTAACAACTGGTTGCTCCATTGTCCTCCTGGAGGGTTGGATAGTGGTAAAAACAGACTACAGACAAAATGGCCGTCCAGACTACAGACAAAATGGCCGACCAGACTACAGACAAAATGGCCGACCAGACTACTGACAAAATGCCCCCCATCCTTCCAGCATCTCCCCTCCTCAGTCCTCCTGGAGGGTTGGATAGTGGTAAAAACAACCTGCTCCATTGGTAAAATGGAAAAGGAACTATTTGGCATTGGCCAATAGAAAATGGACTCCTTCATTGGCGCCCCTCTTCCTTATAGAACCCCCAATGTACTGTGTTTCCTTACATTTCTTTCCCTCTCTTTATATTGGAGTCTTGACACCATATACAGTATAGTCATATATATATATATATAGCCAGATATAGCCAGATATAAGCCAATACAACATTACAATCAGCTTTGATAGCATTAGAGTTAGCATGATAACTGGGGCTGTTTTACTGGTCTGAACAATAAACATACTCTACTTGACATGGTACTCCATACTAAATGAAAGGCTGTGTATGTGTGCTCTGTGTGCTCTATGCTCATTGCTGAATCATTGCTGACAAAGTATTTCTTACCTCTTTGGTTCCTCAGCTACATCCACAGCGTTTAGTGAGTGAACTCGCCGTTTCTGTTTTTCAGGAACAAATTTAGATGGTTGAACAATGTAAAGTAAGATAATTACAGTGATAATTTAGGACCTCTTGATAGAGGCTGTAGCCTGTTCCCATATTGTACAGATGCTTCACTACTCTTCCTATTTTGGCCCCATGCACAAACAAATGGATCACTTTGACTGGAAAAGGAAAGTTAAAGACTTGCTTTAACAGAATAACTTATTTGGAGGACATTACCTCGCAATAAGACTGAGGCTAGTTGAGTACAATTATATTGTTTACTCCCTTTCAGTGAAACATAACCATACATTTTAGAATAGGTTTATATAATAATAATAATAATAATAATAATAATAATAACTTTATTTGTATAGGGTTTTTTCCTGCAAACGTTGCAGCTCAAAGTGCTTTAATCATTAGGCCTATATAATCTTAATTTAATTATTTTGTAATTTAAATGCAATATGAATTAATATCCATATAATATGCTCTATAACATTACCTTCCGGCGGAAACATCTGGGCAAACATCTACTCCAGTTACAACAAGGCATCTTTCCTTAGCTAGCTGACAGCATAACCTGACAGCACGACACTTTGTGTAGTTATGACCTAGAATACTGATGAGGCACATATTACATAGTATGCCCCATTATGACATCATAGATAGCCTGTCACACATCAGTTTGGGCATTTGGATTTTGTGGTAAAATAAACAAGTATGTTTCAGTCCAGGCAGAGTTAAACCGATGGTTTTCATCGTCAATTGTACGTTTCAGGGTGGAGAAAGTGGAAGACATGTTTGGAGTTGATATCGGACTTCTAGCTAGCCTACCACTAATATAACGTTGCTAGACACACTTTAACAAACAATGCCCTGACTGGGTTGACTGTTGCTAGGGTTAGGGTCGTCCAAATCAGTTAAGAAATAAGGAAGTTATGCCAATATTAGTTCAGTAAAAAGAGCATGGTTTTGTCCCCTGTTTTCAATGTAAATGGCCTAAAAACTGATCTTAGGTCAGACACCACCCCAGAATACGATATATTTTTTCCTTTACTCCTATCATAATGAAACTTAACATAGTGAAAGCAAACATTTATAGAACATGTTTTTGTATTACAAGTTTTAATTACCATTAAATATGCAAATGAGGTAAATACTCCTTAAGTATGCGCTAAATGTGCATTGGAGAATGTCAGCGATTGGCAATGGCGACTTCTCTGAATACATCAACAAAACCCTATCACCATTTCGACAAATAAAACTGCATTTTATTAACAATCAATGCCAGAAATATAATCATTGTATTTTAAACTTGCTTAAAGTAGTCTTAATGTTAAAGAATAGAGCACTAAAAGATCGCTTATGTGACATGAATGATCGGTGAAGATGACTGCAGAGTTCACTAGTGAAGACAGTCTGGGAGTAAACCCCATTTGACATTCTGCTGCCCGTCGGGTCTGCTACTGCGAGTCTGCACACGAATCTATTGACGATACTAACATATTTATTAGATTACATCCTCCTTTCAATGGAAGGTTACGTGTCAAGGATGGAAGTGTTGACGTTTATGATGGCAGCTTCCACTACGTTGCACTCCGGGAGAATCAATGTTGGAGGAGACGATGAACTGTTTTCCACTCGGGCATGGTTTTATTTTTCTCTCCAGCACAAACGGAATACAACTCTTTCGCTCAGCCGAGCTAACTTAGAATGATAGACAAACAACTAGGACAAGTGCATCAACACATCAACATACAAGCCTGCAGTTTTATGCAGCGCCCCCCAGTGGTATAACGACAGTACTGCAGAATAAACACCATCCATATTCAACTGAGGACATAATACATTTTACTCAACACCCCCACTTCTACTCAGGTTGCTGTACTTCAAAAATGTAAACAAACAAACAAAAGGAAAAATGTGGACCTTCTCACACATGTTAAATTCCAAAAACAATTCCTGCAAACTTCTTCAGTTTCAGCTTAGTTACAGGTTTTGTCATTATATCTGCTACCATTTCTTCAGTAGGGCAGTACTCCAGAGCTACTTTCCCATCATTTACAGTTGATCTTATAAAGTGGTACTTTATGTCCACGTGCTTACACCGCTGTCTGCTCACAGGGTTTTTGGCTAGGGCGATTGTTCCCTGGTTGTCCTCATACACTACTGTTTGTGTATATTTGTAATCATCGATACTCGCCAATAACTGATCTAGATATATACACTCTTGTATAGTTGAGGCCAGGGCCATGTATTCTGCCTCACAGGTGGAAAGTGCTACTGTCGGCTGTTTCTTACTCTTCCATGAGACTAAAGAGCTGTTCTTACTGAGGCTTACACAGTACCCTGTGGTACTACGCCTGTCGGTGGCATCAGCTGCCCAGTCGGCATCACTGTAGGCTAGTAGGCCTAGCTTCTCACTGTCGTTTCTTCTGAAACACAACTCCTTCTTTGAAGTGCCTCTGAGGTACCTTAACACATGTTTCACAGTTACCCACTGCTCCTCTGTAGGCTCAGCAAAATATTGTGATAGTTTGCTTACAACAAAACTTAAGTCTGGCCTTGTACATGTGGTCAGGTATATAAGGCTGCCTACCGCCTCTCTGTACATCCTAACATCCTCAATTTTTACTGCATTTTCAGAATAGTGAAGTTTCTGATCACAAGGTGTTTCTCTTGGTTTACAGTTTTGCATGTTAAACCTCTCCAGTATCTTGTTTACATACTTTTCCTGTGACATCTTTACACATCCATCAGATTGATTGAAATCGATACCCAGAAAGTGTTTTAGCCTGCCTAAATCTTTCATCTTAAATTTGGCAGAGAGCATCTCTTTCACTTCCTTCAGTATTTTGTTATTGCTAGCTGCAATTATCAGATCATCGACCCAGATGATTATTATCACCTTCCCATCATCGGTCTCTTTGGCATAGACACAGTGGTCTGCTGGGTTCTGTGCAAAATCGTCTTCAGTTAAACAATCGTGCAAAATCCTATTCCAATTTCTACCGGATTGTTTAGACCATAAAGACATTTTTCTAGCTTACACACTAGACCTTCACCTCTTTCTTCATAACCCTCTGGTTGATCGATATAGATTTCATAATCTATTGGCGCGTGCAAGTACGTTTTACATCCATCTGATGTAGTAGTAAGCCCTCCTGTGCTGCTTTCTGTAACAACACTCTTACACTCCTCAAGTTGATGAGTTCAGACAATTTTCCTTATTCAATTCTGCTAAACACAAATGTTACACTTCACATGGGTGTAATAAGTACTAACATATGAACAACAAAACATATGAACATTACAGTCTCATCTAGCGGTGATTGAACCCACTATATCTCAAAGACAGAATAACAAGTCATTCATGGGGAACTGTTGACAGGCAGCATCACAGTATGGCAGCCAGTTGACATTGCATAATGGGTCATCATAAGCCTGAATCATCACAAATACTTAAAGATATAAAATGCATGTAGCTGGTTTAGTTTTGTCAAGTCAAGTCAAGTCAAGTCAACTTTATTTGTACAGCAATGCTGAGCCAAAGTGCTTCACAGTAAAAATAGATAAAATGCAGGAAACAAGCAAGCACAATGCACACAACACAATGCAACCCAAAACATGGCAAAATCAAAAGAGAAGACAAAAGGACCAAAACAATAAAACAATAAGACAATAAGAGCCAGGGACCTACAACAAAAAACACAAAATAATAAAAGCCAGGGACCAATAGCTAGGTGGGGGGGGGAAGGCTAGGGAAAACAGGTATGTTTTAAGGAGAGATTTAACAATCTCCAGGGTCTGAGCGGCCCGTACGTGGAGGGGGAGGCTGTTCCAGAGTTTAGGTGCAGCAGCCGAGAAGGCTCTGTTCCCCCTGGTTTTCAGCCTGGTTCTGGGCACCACCAGCAGCAGCTGATCTGCTGATCTGAGGGATCTGGAGGGGGTGTGGCGGTGCAAGAGCTCAGAGAGGTAAAGGGGGGCCAGTCCATTTAGTGCTTTAAAAACGGTCAGGGATAATTTAAAATCAATGCGGTAACGCACAGGCAGCCAGTGGAGCGAGCACAGAATTGGACTAATGTGGTCCCACTTTTTAGTCCTCGTAAGGAGGCGCGCAGCCGCGTTTTGGACGAGTTGTAGGCGGCGGAGCAGGGACTGGTCGATCCCCAACGTAGAGTGCGTTACAGTAGTCCAGGCGAGTAGTGACAAAGGCATGTAGCACACTCTCCAGGTTCTTCTGGGAGAGGTAGGCCTTTGTCTTGGCCAGGAGTCTAAGATGATAAAAACAATTTTTTACTACGGAGCTGACTTGCTTTTCAAATTTTGATTTAAACATCAAAATCCACACCGCCACTGGGTCTGCGAGCCCGCAGTCTATTGCAGTGGCGCTGGGGATCCGGTGCCAGTACCAGGGAAGCCGCGGCAGGCGGGGCAGGTGTTGTCATCGGGCCGGGCGGGGGGGGCGGCGGCAGACAGGGCAGGCCACGGGCCCGTGTGCGGAGGCAGGGGCTCAGGGACAACGGAGCGGAGCCAGCAGCCTCTGAGGAATAGAGAGCGTCGGGCAGCGGGGAGGTAGCGTCCATCATAGAGGAGACAGTCGTTGGTCATGGGCGAGGAAGCCAGTAGGTAGGCTTTTGTTTTGACGAGTGCACCACCTCGCTTTCCCCGTCTTCTGTAGCGTTTTATTCGCTGGAAGGCACAGGGGAGACGGCGTAGGTGTGCGGGAATATCCAAAATGACAGGGGGGAGACTCGTCAGTTGCTCACCCAAACAATGTAACGACAACGTTTCGCCAAACGCTCTTAGATTTAACAGGGTTTGGCGATCATAAACCGAGTAGAGATGTCCCGGCAGCAAACACATAGAAACAGAGCGATTGCAAACAAAAAGCTAAGCAGACGAGGCGGACGGGGGAGCATGCCTATGTTCCCCGGGTCCTATGTTCCCCGGTTCCGCACTTCCGAAAAAGGGTTCTATGTTCCCCGCTTCCGAAAAAGGGTTCTATGTTCCCCGCTTCCGAAAAAGGGTCCTATGTTCCCCGCCTGCCGTTGTGTCAAGCGACCTCATGTGTCGTTATGTGGTACTGCATGAGAGTTTGATTTTTTTTTTTTTTTTTTTTTTTTGGGGGGGGTCTTAAGATGACTTGGAAATAATGAAGAACACAATGAATGTCATAGTATTGTCTCAGCATTTTATATAACTCCCTAGATAGATCATTTTCGAGATGGAATTGAAAATCTTATATTCCTAAAAGAACACCAGTGATATATATATATATACACATTATTAAATATTTTTTCTATATTTTTGTCAAACGAAATCAAATAAATACAGTAGAGATATCAATCCAAAATATAGGCTTTTATTGCAACCAACAACAACAACAAAAAAACTATGTTTGTGCAAACATGGTGTTTGTTTCCAAGACCAAGCATCAAAATGCCAACCTATGGGACAATACTGTACATCCCATTGGCAGGACGTCACGTAACAGCGCAGTGTGTCTCTAGGTTACAGTGTCACATATCCCATAATATAATCCCTAAGTAACTAGCCAGTTTCCGTAGCACATAGAGTGTGACACATCCTCTTTCACACATCAAATCCTCGGGGGATCCTGGCATACAGAGATGTAGTCTCTTTCACTCTAGTGTTTTAGTAGTCAGGCACAGCAACAAACAGCAACAAACATAATAACAATAACAATATTTAGGCCAATAACAATAACAATAACATAATAATAACAATAACAATAATAATAATAATAATAATAACAATAACACAATTAGGCCAATAACAATAATAATAACAACAACATAAGCCAAAGTGCTATCAAAATAAATGTGGAAATCTAGCCCATACGGACGCTACGGCTGACAGCCCTCCAGTACGAAGCCAGATCTCTGAGGCCCAACTCCCTCCACTTCCGTCTCCTTGTTGGGGGAGCGTGGCCTCTGTCTGCCATCCCCAGCTTACCCTCTGCAAGCGTTTGCTGATCCTTCAGGTGCCGAAGGAATTTCCAAAGTGAAGGATGGCGCACTTGGACAGCATCGTTCAGAGTACGATGATAAGCTAGAACAAAAATACAGAATTATAACTTATTAGCCTATTAATGGCCTATTAATGTGCAAACTGGTTCTACATCTGCAGGCTGATCTACTAACGGTGTGCAGTGAGGATTGTTGATCTTTCCAATGTAGAAGATAGCGGGCCTTATTTGAAGTATAGCCGAAAACAAGTATATCTCAACTTCCCCTGTGTGTGAACTTCAATTAGTATTCGTTATTTGGGATCTTAGTAAATCAGGCCCTAAATGTTATTAGTTTGGCATGAACATTTTGACATTGAACATTTTCCCCTCTGTGTCTCCTCCTTTCACAATTTTAAATCCTTTTTTAATCACGGTGCCCGCCCATGATTGGACTGATGTTACGTCCATCATCATTAGCGCGCTTTAATCCTTTCTCAATCACGGTGCCCGCCCATGATTGGACTGATGTTATGTCCATCATCATTAGCGCGCCTTAATCCTTTCTCAATCACGGTGCCCGCCCATGATTGGACTGATGTTATGTCCATCATCATTAGCGCGCCTGTACGTGGCAACTCGTCCACCTGTTTAAAGAGCCCTCCTGTCCTCTGCTGTGTTTGATGTTTCTTTAATTTTTGTTTCGGCTCATAGTTAAACCTCGATATACGCACAGGCCCAGAGGTGATAGGATAAGAATGAATTAACCCATAATTAGCAGACAATATTATATTAACAATATCAAATAATTAACTTAATACTTCAGATTTAGTTATTAGATGAAATTATATTTTTTTTGTTCAGATCTGTCATTGTTACACTTACATTCAACATGATTATTGGTCCTTTGCTCCATGTTTCTTTCGAACACATTCCACATCGCTGGTGGGAAGGCCGCTCCAGGATGGACATATGTGTTACGAACATACGCAAGGAAGTCTTGTAACTCAGGGTGGTTCCTCAGGGCACGCCTGGTGTTTCTGTGGTTGAGGAGAAGATCAAAATTGATCTGGACCAGAGGCAGAGGCAGGTGTCCTAAGGCCATCACCTTGAGATGAGATGAGATGAGATGAGATGAGAGATGAGATAACGTTTATTGCCATTTATGCATACACATTAAGCATACACATATAGGAATTTGATTTGGCGTTACAGTAAGAGCATTTCTAAATGCAATGCAAACAAAACAACACAGGACAGACAGCAGTGCAGACAGAACACAACAAACCTTGCGGATGACTGCTGCCAGTGGATGGTCATGACGGAATGGACCAGCCAATCCAAGTGCCTGTACCCTCTTCCACAAGGCTTGGTTGAAATGGAAGTAGCATCCTCCGATTCTGGCTTGTGGCAACTCCGTTTCAAGAGCAGTTTTCAGCGCTTGCTCAAAGTCACAGATGACTTTACGCGGACGCCAAAGGTGGTGGGTGATTCTCCTGAGTGACGTTTTGACACACTGGAACACTTGTCGGTAGTGTCCAATTGTACGTTGCTCCATGAGGACATGTACAAGGGGGACAACGAAGCCATGAATGTCCCCGAGTATAGTAAATACTTGGTTGTATGGGCGTGGGCACGACTTGAATGTAGCATCCATGTATAATGTCCTGCAGTGTCGCAGCTGTCTCAGGTTGTCCTCTGTGGAAAACACTGCTATGCCCCACTCACTGTCTTGGTGCAGGAGGAAATGGTCTCTGCCCCATGTCTCAGCCCATTGACCGTCGATCCTTACATCATCAACGGTAGCTGGGACGGGAGGGATTACTGCAGCTCTGGCTCTGGCCATAACAGACCTAACTGAGGAGAATCTTTGAGGAGGTCGCCCGCGACCTCCACGCTGGATGGGACGGCCCCGCTGTAGACCTACGCACTCAGCATCGTAAATGCGCTTGATTGGTACTGTGGGTTCTCTCACCACCTCTCCAGTAATCACTTGGCGAAATTGCGCATTGTTCACCATTTGTGTATCGGGGGCATGCACATGTTCGCGGACCTCCCGAACTTCTATGTTGGGATTGACCCCCTCTACATCAAAGATGTTTGTAACCAGAACTGTCCGGCAGTCTTCTCTCCAACACCGCCACCGAATATTCTGTAAATTTGTGCGGTGTTTCTGGTACCTAAAGTTATCCAGAACTAATATTTTCCCCCCTCGGTCTCCAGTAATTATTTGAGCCATTGTCACTACGCATGTGTTCCGAACATACCGGTATGTGAGGAAGTCTTGTAACTCAAGCTCAATTACAATTGACCTTAAAACAATTGATAGGGGGTGTTACGCCCTCTGGTGACTCGGAGAAGAAGGGCGCAACAGAGACACACTAAATATCAGAGTGCAACATTGTCCCCTGACACATACAAGTATATTATATCAATGTGTGTCTATGCAGTATCAATAGCATCTAATTTAGATTTTTTATTTTAGTTGTTTATCTAAAGAAAATAATATTTTAAAATAATGAATTATCTAAAACAATACATTAAAAACAATCTAAATGATATGCTACATTTAGCATATCATGCTACAATGATATGTACATTTCAAGCCTGCAAACTGCGACACTTTAAATGAATGTGCAATAACACTATGTGCAATATGACAACCCTAGGGTACATAAGGTTGCCGAGAATAGGAAATGTTAGAATAGGTATAGCATAGCATAGAGTACAGCACAGTGTTTTATTTGTACAGTATAGTATAGTGGATAGTGTACATAGCCTTTATTTATGTAAACCAGTACTATATCAATGACAATAAAGACCATTCATTGATTCATTCATTCATATTATCAATAGCATACCCCTTTTATAATTAGCATACTGAATTTCATTCTCAGATTTGATATAAAGACTATCAGAGTTGGGTCATTTGTGAAGACATTAATGTGTGAATAGAGCAGATTAATGTCTGAATAGAGCAGATTAATGTATGAATAGAGCAGATTAATGTCTGAATAGAGCAGATTAATGTCTGAATAGAGCAGATTAATGTATGAATAGAGCAGATTAATCTGTGAATAGAGCAGATTAATGTGTGAATAGAGCAGATTAATGTCTGAATAGAGCAGATTAATGTATGAATAGAGCAGATTAATGTCTGAATAGAGCAGATTAATGTCTGAATAGAGCAGATTAATGTCTGAATAGTGTCGTGTTTCGTAATGTAAACGCGTGAGACAACTGTTAACTATATATCACGTACTTTATTAACCATCCAGTTCCACCATTCATTCCACTCTGCCCGCTTTCCCACTGTGCATGCTCTCCCCTCTATCCCCAACTCATTCCCATTGGTCTACAGCATAAGCGTCACACCATATATTTATTATCCTTATGTTCTAACTAACATAACACCACAAATAGAGCAGATTAATGTCTGAATAGAGCAGATTAATGTCTGAATAGAGCAGATTAATGTATGAATAGAGCAGATTAATGTTTGTCCATCAACGTCGAATTCTGACGTCTGCCGTGTGAGACCAGGGGCCTCATTCATAAAGAAATACTTGAACGTCATCTTTGACTTTCACGTAAGCACATTTTTCTAAACGGACGTGAGCATTATTTATAAAACGGGCTGAGATGGTTTAAAGTTGCGTACGTGCTTCCTTCTATAAATACCAAACATACTTGGAATTGAACGCAGGTGAATGAGGTTTGTATTAACGCCCTGTGATAGAGGCTCAATTATAGCGGCTGAATGAAGCCAAGTGCTATAATATAATATAATACAGACAGACAATACTGACAATATTATATACTGTCTGTATTATATTATATTATAGCACTTGGCTTCATTCAGCCGCTATTTGAGCCGCTATCACAGGGCGTTAATACTATATTATATAGGCGTGCGTCTGGAAGGGGAGAGGGCAGTAATACCACGTTCATTGATAAAATGACATAAGGGATGGAAAGGGGGGATGGCAGTTTTAGAAGGGGGATGATTTGGACTGTTTTTATTTCAGGGGGGATGCCATTCCCCCTCATCCCGACTCAACTCGAAATCCAGTATCATTTAGCGCGTGGCCGGGCAAGGCATAGGCATGTTGAAGAGAGATAGACAGCTCCGTAGGGATATAAAGAAAGACTGAAATACAATCATAAACATTAGTTCCCTTTCAATCTTGAATTAAACTCATTTTCTCGGCTGATAACAACATCGTTAATTTTATTACGAGCCACTTGCATGAATTACAATAGGCAACGTTTTTCCAGTGCAGCTCACATGCCTGTAATAACTCCGCATAACCAGTAGGTAATGTACGTAAGCAAGTTGAATACTCGACGTCGAGCTACGATCGTTTCCACGATCAAATTGACTCACGTTGACATTTTATAAATCACTACGTTGACTCTACGTACGACACGGGTAAGATCAACATTTGATCTAAGCACCCGTTATGAATGAGGCCCCAGGCTGATTAGAGTTAGTAGATTTGTGACAGCCCCCCAGTGTGTCTGAATTGGAGTCCTAGTATACTGTACTTCCAAATGGTTTAGCATGGGGGGTCAGGTTCAGTACTAGAATTGGGCCGAGGTCCAATAGTGTCCTACCTACAAAAGGTTTTGTACATATAATCATTTTGTTCATATAATAATGTTGTACACATAGTAATCCACAGTATGATTATGTATTTGTGTATGTTGTTTAAAAAAAAAAAAAAAAAAAAAAAACTAACAGTATAATTATGTATTTGTGTATGTTGTAAAAAAAAAAAAAAAAAAAAAAAAAAAAAAACATGCAGTACTACATAACGACACCTGGGGTCGCTTGACACAACGGCAGGCGGGGAATATACGGAAGCGGGGAACATAGAACCCTTTTTCGGAAGCGGGGAACATAGAACCCTTTTTCGGAAGTTTTCGGAAGAGGGGAACATAGAACCCTTTTTTTTTTTTTTGCTAAGAAACAGGGGAACATAGGACCCGGGGAACATAGGACCCGGGGAACATAGGACCCGGGGAACATAGGACCCGGGGAACATAGGGATGACCCCGCGGACGGCTAGCCGACACAGGCGCCATCTTGCTCGAGAGGACACCCTCCGTGCCGCTGCATCTTGCTTGTACATGGGCAATGTTTGTTAAGATTTCTGTACACGAAGGATCAGATTGACTAACCATTTGCACCAGTGTTTTATTCTCAGATGAGAATACAACTTTTTTTTAAAAAGGAAGCTAAACCTTTAAAGTATTTATTGACACTTAACAGCGGAGGGGGTAATGCCGGGGAGGGAGGCGCTCCTCCGTGTGGAGCTCTGTTCCACCTGAGCGGCACGGCCGGGCGGGCTCTTCTCCCCTGCTGTCCCCCTCGACCGCCTCTTTGGAAGTGGATGCGTGTGAGCGCCTCCCGCTGTGCCTGGCGGGGTTCTGGCGAAGCTGCTACTGATCTTTGGCGCCTTTGCAGCGGTCCACAGCGGCACGGAGGGTGTCCTCTCGGTTCAGCTGCTTCTGCAACTGGAGAGCCAGATGCTCGTCCTCTTCCTCCTGCTGCCTGCGTCTGAACAGCTGCTCCTCCTCCCTCTGGGCCAGCTCCTGGAACAGTAGGGCCTCTCCCGGGGCTGGTTTAGGCTCCACACGCTGGGGAAGGGATGAGGAACAGCATGGCCTCTTACTGGACATATCTCCCTCCCCACTCAGCTCAATGTCACAGCTCTTTCTTTTAGTCGAAGCCCCCCTTTCTTGCGGCGTGGTGTGGACGGGGGGTAGTGTCTGTTTTAACAAGGGGTGCTACAGTTTGATTGACAGCAAACACAGCCCCGTGATGATGGCCTACCCTGCTTTCTCCACAGCCATTGGATAAATCCGATTTTCTTATTTTTTTTGCCAATAATAATAAAATACGCGGGACATCGTCCCAATTTGCGGGACGCACTAAAAGTCGCGAAAATGCTGTGCAGTCCCGCACAAAGCGGGACATCTGGTCACCCTACGCCATTTTGTTGCTACAGACTAGAGTCACTAGACCAGTACGAACAAACTGCAAACTACATGAGAACTGCTCTCTGTTGCTCGCGTCAGTAGTGCCATCGGCTGTAAAGCCCATAAAAGTTGCTTCCCGCTGCACGGACGACAATATCGCAGCTATCCAACTAGCTAAACTCTTGTAGAAAGCAGAGGAGAGAAGCGCTTCTGTTTGGAGAGTAATAATCCCAATAAGGTGCTCTTTGGAGAGAGGTGCAGAGTGGCTATGCCGACGCGTTGCGGTCTTCTGACCTTCCTCAGGGCACATGGAGAGTACTGGTACAAACATTTCACTTATGAAGACAATGAGTGGAAGTGACATCATAATCAATGGGTGGAGGTGACTACCCTAGTGGTCAACATGGGTTATACAGGTAAATATGTACCATGAAACACCAATTATGTACAATAAAACCAAACACCACAATATACAGATATGATTGAAAACAATGTCAAAACAAAATTAAAAACAGCTGTATGGCCATACAAAAATTACAGAAATGGAGAATAATCAATTTCTTCATTTAACCCAGGGGAAACCATGGCATTGAGTTTAAAAATCCAAAATGTTTCCCTTTGTAGGAGCAGTTTGAGCCTGTCCCCTCCTCTGCGAGAGCAGTGGACCACTTCCAGAACCACCACTTTTAAAGAACTGGGGCTGCTATGGCCAGCCTGTTGGCAATGCTTAGCCATAGCTAAACTAATAAATAAACATAATAATAAATAAATAAAAACGATCTTTTTTATTAGACACAAATCAAATGCCTTTTTTATGTAAATATGCTCTTAACATTAACATTAAGTATAACTATGAAATTATTAACTTACGACATTGCCTCTGTGGCGTGTACAGGGTGGATAGAATGAATAGCTTCAACTGGTTTCCTTAGCAACAACAAACTAATAGGAAGTGAGCTTTAGGAACTAGCGCAACAAACGCTTTTCAAAATAAAAGTCCCTCCAACATTATGCCTTGAAGGAAACACAATCACTCTGGATGGTAGCCTATTGGACATCCAGTTGTTTCGTCTCACGACCCACTTAGGTTCTTTCGGATCATAGGCGCGTTCGAGCATCAGCTCAAAGTATTCCATCACGCAGAGTGTCCCCCCTGTAGGCTACTCCCTTGTTGCCAAGGAATCGAATGGATCTGAAAAGTAAGTCCCAGACGTTTCATGCAGTTTTCTGCTGGTTTGCAGCGGCATAAGACAAGAGGGCTATATACCCTGAGGTCATCAGTGTCAGGAGGCTCTTGTTCTGTTCAGTTATTAGTTAATTTGGGCCCATCCATTATGTTATTCATTATCCTTTTTTAACCCACTGTTGGTTTTTGTTACCCCTGCATTATTTTTGGGTAAATAAACCCCCCTAATTTTCACATGTTCCCTGTGTCCCCTTGCCTATACTTGCTCGGTCCATCACAGACCGAATATTATTCCTTTGGTCAAGTTGTCTCATGTCACATCATGAGACAGAAATTATGCTTATCTTCAAATCATTTTTATGTTTTAACTTAATGACTATGCTGCTCTCACTATAGGCATACATCCAATCAAGTATGAATGAATGAATGAATGAATGAATGGTCTTTATTGTCATTAATACAGTACAGGTACCATACAACGAAATTTAGGAGGGGGGGCTCCCCTGGTGCTTGGAAAAAAGACTAAAAAACAAGAGGTCCAAGGGTCAAATAAAAGAGGGGAAAAGAGCTGGTTTACATAAATAAAGGCTATGTACACTATCCACTATACTATACAATAAAACACTGCGCTGTACTCTATGCTATGCTATAAATATCCTAACTTTTTCCTGTATCTGAACCTTATGTACACAAGGGTTGTTATATTGCACATAGTGTTATTGCACATTCATTTAAAGTGTCGCAGTTAGCAGGTTTGAAATGTTCACAGTTGTATTTCAATATTGCACTTATGTTTACAAGTATGTACAAGTATGTATCACAAGTATGTATCAAGTCCATTGATGGAAGGTACAACAGAGTGAAATAGAATGAATTCCATGAGAAAAAAAGAAAACAAATCCATGAGGAAGTTGTCTGCAGTAGCCTACAAGATGTACTTTGAATCCTCAACTCTTCTACTGATGTTAGTGAAAAGTGTGCGAAATTCAGTCTTAAGCTTGTATTCAAATACCTGACGGCGGTTAACGACAAGCGACAGTTCCAGACACTTCACCCGTGCCAAGCCCGTCCCCTCATGGGCAGACGCTTTTATTGGACAGTTAAAGAAAGATAAGGACGTCCACGTGTTCTTGTTTTTTTGTTTTTTCCCCTCGTTTAGACTAAATTCAGGCGGGATTTTTTCTTTTAAATATAAACCTCTGATTGATGCTTTGTTGCAGAACATCAAGACGCACGGACACCGTAACCCACAGGAGCGCGCAACAAGAATAATCCAATAGTTCTCCAGTCTTACATTTTGAAATACTCTATAATTTCTACTCATTTTGAACACTGCAAGAGCCAAGTATGGGGAACAAGGAATCAACTTCCATCACTTGCAATCCATTGCATTTATATGACCAGCGGTGCCTTAGCAAGGGAGACGAAGCCACATGCGGCAGAGCTGGTGAGTCAATTATTATAATAATATTATTATTATTATTATATTATTATTAATTATCTACGTATATGTAGGTATATGTAGGGTAGGCTATATTATTCGCCTCCATTATAATAAGTATAACACAGGCCAACGCATAATATGCTTTGAATATAAATTAAATGAAACATTTAAATTAAATGAAAAGTTATAGACACACATTATGCCGACTTGGGATAACGTGGTTAGTTGTCACGTCTTTGCAAATAGGGCAAACAAAGTTGAGTCATAAAATAATATTACAAATCCATACCCCCCACGTTTTACGAAATGATGCTTTTCAGGAGGTATTGTAAAGGGGCGTGGTTTGGCCAACTGACAGGCCCCGCCTCCTCTGGCCTAGTGACAATCCTCAGCAACTGACCACCACAGTCCAGTTAGTAGCCTCACAGTCCCCCCACCCCATCCAATAATGCACATTTTTGTTCATTATGAATCATTAATTACTCACTTATTTAGAATGTATTTATGTCCTGACATAGTTTTCCCCCAAAATGTTTCCCTGTAGCTTAGTGTCGGTATAGCGTAGTAGTTATCCAAATAAACGTTTGATGAAATGTATGTTGAGGATGACTGAAAGGCAGGAAATGCCTGTTCCTGTTCCTGACTGCTGAGTGGTCAGACCTCTGAGAGGGTGCTGAGAGGTGTTGAGGGCCTGACGATGACGTCAGAGCTTTCCCAGGGTGACCCTTTGGGTGACGGGAAGACAAACAGAGATATGGATGAAGAGAAGGTGTGGACGTGTGGTAGGAGGAGAGGAATGTCATCAGTGATTCCCGCAGAAATGAAATATACTTTGGGGGAACGACTCGGGGCGGGGGGGGGGGGATATAGAGCGTGGCCCCCCCCCCCCCCCCCGTGAAAAATGTTGAGATTTTTTAACACTGCACTTCAGACAACCTACAACTGGTGATGGTGTCTAGGTCTTTAAGTGTTAAACAGCTGAGAGCAGTCACTGCTGTTTTTTGTGGTCTTCTTTCACACACACATCTTACGAACATCCTCACAAACCAACAAAGAACATGATCTATATCAAATTTAAGACAGAAAACTCCACACTGGTATCTGATCACAAATTATACTTTGGGGGGAGCCATTATACTTTGGGGGCCCCCAAAGTATTAACATGCTGTGGGAATCACTGGTCATACAAAGAAAGAAAACTAAAACCCCAGACCAAAGTCATCTTAATGTCACTGCGTTTTGCATGGCAGGATAACGTCAAGTTTACATTAGATTTGATTCAACCTTGGGTGTCATTGAGTACAAGTACCAGACAACGAAATGCACTTTAACATCTAACCAGAAGTGCAAATAGTGATATAAGAACATGATATAAAAACATGACAATTATAATGATAGGTACAGTATGGCAAGTATGGTAGTTTAGAGGTATATACAGTTATGAGCTATGTACAGTTAAGTGGGGAACATTTCATAGTCATATAGTCCAATGTGACACGATTCCTTCTGGTCTTCTCTTCTGGTGGTCCTTAATGTGATTGTTGGTCATTCTTGCATTGTAAAAATGGCAGTGTGTGTATGAGCCATGCATATCCACTAGATGGCATAGTTTTCAGATTATTCTTATGTGTCCCTTTAGTATACAGTACATACCTATCTTTCAATATCATGATGTAAGCGACTGAGAACATTCAATGTCTTGTCAGTGGAATGAAGGTTTGTTCATTCGTATTTGCGGTCAATATGGGCTCGAGGACTTTTAACAGTGCTCTCATGTTGCTATGCTGTGTGTTTTTCCACTGTTGTGTTCCCAACACAAACTATTTAGAACATCAAATCTCCTCAAATATAAACACATATGGGGAAGCATAAAGATATTAAGACGTGTTTACAGGGCAGGACCGAGTGTTAGTGGTTACTTGAAAGCCGAGAATGTCTTGTTGACATAAGCAACAGGTGGGGGTTGGGTAATGTGTCCAGTAAGGTCGATGTCTATATTTGACTGTACACTGTACAGCGCTCCGTTTATGTGTAGTTATTATGTACCTTAGTGAGACTCTGTCAACCCATCAATTACTGCCTGAATGTGCTATGGTTTTCCACAACAGCAGCCCACGAAACGTCATCAGGTTCTGTAGAATAGACGATAGAACGTGGAGGGTTCGTAGGAGGCAGAAGAGACAAAAGGGGGGGATATAGAGTTTCATGATGGACACAAGCTGTTACGTAATGGAACAGGACAGGACCACAGCATTGATCTGTTGTCTTTAAATGGTATCTACGGTATCTACTTGATTGGTTTTTAATCAACTGGATGAATCATACGCTAACAGCTATTTCTAAATCAATAGAGCTTACTGTAGATGTTTCTAAGAAAAGGGAAAAGGGTTATTTGGGACAGACAGTGTCGTAAACGTTAAACACATGAAGGAAGCATATAGAGGTTATGTGTCACTTTGTCCGCTTTGAACTAGGGCTGGTCGTTTACACTCACATGGGGCATAAGGAGGATGGCATAAGGAGGGGTGGTTAAACATTTAACGCACTCTCAATTATTCATGTCAAGGCTGTGTTTGCCTGCATGCGTGCGGTGCACTCGTGTGTGTGTGTGTGTGTGTGTGTGTGTGTGTGTACATGTGCATGTGTTCATCAAAGCCCAAAGGTCTCCTCTGTTCTCACACCAACCTGTTCAGAGAGCACGCCATGGGTGTTCGAGCCAGTGAACAGTCTAGAGTAGGCATATCTCTTCCCCATCCTCGCTCTCCATAGATGCATCTAGACTCCTGACATACACATTGATCACTCTAAAACCTGATCGTCTGCATGGTCTGGTTTACAGCTGGACAGCTGTTGTATCTACTACAGAAATATTATGTTTCAATAGCCTTTTTTTTTGCCAAACTTCTAACTGTGCTACATGTCTTAATGGGTGTTGGAGAGAGGTCATGGACATTGATGGAAACATCCCAGCTCTAAGACAATATTAGCTTAAGTCCACAAGTGGCAGGCCTGTTGTATGGTCCTCACAGCCCACCCTTTTACCCAACAGCAATTGTTCTCGTTTCTCTATAATAGCATTCTCAGGTGCTTCCACATGTTAAGACGTGTGTTTTATAGGGGGAGGGGGGGACGACGACGACAAGGAGAACATCCTGGCCACAGTTCCTGGTGGTGCTGTAAGGTTAGCTACACCCAAACCCTCTTGCCCTGCTTGGACCTGAAAAAGAAAGATGGCTAACATAGCCAAGGTACTTAAACAAGAGCGAGAACTCGCTGGAGTGTCGCTGGAATGTCAGAAAAGGAAGTTCACTTCAGGATGAGAGGGAACTGGCTGGGCCTCTGTTGCTGAACTGGGGGGTGGGGGGGGACTTCCTTAAAGCAGGGGGGGGGGGGGCGACTTGGCTGGACGGGATGGCTGACTGACCACACGCTGCTGCTTCCCCATCGGATGGAAACAGTGATGGAGAGTCAGATGATGTGGACAGACAGACTGCACACAGGCCGGGTCACTGGCTGGCCGCTGTCCCACTCCGCAGCCCCGCGCGTCTCTGACTGTCCCTGAACATGTAGGCAGGCTACTGAGTTAGATAACAGCAGCATCGTGAGCTTAGAATGATAAGGTTCTCTCTCCGTTTAGGGTAGTTCAGAGATATTGAGCATCAAAGTTTTTACATTCCATTATGTTTTGTGAGATGGAACCTTTGTATTTTATTAATTACTAACTAAAAAAGTCAACATTTTAAAAAATAACACCACACAGGCATTAATAAACACCTAATGGATCAGATTATGTAAAAAAACTAAATTTTGACCAAAAATTGAGATAGAACCTTATAATTCTAACGTCACAAGCTGTTCTTTACAAATTTTTTGCCATTTTAGCAGACGCGTTTATCCAAAAAGACTTGCAACATTTTAACATTTTAACCATTTAGCAGATGCTTTCATCCAAAGCGACTTGCAATTAGAGATGACAGGGACAGTCTCCCTGGAGTTACTGGAGGGCTAAGTGCCTTACTCATAGGGCACACTAGTGGTGGTGTTCCCAGGTGGGATTTGAACTCATGACTTTCTGATCACCAGTCCAACTCACGATCCACAAGGCCTCCACTACCCCGTACAACAACTCCATTTGTAAGTGACTCATCTATACATCAGTCATCATAAGAAGAAAATCGATGCTAGGACCAGGGGCTAGCTGAAGGAAGGTGCTAGCTGAAGGAAGGATTACTTTGGTGTGATCCAACCGTGCATTGTGTAAATATAGCTACATCTAAAACAAAATGTCAAACGCTGTCAATGAAGACCTAAATATGAGCTAAAACACTTTTTGGAGTCTACATTACCCCCGTAATAGATGTTTGTACATCTAAGCAGATTGGAAGCACCAGCGTGGAAAACATTGCGAAAGTGCTGCCTGTAAGCTACTGTAAGCTACACACACTGAGCTGTGGTTAATAATGTAAAAGGACCCTTTGGGATATTAGATACACTTTAGGAAAGGAAGTTCCCATATTTACGCGTTCCTAAAATAGCCTGTCACCCTGCACTCCCAGTGTATCAGTGTCGAGGGCCCAAGCGGGGGGGGCCTTCAGAAGTTTCCCACACGTGTCATAGACTGATGTCATGACGAGAAGGAGGCTGAGGGGAGGGGGGGGGTGTTGAGGGGGGAGGCTGGGGGATGTTGAGGGGGGAGGCTGGGGGGGGAGAGATAGAAACGACAGCAGTGGTGGGATAGAACTGAGAAAAGAAATGGAAAGAGGCTGAGACCGAAGAAAGAAGTGGAGGTTAACTTAAGATGAAGCGTGTGCGTGTGTGTGTGTGTGTGTGTGTGTGTGTGTGTGTGCGTGTGTGTGTGTGTGTGTGTGTGTGTGTGTGTGGGGCCCAGTGGGTGACTGGATGGAAATGACAGGGTGGATGGCGAACGGAAAGAGGGGCACAGATGGACGGAAGCACACAGCATGGTACGGGTGTTAAAGGTGAATGGCGTGTCCGTGGTCCTTTGTTGTTTCCCCCGTTTCAAATGAAACACGTAACGCCGTGTTTAGAGAAAAGGCCTCTGCCTTCTGCCTTTCATCTCGGGGGTGAAGGAGACACTGAAACAATCTCCAGGCAGTTGGCAAAGGATGGGGTGTGTGTGTGTTAAACACCCCTCTACTTACCTTTTTGAACTCTCTGTGCTCTGCGCCACATTCTGTACATTGTGACATCATAGGCGGTTTACAACAAACATGAAGTCATCATGCCACGTTTCTATTGGCTAAACCCCCCCCCCCTCTATGATGCAGTCGGTGTCTTTGATGTCTGATGTGCAGTCGCTGTGTTAAGAGAGAGACTGTAGATAGGAGATATAGGGTCCAATCAGACACATTCCACGGTCATTCGCAATGACAACACTCACACTATCGTCCTTGTTCTTCTGGCGTCGCGTACAGTGGACTGGCCACTCCAGTTTAAGCACTCGGTTTTTTCGTTGCCGTAGTCTGGGTTTGAAAAAGATAGCTAAACACACAGTTGGGCATTTGTTAGAGAATTCATTTGTGAGTTTGGTGTGCTGGGCGGTTACTGTTTTAGTTGTTTTTTTTTAAACAGGCAAACAGGCCTTATAAGCGTGGCGGTCTATAATCGGTTCATCTTCGTACATCTGTTCAGTTGTTTGTTATAATTATGGAAGGCAGTTATATTTAACTTTGAAATCACAAGATCAAAATCTCTCATGATTCGGCGTCAAAGTTCACCAGCCAATATAGATAGAAACAATGAGCCGTTACTAAGAAAAAATCCTTTCTTGTCTTTCATTTTTTGTCTATAAATTCCCCTTTACAATACTGTTTATCTTGGGGTGGAGCATTGCGTGGGGCAGCCAAAATAAGCAGATCTGAATGGTAGGAAAACAGAGGGAGCCTGGCCTTAGGCCTCCAGTGCTGAACTCACCCTGCTTCCTGGTAACGCTCTGTTCCTCACACGGGGGACCGTCCCGGATGCCTCTCAACACGATAGATTGGCTTCACTGGATCTGTGGTCGGTCTGTAGAAAGACTGGAGCAAGTCGGTTGGCGTTTGGAGTTCGGAGTTTGCCTTGACATGGGGGGAATTCCATCAACATAGCTAAAGGACAATCCAGATTTATTTTGATAAATCTCGCGAGATTTCAGAATCAGAATCAGAAGACTTTATTGCCATGACATGTAAACATGTTAGGAATTTGGTTTGGGACAGTGGAGCACGGTTTACAGCAGGACAGGTGCAAGACAGGACAAGACAGTGCAAACCAACATGAATGAATGAATGAATGAATGAATGGTCTTTATTGTCATTGCTATAGTACAGGTACCAAACAACGAAATTTGGGAGGGGTGGCTCCCCTGGTGCTAGGAAAGAAAAAAAAACCTACAAAAACAAGAAGGGAAAGGAGCTGGTTTACATAAATAAAGGCTATGTACACTATCCACTATACTATACTGTACAGATAAAACACTCAAACATCATAGTGCAAGAGTCATAATTAATATAAATATAAAGTGCAGAGATCAAGTGTTCAAGTGTTCATATCCAGACAGTCCAAAGCTCTCTGGGTGGGGGTAACATTTATTTACCCCCAAAAAACAAAGAATCCAGCCTTATTTTGACAATTCCCGCGAGACTTATCAAAATAAGCCTGGATTTTCCTTTAGCGGCGTCGATGGAATACACCCCAGTACAGTGATTGGGGTAGATTATCGAAAACAAGGAAGGATAACTAAATAGAGGAGGCTCAGTAACAGCACAGTATTGCACCACCAAAATCCTTTACATTTTTAGGTCTTTCTTTGCATACCTTGATGATTTGAAATATTGAGGTTATGCATCCTGGTTTAAGCGAATTAGGTCTTCCAAGAAAAGACTGCTGAGGTAGGATGTTGTGTGTGTGTGTGTGTGTGTGAGAGAGGGAGGTGAATCTGTGAATCTGTCACCAGGTACCAGGTGTGGGGAACGCTTGTGTCTGTGTGTGTCACTGAAGGGAACACACTTGGAACTGTGAGGGGGCTGCGAGGGGGGCTTACACACGACTTCTCTCCCCCTTCTCTCCCTCTTCTCTCCCCCTGGGGAGAGCACCAGGCCTTGAGCCTACCCAGGAGAGACCCTCAGCCTCCGTCTCCTTCAGTGTCGGCAGAAACTGTGTTGGTTTCTGCCGACACTGAAGGAGACGGAGGCTGAGGGTCTCTCCTGACCAAGCTCAGGAAGAAGGGAAGAGGTCAGGGGTCAGGGAGTGGCAGAGGGACAGGGAGGGACAGACAGAGGACAGGTGAGGGTCAGGGAGGGACAGACAGAGGACAGGTGAGGGACAGGGAGGGACAGAGGACAGAGGTCAGGGAGGGACAGAGGACAGAGGACAGGGAGGGGCAGAGGACAGAGGGGGGGGCAGAGGACAGAGGGACAGGGAGAGACAGAGGACAGAGGGACAGACAGAAGACAGAGGGACAGGGAGGGACAGAGGACAGAGGGACAGGGAGGGACAGAGGGCAGAGGGACAGGGAGGGACAGACAGAGGACAGAGGGACAGGGAGGGACAGGGAGGGACAGAGGGCAGAGGGACAGGGAGGGACAGACAGAGGACAGAGGGACAGGGAGGGACAGGGAGGGACAGGGAGGGACAGACAGAGGACAGAGGGACAGGGAGGGACAGAGGACAGAGGGACAGGGAGGGACAGACAGAGGACAGAGGGACAGGGAGGGACAGACAGAGGACAGAGGGACAGGGAGGGACAGACAGAGGACAGAGGGACAGGGAGGGACAGAGGACAGAGGGACAGGGAGGGACAGACAGAGGACAGAGGGACAGGGAGGGACAGACAGAGGACAGAGGGACAGGGAGGGACAGACAGAGGACAGAGGGACAGGGGGGTACAGAGGACAGGGAGGGACAGAGGTCAGAGGGACAGGGAGGGACAGAGGTCAGAGGGACAGGGAGGGACAGACAGAGGACAGAGGGACAGGGAGGGACAGACAGAGGACAGAGGGACAGGGAGGGGTAGACAGAGGTCAGAGGGACAGGGAGGGGCAGAGGACAGGAGGGACAGAGGACAGGAGGGACAGGGAGGGACAGAGGTCAGAGGGTCAGGGAGGGACAGAGGACAGGGAGGGACAGAGGACAGGAGGGTCAGGGAGGGACAGAGGGACAGGGAGGGACAGACAGAGGACAGAGGGACAGGGAGGGACAGGGAGGGACAGAGGACAGAGGTCAGAGGGACAGGGAGGGACAGAGGACAGAGGACAGAGGTCAGAGGGACAGGGAGGGACAGAGGACAGAGGTCAGAGGGACAGGGAGGGACAGAGGACAGAGGTCAGAGGGACAGGGAGGGACAGAGGACAGGGCGGACAGAGGACAGGAGGGACAGGGAGGGACAGAGGTCAGAGGACAGGAGGGACAGAGGACAGGAGGGACAGAGGACAGAGGTCAGAGGGACAGGGAGGGACAGAGGACAGAGGGACAGGGAGGGACAGAGGTCAGAGGACAGGAGGGACAGAGGACAGGAGGGACAGAGGACAGAGGTCAGAGGGACAGGGAGGGACAGAGGACAGGGCGGACAGAGGACAGGAGGGACAGGGAGGGACAGAGGTCAGAGGTCAGGAGGGACAGGGGACAGAGATCAGGGAGGGACAGAGGACAGGAGGGACAGAGGACAGAGGTCAGGAGGGACAGAGGTCAGGGAGGGACAGAGGACAGAGGTCAGAGAGGGACAGGGAGGGACAGAGGTCAGGGGGGACAGAGGACAGAGGTCAGGGAGGGACAGGGGACTGGAGGGACAGAGGACAGGGGGGACAGAGGACAGAGGACTGGAGGGACAGAGGTCAGGGGGGACAGAGGACAGAGGTCATGGAGGGACAGGGAGGGACAGAGGTCAGGGGGGACAGAGGACAGAGGTCAGGGAGGGACAGAGGACTGGAGGGACAGAGGTCAGGGGGGACAGAGGACAGAGGTCAGAGAGGGACAGGGAGGGACAGAGGTCAGGGGGGACAGAGGTCAGAGGTCAGGGAGGGACAGGGAGGGACAGAGGTCAGGGGGGACAGAGGTCAGGGGGGACAGAGGACAGAGGTCAGAGAGGGACAGGGAGGGACAGAGGTCAGGGGGGACAGAGGACAGAGGTCAGGAGGGACAGGGGACAGAGGACAGAGGTCAGAGAGGGACAGGGAGGGACAGAGGTCAGGGGGGACAGAGGACAGAGGTCAGGAGGGACAGGGGACAGAGGACAGAGGTCAGAGAGGGACAGGGAGGGACAGAGGTCAGGGGGGACAGAGGACAGAGGTCAGGAGGGACAGGGGACAGAGGACAGAGGTCAGAGAGGGACAGGGAGGGACAGAGGTCAGGGGGGACAGAGGACAGGGAAGCTAGAAGGGAAGAGAGACAGGTTTTCTTGGAACACAATGCTGGCAGTAGTTCTAGGTAAAAGAGAACTGTGATTATCTTGTTGGAACAGTTCTAGGGGGTGAAACGGGGGTAATCGCGGATCGCATTAAGTTGTTAAAATGTGGTTAAAATGGTAATTGGTGAAAATGTGCACATCAAGTTGGTTACACCCCATTTTGCTCTCCTACCCCTTTCAGAGTAAACGTCATCTACAGACCATCTCTGCTCTGTTGGGTGGGAGGCAATGCGGTTCACCTTCGTTAGAGGAGACGCAACCAGTAACTCAGTGTTTGAAATATCGTCCTTGACAGTCCATAGTAACAGGTCAAGTGGACATGGCTCACAGGGGACTCGGACCACCAGTGCTGTGACAGTTGACGTGATCACACACCCGAAGCCCTGTGTGACTGGACATTTCATTTCGGCCCCGCAGTGTGTTGATTATGTGTCCTTCAAACTGACACACAACCAGAGGCGCAGGGCATGCTGGGAATTAGCTCAGCTCTTCCTAGTTCAAGAAATGGGATTTTTTGTTATCACACCAGTAAACACAAACAGCCACAATATTTTGGGCCAATCTTTAAGCTCCACTTTTCCAATGGCCTAATTTTCGGAGGGTATTTTCAGATGAACAAGACATGGAGTACAGCCACTGAAAACGACTGTCCCTATTCGAATGGGTGTGCTGCACTGTAAATCAACTGGAGGGAAACAGCGGTTGGTGTAAAGGAAACAAACACTCCTTCAGCTCGCGCTGAGTGGAGTGACTGTAAGACAAACACTATTGTGCTCTGGGAAATACACTCATCAATTAGCCTTCTTTTCTTTGTCAGAGACGTGTACATGTTTGGCATGTGGACACGGACGACCGTCAGGCCTAGTTAACTCTGGTCTGCGGATGGAAGAGGAAAGCAAACCAGATGAAAATGTGTGTGATATGGCTGGAGCTCATGCGTGGTATTATTCTGTGTGTCTTAAAGGTTGGTTGAGTTTTAAGGTCATTAACAGTCATGTTTGCGTAAATCAATCATTGCTGTTAAGGGTAGTTATAAGCTATTTCTGGATGAAATGTTGTGGATGAGCCAATTTCAACTGAAGGTTGGGGCCGTACACATTAGTCATTGACAGACAGCTACGCCGTATCTTAATAACCTTTGACCCCAGTGGGTCAGAGCCGTCTGGCTGGCCTGGTCCCACAGTCTTCCCGGACAAATACTGCAGCTGGACAGTGTCTCTGTGGACAGTCTCTCACTCACCCGTAAAGGGACAGAGAGGGGGGACTTGCACAAAAACATTCCAAAGTAAAAACCTGTTGGACAGGGAATGGCCACAATTCATATCTCTCTCTCTTTCTCTCTCTCTCTCTCTCTCTCTCCCTCTCTCTTTGGCTATCAAAAGTAATGGAATGAAAAGGTAGAACAACTACGTTACAGTATGTATGTAAGGAGAAGATAATGTAGAACACTACTACACGTTGTTTGATATTGAGAGCGAAAAGACAAAATAAAGAAATAAGAAATAATATAAAAGAATACATAAAAGAAAGTTTGTGTATGGCATTAAGCGCTGTATTTTTGCATCGATATATATCAATGTTATCTGTGTTTTGTAGGCTGGCTTTTGTGTTGTGGCAGCCGTTGTTGGATCAAAGATGAGAGTCAACAGCTTGGGATCGAGGTCGCTCCTAACACAGACCTAGGATGAGCTTACGATACTGTCGTTCCATCCTACCCCTTCCTCTTATAAACGCTGACCTTAGATTAGCTCTTATCCTACTACTTCTCAACACTCAACATGATGACAGTCACCTGAGGGATAGCCGAGACAGAGCGCGCTTGCACATGTTCCTGTTCGCTTGATCCGTTGTTCATTCGCACTTCATTCGCTTCACGGAAACATGATCCTCTTCTGTGAAACCATACGGTTGTTGTCCCCTCCTGTTGAAAAGGGGCTTCGTTTACCTATGGAGTGACGGCTCGGTGAGGTAATAATAGCCAGCATTGTGTGGCTGTTGTTCACGGGGCATGCAGACCTCTTTGACCTCAGAGGTTTTGTTGGCCAGTTTGAACGTCCCTGGTCAAGGTCGTCTACGTGGCTGTCACCGCCGCCTCTGTCTCTGTATGGACGACGCCACAGGATAACCCTTACGTACGTACGGCTTGTGAAATGCACTCAAAGCCGCTGACGAGCAAATATAATTTTTAGCAATTTTTAGTCCGAAATTCCGAAAAAAAACATTCCAGAACACATCGGTATGTAAATAAACTCATAATTGTAGTTCATTGCTGCTAGGGACCTTTCAGTGGTTTTTGATATATAGTCAATACTGTAATCCATATGAGACCTGATTTGTATAGAGGAAATACTATATCTATAAACAAGGGGCTAGTAGTTACTGTATATACAAAAAGTGTGTTTATGCTTGAAAACCACTCAGCCACATCTTGAATAAACTCAGCCTGTTATTGTTATAAACATAGGTCTGTATTGTTTCAATGTGATTCTGATGTCTTAAGTGTCTGGACGTATGCACAAAACACAGATCACGCTTTCAGAAGGAGACTCACTGATGGAAACACATCGGCCAGGTGGTCAGTTTCTTTATCCCTAATGACGCTGATCCACCCTTTGAATAGTGTCTTAGTAACTATAACTAAATAAAAGGTAAATGGAAAATCGACTGCGCTTATATAGCGCCTTTTTTGCTGCTCCAAAGCGCTTTACAACGGCCTCTCATTCACCCATTCACACACCAATGGCGGCAAGCTGCCATGCAAGACACTGGCCCGCTCACTGGGAGCAATTTTGGGGGTCAGTGTCTTGCCCAAGGACACTTCGAGGACACTCGAACCGCCGATCTGCAAACCTTGTGATCATTAGGCGGTGACTCTACCTCCTGCGCCACAGCCGCCACAGCCGCCCCACAATACTGTAGCGAATGGTAACTGGTAGTGCAACTCGCCCCATGCGGGAGTCGAACCGCATAACCGACGGCCGCGCTAACCACAACACCAAGAGAGTTAACTCCCTTGGTGGAGCTGTTAACGGGCCCCATACAGGATCGTTACACTATCCTCACCGTTCGGAAGAGCGTGCCCTCACGCTTCACTATGTCAAGTCCCTCACGTGGACACGCCTCTCCGATGGCCTTCCTTCCATCCCACTTCTGACACCAGTGTAGCGAACGGTAACTGGTAGTGCAACTCGCCCCATGCGGGAGTCGAACCCCGATCTCCCGCATAACCGATGGCCGCGCTAACCACAACACCAAGAGAGTTAACTCCCTTGGTGGAGCTGTTAACGGGCCCCATACAGGATAGTTACAATACTAAGTATAAATGTTATATCAATATATTACTACTAAAAGCATAGCGACTCAACCCCACGGCTGCTATGTGACATGAAACACGCATCGATTGTGCCACAAGTGCACGGGAGAGAGGACGTCACATGGTCAACACATTAAAAGGGAGAAACAATGAGTAATGATGAAAATGGTAAAATTGTAGTAGCTGAAAAAGCCACAAAGCCCAGCCGCGTAGCAGCTTAGTTATCCCGAAAAACCCACTTGCATTACTCTAATGAGATTTTGGATTCTTTTTCTTCCGGATATCTGAGAGCGAAGCGAAGCAATTTGGAGGTTTAGGATTCGGGAGCCTGAAGGCAGATTCTGACAAGCCCCCCAAAAAATGCTTGAGGAGCGATTTCCTAAACGGTGTCATAAATTTTAATGACGTTAAACGGCTTAATTGGATTATTTTTTTTTTACTACAGATTCCTTGTTTAATATTTACCGCAAGAATTCACTGGTCCTCTCTGTACTTTTTTTAATAGGGTAGATGACAACATGGCACAAAGGTTTAGCTAAGGTACAGCACAATGAAAGTCCTCTCATATCCTCGCAACTGGATCACTTCCAACCCCTCCGGATAGACTTTCCCTGCACACACACACACACACACACACACACACACGCACACACACATGCACATGCACGCACACACACATGCACATGCACGCACACACACACACACACACACACACTCACACACACACACATGCACACGCACGCACACGCACACACACACACACACTCACACACACACATGCACACGCACGCATGCACACACACACACACACACACGTGAACGCACACGCACACACATACAAACACACCCCTCACACATCTACGCTCTCACCATACAGAGCATCTCAACATGGCCATCACCCCCCCTCCTTCCCCTCACATGCTCTACAGCAAGCAGTAAGGAGGCCTTGATTAAGAACCAGCACTGGCATCCAATTTAACCATGCTATTAAATTCTGTGTCACGTTGACTTCCATATGGGTCACGATTCCCTACCACTGTTCCCCTTCCCAGCACTCCCGTCTCTCCTGCCTGATCAGCCTTTCCTCTTCTCTGCCTGGAGAAAAGACACGTATAACATCTGTGGATTAAAGATCCTATTCAAAAACATGTTATTGAATACTTTTTTCTAGGGAATTTTCTCTGCGTTATTGGGATAGAGACAGTAGAGATTCTCATGGGTGAGAGAGAGAGGAGGAGGGGGTGACATGCAGGATGTGTTGACGTCCAGGATATCAAACTGGGGACCCTGCGATGAGATGGCACGCATGCCCTCGGTGCACACTCTTAAAACACAGTTTTTGGTCACTCAATCTCCTGAACAAAATGATTGATATGCCTATAGTCTTGCCCTCCTCTCTAGCTTGCTGCATTCTTAAGTTGTTCTGGTCTCTCTCTCCTCGCAAAACGATGAAATATGCCTATAGCCTTTCTTTCCTTCGGAGCGGTACTGGCGACTATGGCAGCTATTTGCGGAGCATGCCAGACAGGCCGCTGCCCTGCTTGAGAGAGCATGCCCTGCTGTGTAGAGCACACGAAAGAAGACAGAGAACTTGACCCTCTCCAGCACCTTAACCTTAACAGACCCCTCTGTTCCCTCCTCTCTGCCCCCTCAGTCTGGAGACAGACAGGAGACCACTGGCACCTGCGACTAGACCTCTAGCTCCCGTATGTATGTGGCTCAGCTGGTAGAACGCTAACGTTCGCTAGCTTAGGTTGTGGGTTTCATTCCCGCTGGGACCAGCATACAGTATACTGAAAAATGTATGTACTGTACTCACTGCAATGCAAGTCCCTTTGGATAAAAGCATCAGCTAAATGGTATATAACACCAGGTGTATATACGTATGTTATGGTACATGTGGGAAAACTAGGGTTAGGGTTAGGTGCTAGGGTGCTACGGTTAGGGTTAGGATTAGGATTAGGGTTAGGGTTAGGGTTAGGATTAGGGTTAGGGTTAGACATGCCAGCATGTACCAAGTCGACGTAGCACCTAACCCTAACACTAGTTTTCCCACATGTACCGTATTCCCACATGTACCGTAACATATATATATATATATATATATATATAGTATATAGCAGCCCAGTAGGAATGGGGAAAATCGGTGTGAAAAGATGTGAAGAAACCTGATTAGTGGCGGTTATTCTATTGAAAAGATTAGGGGTTTTGACAGTTCTGAGATCTGTGGTTATGGGAGAGGAGGGCGTCTCATATTAGGACATAACAAAGAGGAACAGGGTAGAAATCTAAATTCCTTTCCAACGGTGCCGGGTTCAAAACTAGACCAGAACTAGACATGGTGGTGGTGGACGTTTTATTGATTTATTATTGATATCTTCCTGTCAGATCTATTCTTTTATATTCCTGTCTAACATACAGAGTGGCTAGGCTGTGGCGAGGAGGACATGAGAAGACAGAAGACAGGCATGTTTTTCTATGGATACATGTATTTCCTGTAGCTCCTTCAGTGGTGCATCCGTTCCTTATCCCAGAGAACACAAAGACAATGGGACAGCTGGAGGAAGCCAACTCACTGTCCTCACATCTGTTAAAATGCACAAAATGACCATTTTTAGCACTTCTTTCATTGGCAGACTTGCCTAAGACTGCATACTTTTAGTGCCCTATCACGTAGCTGATCCTGAAACAAACGGGGGGGGGGGGAAACGATGTAAGAAACAAATCACCACTGTTCAATGTGTTACTTATTTCAGTCTATTTGATTATATACATTTGTGTTACTACATACAGTATCTCATCCTTGCACAGTTTCTTTCCTAAAATAGACATTTCAGAGTGTAGGCCAGGGGGGGTTAATTTATGACTGTGGCGGTGCCTATTGATGTGATTAGTGGTATGTCTGACTGACTGCTGGGCTCAGTTTTAGGGTATTCGATTTCCAAAAGACACCCGGCCGCTCACCTGGCTGCTTACACTCAGTTATAATAGCGGGGTCGCTGCGTGTCAGAGCCTGACGTGTTATGCAATGTGGTGATTTAGATTCCACGAATGGAAAAGGAGTCAGGAAGTTCCAAAGACATACCACATTTAATATTTCTGTCCATTTTCTCTCAGACGAGCTATAACCGCGCAGTGTGACTTGTTCCATAAGAGCAGAATCTAGCCTACGGTGTGTGTGTGTGTGATTATAGGTTGTTACACACACTATAAATCTCCTGGTGATCCAAGATCCATGATCTTCAAAGCTACATATGCTGTAGGTCAGGGTACTGCATGTACTGTACTGTAGTACACTCCACAGCTCCATATAGATATGATGTTGTGTGGTTGCGTTGGACCACAGCTTACCACTTCTATTAATAATGAATCCGTTTCAATACTTCAATACAGCTCCTTTCAACACGTTCCAGGCGTACTTTAGTGAGGAGTCAACCTCTTCAATCACTTCATCGTTGCTGCCTTACAAATCTGTATGTACTTTATGTCCTCAGTAGCCCTATTACCATACACTGAGCACATCAAAGGTATCTAGACATGACCTGAAAGCTATGCATGGTAACACTTTACCTTAAGTTACCTCCTCAGTGTTACTGCCATTACTCAGATTCAGAAAAGCTTCACTGTCCCACACTTGCAACTGGTTAAAATCGACATCGCAGCACGTGACATGGCAATTTGAAAACACAAACAAAAACACACCCCGAAAACACAGGGAAATCAGGATGATTCGTCATCATAACCATTGATGACAGTTTGTGCAGTTACCTCACAAAGCATCCAGTGTTCTATGTGTAATTATCCTATCCAACAACGATTTGCCTGTGATTCACTCCCCAAACGGTGTTTTTAATTTACAGAGATTGCAGAAAGGGAAACCTATCAAGTGTGCTTTTTGTCTGCTTAAGACTGCCACAACATTCAGTCTCATGATCCGAGGATTTTCCTAAATCAGAACAATCTGTAGGGCACTGAGCGCATGGCAAGAATTCCCTTCTAAAATGGCTCCAATTAGAATGCTCCAGAGTTGGCTTTGATAAAGCATTTTACTGGCCTGAAACATTTAAATAAACAACTTCAACTCATTATTTATGTATGGGCGGCGGTGGGGTTGTTGTCATTGAATGGCAAACCCGATGACAGTGGCTTACCCCAACCCCAACCCTTACCCACAGCACGTTTGGCATTACAGTTACACTGTAATGACTGGTCAAGTATAAACATGATGATAAGATGACAGCTCCGTGGACAGACTGGAAACAGATGTGAAAACACTCCTGTGACAAAGTACCAAGATCTTCCCTCTGGTTTTTAGTGCCTGCCTGTCTCCTCCTCCTCCTCCGCGTTCGGTTTTTCATAAACAGATAACAAGAAAAACATTGGAAGATGAATGTGCCTCATTGTGCCGGGCCATATGTGTTTGATGGAGACGATGGAGCTGCTTGTGTTCACTTGGAAGCTGAGTATGACTCACTTCAGCCGTTCGACGTGCGGGGCTGACTGGGGGTTTGGACGGCAGCCTCCCCCCCTGACGCAGACCTCCACATCCAAACCTCCCAAACGGCCATCTGCTCAGCATTTCTCTCTCAGCAGCGCCTTTGAAACTTTTTTTTTAAGGGGAATTAAAATACATTAAAATACTGCAAATGTAACACTTCACAGTTCCAAGGACCAGTCACTCTAACCCCTACCGCATGGCAGCAGTCTCATCACCGTGGGCCAAGTTTCCCTTGTTGCAAAGGACTCTATCTTCCTTCTCGGAGAAACATGCTCTTTTTATTATTCGCACAGAACCTCGTGAAGGAGCTGCATCGCAGATGCTCGGTGCATGGAAAAGCGGGCGGTGTGCGTTGAGCTTTATAAGAGAGGAGCATTTTTCAATTGCGTTCCGAATGAATATAAATAGACGCAGCTTTTGTCCTTAACCTACTTTTCGTGTTGGCTCATAGAGTATATAAGAGCTAACCCACTGACCCCCCCCCCCCCCTCTCTCTCGTTTACTGACTCCCGTTCCTGTGGCTTGTTCGCTGGCGTCATGTTGTCAGAACAATCAGCCTGACAGATCTGTGTTAACAATTTCCAGGGGTCAGGGGTCAGGGACAAGAGCAGGAGCAGCGCTGGGTAGTAAAGCAGGAGTGCATGGAGTTATGAAATATGGCAGAGTCTGAG
Organism: Nansenia antarctica; assembly: GCF_963989245.1. Lineage (NCBI taxonomy): Eukaryota > Metazoa > Chordata > Actinopteri > Argentiniformes > Microstomatidae > Nansenia > Nansenia antarctica. Next base: position 6,226,441 of record NC_137688.1, on the reverse strand, counting down.
GAAAACCAATGACACACTTTCTAAACCAGGGTGTGTTGGTTAGCGTTCCTATGTCAGCGCTGCAGACACTGAATCGGGGTGAGTGGCTTGTAGTTTTAAACCTCAGGAAATAGACAGGTGTATAAACAGCTCCCCCTCTATAGTCATTTATATTACCATTTCTTTGGCATTTACCAGATGCCTTTATCCAAAGCGACTTACGACAAATACATTTGTCTAAGTAAGTGAATCATCTATCCATCAGTCATAGCAGGAAAACGTCATCAATGCTCAGGCCTGGGGCCATTGGCAGTCATAATGCTAGAAGAAGGAAGAATCAAGATTTTTTAAATTATTGTTTATTTACAGTAGAGAAACTAAGTCTTCCTAAGATGCGGAATAATACAATAATGAAACAAGATCATCATGGTCAACTCCGAACTTGCGTGACGAATTAATACCAAAATCAGAGAATAAAGCGGCAAAGACTTCAAACGGTGCTCAGAGAGAGAGAATCCTCTCCTCCTCGAGAACGTTTCTAAAAGCTCTAAAGTAAAGTATATGCAGCTGTATCTTAAACGAGCAGCGTAATGGAAATGACATCACTTTGGGGGGGGGGGGCGGGGGGGGGGGCTGGGGGGTAAAAGCCAATGTAAGTGTTATTTGTCTTAATTCACACTCCCGGCTTGGTGCTCAAGCGTTCACACAAACGTCAGAGAGTGAGGAGAACACTTGTTACCGTGGCGATGCTGTGTTTATGCAGCGTTGCTTGATTGCGACCTCCATCAGTGCCTCTTGTTCACTTCCTGTTCTAATCCCCTTCCACACTCACGGCAGGGCCCTTTCTTTCCGAGGTGATGACAAGGGCGTAGAGGAATTTCACTTCTGCTTTGCTTCGCCCCCCGAACACTATTCTCACAAGACGCATAAGGACCCACCATTTCCTGCTAACACAAACAACATTGAGAAACAAAACGTTTTTTTTTTTTTTGTCTTGGAGTTATAATTAGCACAGCCGCCCGCCTTTTTACCCGAATGCCACTCTCACGCAAGACTAACGGGCCATGGATCCGATATGACCTTGTACCCATTGAGGGAGGTCCAAGACCTGGCCCATGTATATGATGTACATCTACTGTAGCAGGACCGCATGAAGGTTGTTCCATTGGTTTATAAATCAGAATCAGAATGAGTTTATTTGGCCAAGTATATTTGCACATACTGGAGTGGAAATTGACTTGGTGAGGTCTACACACCCCTACACACCCAGTCGACACACCCTGCCAGGTTTACACACCCTCCCTCACATGAAAAAACATTAATCCCAATATCTGTTTTTAATTCAATAAACCCAACCCACGCTCTCTTCAACAACAACCAAATTGAAGACATCTACAACTTGTCCCTCACACGTTAGGCCTAGGGTGGGGTAGTGGTAGTGGTGGTGAGCTAGAATGGAGATCGCAAGATTGTGAGTTCAAATCCCTCCTGAAACACCACCACCAGTGTGCCCTTGAGTACGGCACTTAGCCCTCAGTTACTCCAGGGGAACAGTCTCTGTAATTTACTGTAAATTGTTTTGGATTAAAAGCACATCTGCTAAATGGCTAATTCTACTTATCCATAACCAGCACAAGATGGTCTCTTTTTGTGTCGTCACCGACTGACGGACCGTTCGGGAACATCCGGGTCGGACACACAGTTGCGTGCAGCATGCTGCGGCCTCTGTAGGAGCTCGCCGGCCCCCGGGGGTCTCTGGCTCCACATCCACAGATCCAACAGAGCTCACGGTCTGCTGGCTGGCCAGGCCTTCCCGTCATCACAGCCTCTCCCAGCCCAGACCCAGACCCGGCCCTCCAGGCCCCGCAGGCCCCCGGCTCCTCAGAGGCCGGCCTGTTTCAGAAGGCAGGAAACAGCTTGAGAGGAGCCCAGCGGTCAAGGCTGGAGGCGGCGGGGGGGAGTGGGGAGGGGGGGGGGGGGGGGGGGGGACCGGGGGTGGGAACGTGTGGGGGTGGGGGGGTAGGGGATTTCCTCATACGGCGCTTTGGATACTTTTCAAACGTAGACACACACTAGCACAGCACTTCTATTTTGTGGCAAAGAAAGGCAGTGGTGGACATCGGTTGAATCTAGTCGTGATGGATTGATTGAAGTGTCTGTCTATCAGTGTCTCCCATCTGTCTCCCACCTCTCTAAGCCCATGTTGTCATGGTGTAATTAAGTTAACTCTTGATCCTTTCAACTACCATGACTGTTAGGGGGTGAATGATAGGGGTATTTCCCGTCATGAGGGGGATCTTGGCGGCAGGAAGTTCACGCTACTGGTGGCAATGGAACAATAAACAAAGCTCTGATTAAATCATTTGGTTATCAGATTTATAGCAATCTCATTATGTTATTTTTGGCTTTGTGGTTGACCCCATGCAGTCATGAAATACTTCACCCCAATACTAAAGGATGTATTCAGCATTGATCTGAAGCAACTAATACAACTAAACCAATCCATTTAATTGACATCCGATTGATGTTGAATGATTAAGGTCACAAAATGATGGCCTCGCTTGATCCATCGAGATGGCCGGCCGATTCATATCAAAGCTGGAGTGATCATGTAGCATAATTGTAAGCATCTGGCCGGTTCGTGTGTCCTATCGAAGAGGGTAGGCTTAGAGAAGCGCAGCTCACTGTGTCTTTAAAGTCGTGCAGAAGTGAGACGATACTAAAGCTGGGGAGGGGGGCTGTTCTGCGCTGGGAGGGGGGCTGTTCTGCTGGGAGGGGGGCTGTTCTGCGCCAGTTAGTGATTCGGTCGGAGAGCCATTTGAGTCTGTCTGTCTGTCGCAGCTTTGTCTGAGATAAGAGAAGCATGTCCACGCTTCAATGGGAAGATACAGCGGAATCATCCGAATCCAAACGGCAGATCTCCTCTAGACTGAAAGGCGAATAAGTCACAACTTATACAGTATTCAATCACACCCGTGTGAGATAAATGGATGACGGACAGCGCAATATTGCATTAGGTGTCAAGAGGTGAGAGGAATTACTGGAAATAATGGGGAACACGACACCTAAACCTCTAATAGGTAAGAGATTTTTTTTTTTTTAAACCATGACACTAAATACGTGTTCACATAATTATAGCTCTGTTTGAATTGATATTGTAATGCTTTCTATGCGACAGCGTGCGCTTTTTGCTGTGTTGATCGGCTGTCCTAATTTTGCGATGTATGTATGTATCTAACTGTATATATACTGTATGTATGCATGTATTGGTACTGTATGTATGGTACTGTACTGTATGCATGTATGCATGTAGGCTATGCATGTATGCAACGTTTGCAGGAAAAGTGCTATACAAATAAAGGCTATTATTATGATTATGATTATTATGATTATGATTATGATTATGATTATTATTATTATTATTGTTATATGATGGTACTGTACTGACCACCCCGAAGAACGCCTGGAGGCGCTGCAGAGGGGCGCTCCTCCGGTGCGTGGGAGAGATAACGCGTGATTCCCCAAGACAGCGATCTTTGAAATAGGAGGTTTAGAATAGATAACTTATTTTGATTTAATCTAAGATTTAAAGTAAAAGCTATGGAAAGTTCCATATTATATAGCATTAATTGCATCCAGTGTGTAGTATGCGTGTAGTGAGTGACATTGTAATACCAACTGTGGTTCAGTTTCAGTGTCATCAAACCGCATTGGTGTTGAATTAAACGGAGCCTATTCATAGAACAACTTTCTAAAGCCCCAATAGAGATTGTGTTTTATTTTATTTGAGATTTATAAAGTAAGAGATTAATGGTAAAATACTGGCATATCATAGTATAGTCGATACTCATGCGGGGGGGCGGGCGTTGGGCATTGTGACGTCTGGCCACGCAAGGATGTGAGAAGCAGACGTAGCCTAATTGATTGGCACTAATGACCTCTCCTTGCTTGTATTGTCTCCACTCTACTGTACTCTACTGCATGCATGGTCTTTCTCTCAACTGTATTCATTGGACTGATCTGCACACCACTCCACAAGCCTACCAGTGGCGCAGTCCTGTCTGCAGGCAGGGAAGATAATACTATGTTTGGGTGTTACATACTCATGAAGTGTTGAGGGAGACAGCAATGTTTATGTTCTTGCCTTGAGATCTTGGCCCGATTTAATACCCTCTCGCACAGTGGAAATTCATCATTCACAACTGATAGGTTACGTCCAATTTCCACTACTGTATGCATTATACAGTGTAGGCAAACGTTATATCAGTAATGATGCATTCGCTGGATATAAGATTGAACAGCTGACTACAAAGTTGCTGCTAATAGTCTGTAGGCTTGATGCAGTATTCTCCTGCAGACTCCTTCTCCACCATCCTCTGACACTCCTGATGAGTGAATTAAGAGTACAAAGACCAATCTTATAATGTTTTTTTTTTTTTTTTTTATATTACTACTTCCTTCAGGACCATTTCAAATAAACAAATAGGCCCTGAGCCAAGACATGGCTGTGAATCCAACCCCCCTCTCTGTCTTCCCATCTGTCTTTAAAATTAAGTTAAAATGTCCAAGAGAAATTTCCCTTCAGGGACAATAACTGTATCTTAACCGATCTTATCTTTTCTCCCTCCCTCCCTCCCACCCTTCTCTTCCCCTCTCTCTCTCTCTCTCTCTCTCTCTCTCTCTCTCTCTCTCTCTCTTTCTCTCTCTCTCTCTCTCTCTCTCTCTCTCTCTCTCTCTCTCTGTCTCTCTCTCTGTCTCTCTCTCTCTCTCTCTCTCTCTCTCTTTCTTTCGATAAGAAAGTAGCCCTAATGCACCAAATAGACACCTAGATTAGAGGGCATAGTGGGTCTGGGTCTGGCTCGGGGAGAGGTCATCTGAGCTTGGCAGCCGACTCTGTGACAGAAGTCCCTTATCTCTGATGCCACAGTGAAACCTGTTGTTGCTGTCTCTTTGTCGTGCTCTTCCTCAGTAGGAAGTGCTGTTTACATTAGCGGCGTATCGAGCCCTCCGCTGACTGAGTGGACAGGACACATGGCAGAGCCAATTTAGGCCGCTGCTCATTCACAAATATAACTGTTTGAGGCCATGGATAGCATGCTACCACAGGGTTTTTTAGTATAGTAAATATAGTGATTCTTAACATTGACGGTTTCTCTTCCTTCCGCTTTCTCTCCCTATAAAACGGTAAGATAGACGTGACTAGGTGAGCAGAGGAGTAATCTAAAGTTGGCATTGACCCCCCCCCCCCTCCTGTCAGTCGTCCCTTAGCAACGTGACCTATTGTGCTATGCGCTTCATCTAATAATGGCAACCAAGCTGCTATATCAATCTTCCCCGCGCCACTATTCCCATTACCACAAGCTCTCAGAGTGTCTGTCAGTGAAGCAGTTGAGGAGGAGACATACAGTATTCGACACATCAACCATTTTTAAATTCAACATATTTCCATTACATGACATTTAGACCAGGCAGTGGTATTAACTCAATACAACTACACAGCTAAAGAAATTGTAACATTCCAATCCCTTAAAAAAAAAAAAAGCTATGTGCAATAAAGCGGAATGACCCTGGAAAGAAGTATTGAACACGCTAACTGAAATGTATTTAATACTTGGTGGAGAAGTCCTTTGTTTCCAATGACAGCATCAAGACGTTTCCTGTATGAAAAAAACAAATCTCTCACAATGATCAGCTATGATTACAATGGGCAATAATATAGTCAAGCGGATAAACTGGAGGCGGGTGGGTCGCGACTCGCGAGCTGTTTCTGCTAGCTAATACAGTATATCTTAGTAATGCAATCCAGGATAGAGTGAGTGGGCATAGATCTTGCGAGATGTTGCAGATGTTTCGCCCCCTGCTTCATATAGTTTAGAAATGTAATTAGGGATAACGTCTAATCTGGTAAATGTGCTGTGGCACATTTCACTGAGTGGTTCTCCTTAACAGAGATCAGAGTGACTTGGCACTTGAAGAAAAAAAACTCACTATTCAATCACTCTGGTCAGATCATAGCCTGGAACATACCCTCAAAGCATACCTCTTCTGGGTTAGGGCATGTCCTGTAGTAGGTACCCTTGTTATTCTTCATGGTGTTTGACCTGGGATATTGTTTTGATTAGCCAACAATTCTCTAGGCTATATTTGAGTGTCAGCTTTTGATCTATCCTAGGACTCGTGTCCTACTCCTAAATCAACGTGGTCACGGTTAATCTACATCCTTAGATCGTCGAAACTACTAGTCATCATTGCTCTACCCCAAAAAATCGTATTGGAGTGGGTTTCATTCCTGTGTGGATGGAAGTGACCACAGATCAAAATGTAGTTTGCTTTTCGAATGCTTTTCCTGACCACACAGTGTTAGGACACTATTACGACACAATCATCTAAAGATACCTCAGGAAGGCAATGGACTGAAGGGAGCTATTCACAGTGTGTTGTTGACACTGTAGGGGTTGGGATGTGTGGGGCCGGGCGACCATTAATGGATGGAAGATATATCCTACTGTTGACTCTATTTTTTTGTTTGTTAGTCTTGTTTTCCCCTTCTACCCCGTGGCGGTTGGTGTGCGACTATCCTCGCCATTGTCAGTCTAACCCCTCCTCGTAGGGAAGCCATGGCGCCCCGTGGTAACACCCCCCCGCCCCCTCTCTCTCTGCCCCTCGTGTCCTGAACTCATGGTGAAAGCCAAACATTTTTCCCATGTTGTTCCTCTGGGGGATAATAGCGACAGTGATACCACGTCCTCACTCCCAGGGTCTGCAGTACAAATACGCCTGTGTGTTATTTTTGCGATAGAGCAGCAAAAAAGAGTCTTAGAGGGATGTGGTGAGAAGAAGACTTATTTGGGACATAGTGTGTGTGGGAAATGAGCCGTTTTATTCTGTAAATATGGGTTACAGGCTATAACAGGGTATTCGAACGCTGCCTCTTGCTCAACAGGACGGCCTTATAGTGTCAAGTGTGGGAAAGGAATTCGGGGGGACAGTGGGTTCCACTGCGTGACTAGCCTCTGCCCTCTACACACAGACCGGCAGTGAACTCTCTCTCCGCCTGATTCACAACAGCTGGTATCAGCAACATTCTCATGCTGATGTCTGAATCACCAGAAAAGGATGTTCTCTTATATACGTATTGCATCTTATATAGTGTACATACATAGTGTCTTAAATGTAGTTTCTCTGATACTGTCTAAATGTTGCCATCATGAATAACAACAACAACAACAACAACAACAACAACAACAACAACATGTGTTACATGCAAGGCAAGCACGCAGTGAAACTTCCAACTGTCACTGATCAATCTGCTTGTTGCTCTCTGATCTTTTTTTGCCCCAGCAGATGCAACTCTGCAGCCCCGCCCGGTGGTGAGCAGGCATTACTACACCCTGCCTCACAGCGGCGCAGGTGTAGAGAGACGGACGTCCGCACCTCCGGTCAGCATCAGCTTGGAGTCGCCCCGCTTCCACCCCCAGGCCAAGGGCAAGAACATCCGTCTGGACGGTCAGCTACGCCGCGCCACGCGCAAAAACAGCTTCTGTAACGGCGTCACGTTCAGCCAGAGGCCCGTACGCCTCTATGAGAAGGTCTGTGTTCTTTATCATCAATATGTAGTGTAATGACCATACCTCCCTGTCTTTCTTTCATTCATTCATTCCTTCATCCTTCATTCATTTCTCTCTCTCTCTCACTCCCTTTCAATCTCTCTCTCTCTCTCACTCCCTTTCTCTCTCTCTCTCTCTTCCTCTCCCTTTCTCTCTCTCTCTCTCTCTCACTCCCTTTCTCTCTCCCTCTCTCTCTCTCTCTCTCTCACTCCCTTTCAATCTCTCTCTCACTCCCTCTCTCTCTCTAAAAACAAACACGACAAGCACAACAATCTAAGTCTGTAAGCTCTGTAAACGAGGAGCTCGGTGAACATAACGCTAACACAACCCCCCCTCCCATCCCCTCCCATCCCTTCCCTCAGGTGCGTCTTCGCCTCTCGGGAGTGCACACGGGCTGGAGCGGGGCTCTGCGGTTCGGTTTCACCAGCCTGGACCCCAGCGAGCTGGCCTCGGCGGACATCCCCAAGTACGCCTGCCCCGACCTGGTGACCCGGCCGGGCTACTGGGCCAAGGCCCTGCCGGAGAGGCTGGCGCTGAGGGACAGCGTGCTGGCCTTCTGGGCCGACCGGCACGGCAGGGTGTTCTACAGCATCAACGAGGGGGAGCCCATCCTGTTCCACTGCGGGCTGAGCATCGGCTGTCCGCTCTGGGCCATCATAGATATCTACGGCATCACTCAGGAGGTCACGCTGCTCGGTGAGGCTTTGTCTGTCTTTGTCTTTTTTTTTCTAATTTTTAGCATTTGACTGCTTTTATCCAAAGCGGTTTACAATTTACAGGTTACAGGGAGTACTACAGTCTCCCTGGTGTAACTGAGGGCTAAGTGCCTTACTCAAGTGGTGGTGGTGGTGGTGGTGGTGGTGGTGGTGGTGTTGTTCCCAGGTGGGACTTGTACTCATGACCTGATCACCAGTCCAACTCACTATCCACTAAACCAACCACTAGCCCGCAACCACTCTCCCCTCGAGCTTCACTGAATTAGGTTGGTGATGACCAAGAGACTGAGATTTTTTTTCAAGTAATTCATTTCTAATCGAATTAGGGGATACTAAGGCTAAGCAACATTATTTTTTACTACAAGACCAAAAAAAAGAATTCACAAACGAAATCGTGAATTAAATCTACACAAAATGTAGATATTAGCCGCACAATATGATGACATACCGTTTGAACTGGTTTCAACAAGTAGGGCACTCCTACGGGAGTGAGTGAGAAGACCTTTTAATACCGTTGCGTCACGGCAGTGGCCACTTCAGTAACTTATTTTTATAGTGACAACACATTCACAGCTGTGTTAAGCAGCTCCCGAGAGGCCCGCGTAAGAACAGCTAAGCCAAGAGGATCTGGAAGAGCGGAGGCGGGGGGGGCGGAATGGTGGGAGAAGCAGTTAGGGGAGGGTTTGGGGGAGCTGGGAAGGGTCACTACTTCACCCTGCCTCTCTGGCCAGACTCAAGAGCCGTCTGTATTGCTGGGTGGATTGCTAGTAAATCAGCCTTTCTTCCCTGAGACTGACACACACAACCCACCGGAGCCTCACAACATCACAGATAACCAGGATCTAGAACCTCAGTGTCAACTAGCACCCCCCTCCTCCCCCCCCCCCCCCCTTCTCTCTCGCTCTCTTTGCCTATTTCCTCTCTTCTTCTTCGTCGTCTTTTTTTCCCCTCCGCTGTCTCTTCTCTCTTCTCACTATGTCTTCCCCTCCCTCTCTCTTTGTCTCTCTCTCTCTCTCTCTCTCTCTCTCGCTTTCCCCTCCCCCTGTTTCTCTCTGCCGCCTTTCTCTTGCTCTCTGCCCTCTACTCTACTCTACTACTTTCTCTCGAGCTTTCCCCCTTTCCTTCTTCTCCCGCCTCTCCTTCTGTGTCTCTCTGGGTGTGTTTATCTTAAGTCTGACAGGAGCCATGGCCATGTTTGGTAAAGGCTGCTGATCCCAGGAGCACTCGTGAGGGGCCAGGGTGCTGCACTGCGCTAGCATCCCTGGAAATAGTAATCAGACTGTACCATTGGCCAAGAAGGGCTCTTACTGCCAGAGTTGTGTACACAAGCCCCGTTATGTATGGGCCATTGTAGCAATACTCTGAATTTCTATTGACGCGTTGGCCTTGGTGACGTCACAATATGCCAGTTTCAATACTCCTCTATATACCTCAAATCTGTTGTGAACAAGAGAGAGCACAAACAGGATGTGAGGAGGGAGGTTGTGATGGTTTGTGGTTTGTGTATGTAGATAACGGGTTGGTAAAAACAAGAATTTACGAGAATTGTACTGCCTTTTTACAGGCCTTTGCCTTGCATATCTTGAGTCACACGAATTCACACAGCTCCAACGTATTCCAAACTATGGCAAAGCGAGATATAAGACAAACAGAACGACAAAACTGTCTATCTGTCTCTTCAAAACCTCCCAAACTAACTATCGTCCGTTTACGTCCTGCACTGTCAGCTTTATGTCGACAAGAGACAATAACGATTGAGGTAAATTGAACGGTTGTCGTCTGACCAACTGCCATAACTCTCCACCTCTGCTGTCCCCAGAGAGCACGTTTGCCGAGAGCGTGGGATCCAGCTGCCTGAGCGCGGCCCGCCTCAGCGCCTACCTGCCCCAGAGCAGCCACGACTCGGCCAACTACAGCAACAACCAGCTGGAGAACAACCAGGCCGCCGCCGCCAAGATCGCCAACCTCCAGCTCAACAACTACAGCCAGCTCCTCCCCTGCTGCTCCTCCGCGTCCTCCTCCTCCACCACGTCGTCTTCGTCGTCGTCGGCGACGTCGACATCGTCCGCCCCCCCCGCCTCCGCCCCCGCCGCCTTCGCCGTCGTCCCCCACCGGGGGGTCGTCCCCCGGGGTCTCCCCTCCCCTCTGGACACGGACCTGCACTTCCACCCCGTCCGCGGGCCCGACGTGGTCCTCTCGGCCGACCGCTCGGCCGCCTGCATCCACTTCCTGGACAGCAGCCGGACTCTGGTGTTCAGCGACCGGCCCCTGCACGTGGGGGAGACCCTGTACGTGGAGGTGGGACACCTGGGCCTGCCCTATTTCGGGGCGCTCCTGTTCGGGGTGACCTCCTGCGACCCGGGGAGCCTGCACGCCACGGAGCTGCCCGCCGACCCCGAGGTGCTGCTGTACCGGAAGGAGTACTGGGTGGTCCACCGGGGGTTCCCCATGCCCTGCTCCGGGGACGTCATGAGCTTCACCCTGCAGCCCAACGGAGAGGTGCAGCACGGGGTGAACGGCGCGGCCAGGGGCATGCTGCTGCGGGTGGACTCCTCTCAGGTCCTCTGGGCGTTCTTCACCCTCCACGGAGCGGTCAACAGACTCAGGATACTGGGTAGGTGAAGAAGTAAACAAACAACCGACCGTTTTGTTTTAGAGTTTGATTTGATTTGATTTATTGTGGAATTAAAAAGACAGTTTCCAAGGGATAAAAAACATGATAAAGCGCAAGCGCTTATTTCCATCATGGTCCCTGATTGAGGACAGGACAGACAGTTACCATGAAACAAATTTACAGAGGACACTAGACCTAGAGAACTTGGTTTATGACTACCTGTTTTTTTTTGGGGGGGGGGTTTTGTACAATGAATGGGCCTGTTTCAACAGACAAGGCTTAGCCTAGGCTTATCCTGGACTAAATCACCACTTTCAATGTCAAAATCTCCATTGAAGATGCTTTTTAGTCTAGGATTAGGCTTGGAAATGTTCTTATATGTTCTTACACGACATTCCAATGTATGTGTGCTACGCGAGTGAACGGGTAGAAGGAGGAATGTGTGTGCGGCTAAAACAACGATGACCTCCAGTAGTCTTCTGCTACATTTCCAGTTAGTTATTCCTCATCGAGCGTCTCCCAAGTGTCCCCTCCAATTTATCATTTTTTCCCAGACTGGGAGGAATGCTCTCATGTAGTTGATGCCTCTGTGTCCCTCTCTGATCTATTTCTGGCCGTGACTTATCTGCCCTATCCCATTTCTCCAACATAGAACCCCTCTGTCATCTCAGCCCAACACTCAGATGAATTACAGCCCAGCGGGCCTTGTTAAACAATATATAAATAACTTCCATAAAGTCCCTTTCTGAAATATTGCAAATTGAATGATTAGGTTATGTATTGGTAATATACGTACTGTATCACTACTAATCTGGTTTAGAAGAAATAAGAGTCAGAATATGTATTCTTATAGAGCACAGTATGAGAATAATGCATCATACAATGCTGCAGTGTCTCTCTAAATCAGTGGTCTTCAACCAGGGGTCCGCGACCCCTAGGGGGTCCGCAGAGGTACTGCAGGGGGTCCGCCAATGTTTGTCATAATAATTGACAATTATTCACCAAAATAATTTGTGAGAATTAAAAAATATAAAAAAAATATATTGAGTAAAGTACAAGCATTAATAGGCAATAATACACTACTTTTGACAAAAACTATTTACAAAATAAATGATTCCCATGATGCAGAGTCTAACATAACGTTAGCTAAAAAAACACACACACACCTGTCTAGCAAGCTAGGTGTTGGCTAAAATGGTGCAGTTCGGTCTTCGTTGTGAAATTAACGTTAATCAATAACGGTAAATTATATATTTTTATCAATCATAAACAAGTATAGGCTAATAACCAAGCATATAAATAATAAGGTGGAATAAAAGGTGAATTAAGTAAATATAAAAGTTATTATAGGCCTTAAAATGTGACACAAAAATTATGGGGGTCCCTGTTCTGTTTGACTCGCGTCCAAGGGGTCCTTGGGCTGAAAAAGGTTGAAGACCCCTGCAAATAGTATGAGAGTGTTTGTGAATCCTGTTTATCCGTGACTTATATCACCTACTCACATATCGTCTACTCACAATTTTTCTGCAAATCGTGAGCTTAGAATGATAAGGTTCTTTCTCCGTTTAGGGCAGTTCAGAGATATTGAGCGTCAAAGTTTTTACATTCCATTATGTTTTGTGAGATGGAACCTTTGTATTTTATTATTACTAACTCAAAAATGTCAACATTTTGAAATAACACCACACAGGCATTAATAAACACCTAATGGATCAGATTATGTAAAAAACTCAATTTTGACAAAAATGGAGATAGAACCTTATCATTCTAACGTCACGAAATCTGCATTGTTCAGATTCTCAGGAAACATTCTGATCCTGCTAGAAAAATGCATGTTTCTGTGTTTCTGTGTCGAGAAAAATACAGTTTCAGACAGTGGTGTTGACCTTCATTGTCAACACTTTGAACATGTTTCCCCTAGAAGAAGAAGAAGAAGGAAAAAAGAAAGATCATTAAAATCTCTGTAACCACTTGAAATAACGAGGTCTGCTTTGTGTTTGTCTTTCCTCTCTGATGTAGGGACTATGCAGTCCAGCCCACCCTCCACATCCCCCTCTAGTTCCCAGAGCAGCAGCCCAGATGACAGTGACTCTGACCTGGCCTTCAGTGTCAACAGATCCTCCTCAGCCTCCGAGTCCTCCCTGGGTGAGTCATCTAACCCTAACCTCACACTGGAATGTTTACTACACTTCTCAGTAAGTCTCTAAAACGGACATGTCGGAAAGGACAAAGAAAAATCAGTGTCCAGTCAGTCACCACATATTGCTTTTTACAGAACAAGCTCATCTAGGTCAGGATACGTACATTACAACATTCTATAAGAACTGAATAGAACATACGGTTCTACGGTTCTATGGTTCTATTCAGAGCCAAAAGCACAGAGCATAGCTTCTTCATTTAAATACCTTTCAAAGGCCTCCTCTAATACTTCCTGTCCTATCTCTTCCCCCCCCCCCCCCCTTCCAGTGACTGCTCCCAGCTCCCCTCTCAGTCCCCCTGTCTCTCCCACCCTCTCTGCCCCAGAGATGCCCCCTGCTGGCAAAAACGGAGAGTGCACCGTGTGTTTCGACCAGGAGGTGGACACGGTGATCTACACCTGCGGACACATGTGTCTGTGCAACGACTGCGGGCTGAAGCTGAAGAGACAGATCAATGCCTGCTGCCCCATATGCAGAAGGCCCATAAAGGACGTCATCAAAACCTACCGCCCGTGATGATCGGACAAGCGTCACCCCACCGGGGTGTGTGGGGGGGGGTGACCCCAATGCCCACAGGCGCAGAGACGTCTGGATGCCACCTGATCCACACAGTCCTTTGGGTTTTTAAAAGGTGGAGGCTTAAAGCTAGACTGACAATAAGCTATGACCCCCCCCACCGCGCGCCCCCCCCCCCCGAAAGAGGTCACATGACATGACCCAGGAGGATGCGCTGTTCAGCAGTCGAGCGGGCCTGGGAATCGAACATGCAACTGCTGTAGTGGGACACCGCAGCTTAAAGAGAGAGCCAGGTCGACCAATCGAGCTCAGCCTAAGACTTTGTTTACCTGTGCTCCCATGTCACATCTGAAGCAGGGGGGGGTATTCCATCAACGTCGCTAAAGGAAAATCCAGGCTTATTTTTGATAAGACTGGTTTAGGACCTCAAGTGTTGGGGGGCGGGGGAGACCTAAGGCCGTTTTTTTGTTTTCTTCCCGTGAATATTTCTTTCTCACTAACCTGGTCCCACGTCTGACTACAGTTGCCAGGGAGACGGCTAGCACGTACAGATCTGGAGCCATGAAACTCTGCTAGTGCCTTAGAGACAATGTTTTTCAATGTATTTGTGTTGTCAAATGTCCCAAGTTAATAACACAATGATGACAATCCTATTTGGTATATATATATTTGTAAATCGCTGAGTTTGTGAGGGGAAATGGACATTGGTTGCAAGAGAGAGTTTATGCAAAATAAGAATGTTTGTTTGTATATGGAAAAGGTGAAACTGTATGAAGATTCGTTGTTCGGAGGCTTTTTATTAGGATTGTGGAGTGATCATCTATGAAGAATACATGGTATAGTGCACATGAAAAGTGATATTAAAGTGTGGTCTATACAGAGTAACAGTGAATGTGAGAACTATGTTTATTACACACCTGCAGGTCTTCTGAAATGAAAACACGCTGACGGAAAAAAACAGCCAAAGAAGTCTGTTTCCTCATGGTTGAAAAATAATGATTTGATCGTGTATGGTGTAGTGTAGTGGTGTAGTCTAGTTTTTTCTAGTGGGTATATTGTGATTTTCCCCTCCCAGCCTCATATCGTTCATTTCGGAACACCATAAAAATAAGTCTGCGCTCCCTGTCTAACGTTACATATATGTTACGGTACATGTGGGAATACGGTACATGTGGGAAAACTAGGGTTAGGGTTAGGTGCTACGTCGACTTGGTACATGCTGGCATGTCTAACCCTAACCCTAATCCTAACCCTAACCCTAACAGTAGCACCCTAGCACCTAAACCTAACCCTAGTTAGTGCTTTGTAACACGGACGGGGTGAATCATTATGAATGAAAGTGTGAAAGTTCTGTCACAAAACGCTGTTACGTATCCTCACACATTTTTAAGTGGGTATATGGAAATCCTTGGCCTTGGCCTTGACCTAGTGCGTATCACATAGACTACACCACTGTGTATCATGTATTGAGGAAAGTCACTGGCTGACTCATAGTTCATACCGGTTTTGTATGCACCTGAGATCCATAAACACAAACACAAGTATGTCTACAAACCTGTTCTTCAACATCTTTGAAAGTCATGCATCCACATCATCCACGTGACTGGACAAAAGAAAAACAGGTGCTGGTGGCTTAGTTAAAAGGTTTAATTAAGACATGTAAAATAACCAATGGTTACACAAGTAGGCCTACATAGGAAAACACAACTCAAATTAAAATACATAAACAGATATAATGGCACAGGCTCTATACAAGTGCCCCACGTTGGTTTTATATAATCATCTCTTCTTCATTGGGTTCAGCATTCACCCCCACTTTTGATGTTGACGTTGACTTTGTTCTCACTGAGGAAACAAAAATGGAGCAGAA
The DNA here is from genome assembly GCF_963989245.1 of Nansenia antarctica. NCBI lineage: Eukaryota > Metazoa > Chordata > Actinopteri > Argentiniformes > Microstomatidae > Nansenia > Nansenia antarctica. Next base: position 6,210,941 of record NC_137688.1, on the reverse strand, counting down.
TGAACCAAACTGAGCAACACACACACACAACACACAACACACACACACACACACACACACCGCACACACACACACACACACACACACACACACACACACACACACACACACACACGCGCGCACACACGCACACACGCACACACACACACACACACACACACACACACACACACACACACACACACACACACACACACACACTTACTCGTTCGCGAAACACAACATGCATTCGTTGGAGTAAGTCACGCCGTCGGTTCCACAGACAGGGTCGCTATTGCGTGGGCACATGGGTATCGGGTACTGTGCGCAATCGGGCTGTGGGGGAAAAATATATAATATACATATTATCCTGGAGCCTGCTGATGACTGTCATCATATGCGGGGGCTGATGACCTTTGAGCACTTAAGCACTTTGAGCTGCAACGTTTGCAGGAAAAGTTCTATACTAAATAAAAGTTATTATTATTATATTGACTTAGGCTGCGTTCGTAGACTCGCTCTTAGAGCGCCGGAGCGCACACTGGGTCAACGTCATAAAGGGGACCGAGTCATTTGATTGGACAAGAGGCATTCCATGAGTGCTGATCAGATTTCCAGAGCGTATTTACGAACTATATTGTGAGAATTCAACAACACCTGTACCTGTCGTGTCAACGAAAGATTAATAATGTACTCACCTCGCCAGGGATGATCGCTGCTCGCGCCAAAACTGAAATAAAGATAAACATCGTTTATGTTTGTAAACAAATAACAAATTGTCTCCCTATTATGTTCCGAGTGTGGTTGCTACTCCTTCAATTGTTATTCATTATTATCACTTGACTTCGATGAGCTGGTATGATCTGACCGGATTAGTCTACGGGTTTCTTTTGAAGTACTCGATTCAGTTTTGAAAAGCCGCTTAGAACGTCAATTTACCTGCTACACAGAGAAGGGCGAAAGTCAGTCGCAAGAAGTTGATCATTCTGGCGTCTGGCACACAGGTAAGGAATGTGACGCAGGCGGTGGAAGGAGAGGCCTATTTATACCTCCAGTCTGTCTCCACCCCTCAGAGGACAACCAGTCACAACTCGAAACATCCCTCTGGCTGGACAGTTCTGTCTTAAACATCCTCATTCAAGCTATTTGTCAAACAGCTGTCACCTTTCACTTTTTGAAGGTGGGTGGGTGTGTTGGCCAATTCTTACTGTACTTACTGACTCATTCTGAACTAAACACACACACACACACACACACACACACACACACACACACACACACACACACACAGAGAGAGAGAGACCTCAGTCACTGTGCAAAACAAACATATTTATCTTATTTAAATACATATATAAGGGAAATAAAAACAGCAAAGTCCTCGTCCAATGTCCTTGTTTAAAATCACACCAGACCTCATGAGTCAGCATGTCCTCTAAAATTCAGAACAAACATCAATAACAAACATCATCATTGTCATCACCACCCTACAAAGTGTGTGTCAGGTATGACGAGTGTGCCTAATGCAACGCATGCGTGTCATCTTTGTGATGTCCCTGTCTCAGGCCTGTGTACAGGGAGTTGGACTCTTTTACAGTGACACACTTCATATCAAGATTCAAGAAGAACAGGAAGACACTTAACATACATCATATTAACATTTTTATATATATTTATATAATATTTTTGGCATTTAGCAGATGCCTTTATCCAAAGCAACTTACAACAAATAGCCTATGTTGATCTCATGATCTTATGACTAAGTAAGTGAATCATTTATCCACCAGTCGTAGCAGGAAAAAGTAATCTATGCTCAGGCCTGGCGCCATTGGCAGTCGTCGTGCTAGAAGAAGGAAGTTTTTTTTTCTCTTCATTTTCATTGTTCATCCTGTTTTGTAATATGCACCTGAGATCCATAAACAGATACACAAGTAAATGTCTAAAAACCTGTTCTACCTTGGTGACTGGACAAAAGAAAACCAGGTGCTGGTGGCTTTGTTAAAAGGTTTAATATTTGGCAAAATGACTAATGGTTACACAAGTAGGCCTACACAGGAAAACACAACACACATAATATCATGGACCGTTGTTTGGACTCCATGTTTATTCACTCTATGATGATACCAAGTTTCAAGTTTCAAGTTCATTGTTACATCTCATTATGCAAGTATAAGAGAGTAACATTGTTAGGCTTCAGTTCCTCGACATTGCAGCAACACGAGAAATAAAGTGCAGGTAGTTATAAGAAGCAAGTGAGACAATTAGGACAAGTGACAATAGTTGTAAAGGACAAATAGAGACAAATTGAGCAATACAAGTGGTAAAAAAATTACTAATAATAGATGAGTACTCGGTGGCAGTGGGTAGAAGAGGTAGTATTGAGTAAAGTGACTGTCCGCTTAAAGGTAAGAGGTAGTATTGAGTAAAGTGACTGTGTTTAAGGGTAGGTAGTCCATGTGGGGATAATAGTCATTTGTGGGCTTGTTTATAAGCCTTATCACCTGGGGGAAGTAGCTGTTGGTTAGCCTCTATATGTGATATGCACGTAGTACAGTGTAGCTTTGAATAGATTGATAGGAGACCAACATGCAACATCAGCATTTTATACAGATGAACTAGGATAGTAGCACACTACAGTAGTACATCAAGTGAGTCTCTGCAGTCATAAATTATCTGGATTTACATCATATGAATAAGGCTTCTGTTTGAATAACAGCGTCTTTGAGCCTCGGAAAAGCGCTATATAAATATAATGAATGAATGAATGAATGAATGGTCTTTATTGTCATTAATACAGTACAGGTACCATACAACGAAATTTAGGAGGGGGGGCTTCATATAATGAATTATTAGTATTATTAATAATATTTCTTTCAGTTTTAGTCCAAGGAGCAAGTGAGCCAGCCGTAAAGGTCAGCTACAATTCCCACTTGTTATTTAGTATGCTCTGTAATCAGAAGATCTATATGACAGTAGAAGATATTCTGTAACATGCTTTTTTTGTTCAACAGCCGTACTGCATCAAATACACATGTCCTTTTTGACATGCGATTTACAGACCAGTTTGTGGAATTGATGGTATTACTTGTGCAAATGATGTCAACTGTGCAATTTCTTCATAATCCTTCATTGTTTTTCTTCAGGGAAACCGAACTTGACATCTTTAACAGCAGCACAGATGTGTGCTGAACCACATGAGAAGACAGAGAGGAGGAAACAGAGGTACATCTTTAGGATTCCTGTCATTACTTTGAAAACTTCCTTAAACAAGTGCTTTCCCATTGAAACCTTAAGAACAAATTCATATCACAAATAATAATAACGTACATTGATATAGCGCCTTTCAGGGGACCCAAGGTCGCTTTACAGAGAAACAGAAAAGAACAAAAGCAGTCAGACAAACAGACAGGCAGACAAAACAACAACAGAACTAGGGGCCGAAGGCCTTGGCCAACAGGTGGGATTTGAGGGCTGTTTTAAAAGTTTAGTTTTAGACATGCATGCTGTATCCAAAGACTCCCTGGTGTTCTTTGAAATTAAAATGTGGTTGAATTATGTAGACACCTGGTTTATTCTTAACGCTTCCCCTTACCCAACAACTCAGTCTCCCAGTTACACCATGTTTTAATCTACTTAATCTAGGTTTCATACTCTTGAGTGATTCACATCACCAGACCCTTTCATCTGCAAATGGGGTCATCACACCCAACTAGTTTCTTGTTTTGAAATGTGACCACCAGGCGAGATGGGTAGGGTGGGGTGGGGAAATGGCAAAAAGAAAAGTGTGGGGTAGGAACATGTCATGTATAATTAATGACTTTGACAAGTTTATATCTATTTGCATTAATAAACGTCGTCTTGTAATGAACTAGACCATAACTAGCCAGTCATCAGGGATAATCAGCTCTCACACAATGATCTGAAAAGCCTTTTATGAATCATTTCCCAACAGTCATGTAGGCCTATATTCTGCTTATCTCCACCAGTTAGAATAATGCTTTATAGTGTCTTGCAGTATTTCAACCCAGCCGCACAATCATATACTGTATCATATACTGTATATAAATACTGTGTATAAGTCTACTGGTCCATATGTTTATATGTTTATAAAAGTACACAGTTACATGCATGATATGTTTATAAAAGTACACAGTTACATAACTCCCCCCTGTCTATATAACCCCCTGTGAATAGGCCATATAGTATAAGTATAGAAGCTCACATTATAGATACATTCTCAGATGTCTACCGACCACTTATCCCCCTATTTTTATTTATATCCCCCCCTATTTATGTCTCATTCTTTTCTTTTTTTTTATTGTCTTGGAACTGTGTTTGTTTGTTAGCACCTAGGGTTTGCATTTGAATTTCGTTGTACCTGTTACAATGACAATAAAGATCATCCATTCATTAATTCATTCATTCATTCATTCATTCAATTTTCTAATCTGTTGCCAGAGCCTGAAAAACGGGCATTCTCCGTAATCAAATACGGAGAACAGCCGATTGCATAGCAGCCTATCCACCCCTCTGCTGCGGCGCTCCTATTGGTTCAAATGTAAAATACATAATAATAATAATGATAATAATACTCATAATAATCTTCAAAAAGTTATACAACAACTTGGTGGTAAAGCAAACTAAATGAATGTTTTTACCTTGTTCCCCAAATGAATTCCTATTGTTGCAGGTTTATTGTTTGTTCACATTTTCTACTCAAACCACAACATCAACTTGATCTCAAGTTACACAACGAGTTGCTCAAGGCTCTGAGTCAATACAATCGGATATTTCCGGGGGGTGAATTAAGCACTTTATTCATAATAGGGATGTTCTGTTCTTGTCATCCTTAATCCCTCCTTTGAGTGGAAAGGTGAAAGGTTTGTAATGAAATCCGTAACTCTAATCCAATCGTTATTTAAAAAACACACTCAAATAGCCTACATCCAATGAACGGAGGAATGAATAATAGGCTCCATATCGACATGTCTGCAGCTGTCAACATCTGCCACACGAAGGCGCCATTTCCCAGATGATCGGACAAGGGGGGCAAAAGCGCATAATTGCACATTCACCTGGTAAATTCGATTCGCTCATTCAATGTTTTCAATTAAATCGACCAGTTGCAGTCCCCTGAACTAATTTTATATATACAGTGTTTCATTGTTACTTTTGGATATTGGGTCCGTTTCAATGGATTCCAGTAGGCCTGTAGGCATAATTAAATAACGTTGTTATTTCCAATGGAAATTGTTTCTTCTCAGCTTGGAGCCTTCAAAACATATAACAGATCAACATGTTATCAAACTTGTGAAATAAAACAAGGTTCGTGGTTTCATGAACAACCTCCTGTTCGAGATGCTGTTCGATCAAGGTATAAAAGAGACAGTCTGTAGGAGTCAGTGTTGAGAGAGGTGGAGACCGTGGTAGACTCCTGGTCAGGGGGGCGCAGACATAATAAGACCACTGCTATAGGCTATATAAATGTATATCTGTAAACCCGACTGGAACTACAACCAACCTGCTTGTATCCGAAAGAACTTTGTTCTTCTCAGATACGATGCACCTAAAATCTTCGCCGCCTGGTTAGTGTGAGGTCCACAAGAGGGACCCCATCATATCCATTACGCACAGAAGGAGCGCATTACACGGAGCGCTGCCTGCAGGATATGGACCTGGTGGAAGAGCGTCTGCGGTCACCGAGAGACAATCTTGAAGTCGGGACATACGATTTAAAATGTTCTTTCTTGAAAATGCAATACCAGTTCTGTGGAGGTTATTAGTCTATTATCTAATTCTCGATTATTAGGCTTATTGTGCCATGGATCCACACAACGAGGGAAGGTGTACAAGGCTACTCGGCGGCGACCTCTTTTGCTATGGGAAAAGTTAAAGAATCAGGGGAAAGTCACGTATTGATCGATACTCTGGAGATGTCTCAGTGAAGGACATGGATTTAGATGCGAATGTGAGCGGTGGCAACTGTTTGCTCCACGGTGGGAATGAGAGCAGGCAGCCAGCGGCGGCGCACAGGTCCTCCGTCGGAGTGTCTACTGCGCTGGCCAGCGTGCTGATCTTCACCATCGTGGTGGACGTCTTGGGGAACGTCCTTGTCATCCTCTCCGTGTTCAGGAACAGAAAGCTCAGGAATCCAGGTGAGGTCAAAGGGCTACAGGGTGATACATCTCAACAGTTCTCCTCATGAAGCTTTTTCAATTGTTTCAGACTGTTGGAATGAAATGGTTGGACTAAGATAGGTTGTTTGATTAAAACGATATTGTTGTTGTAGTTTTTTGTTGTAGTTTTTTGTTGTTGTTGTTGTTGTTGTTGTTTTTGGTGGTGGTGGTGGTGGTGGTGGAGGTGGTGGTGGTGGTGGAGGTGGAGGTGGAGGTGGTGGTGGAGGTGGAGGTGGAGGTGGAGGTGGTGGTGGAGGTGGAGGTGGTGGTGGTGGTGGTTAATTTTAATTAATTTTTATAATTAATTGGTGGTGGTGGTGGTGGTGGTCTTTAGCACAGTGCTGAAAGATGTAGGCTACATCAAGATGCACCAGAGAGAGTAGCTAACATTGCAGCTGTCCAGAATCACCGCAGAGCAATAAGACAGTCCAAACCAACCGTAACCTTGGCTTGCCTTGACCTAACCCTAACCCTATCGTAAACTTTTATGATGGGGCTTTTATTTTCCAAAGACACAACCACATACAAACAGTCAGCCCCCACACCCAAACCCACCACCGCGGAGTGAGTGTCAGTATTATGTGTGAGCACTTAAGTGTTTGTGTGTTCAGAAAACAAAAGCAAAGCAATCTGTTCTCTATGTAAATGCAGTATATTGTATTACACACACAGACACACACACACACACACACACACACACACACACACACACACACACACACGGCAAAACAAAGATACAATTAAACAACAAAAAGAAAATAAGAACAATGTAAATGACGGAAAAATAACAGGAAACATAGGCTATAGCAAACATCAAATGTTTGGGAAACTATTTCACTCTCACTTCCTCTCAATTGCTGTTCGTTTGACTACTTCAAACTTTATTTTATTTTTGATATATACTGTACTTATTTTTTATATATTCACTAACACACAGCTAGTGTTCCCTCAATTTGACAGTGATCAGTGCAGTCACAGTGCTTGCTCAAAGCTACTCCTCCTCCGACTTATTTGTTAATAAGCAAAGTGAGTCAGTGTATTGTATTGTGTAGTGTGTGTACTGTGTGTAGTGTGTGTACTGTAGTGTGACCTATGCAGATGATTCAGACTCAGGGCCTGTAGAGTCTGTAGTTATTAAACTCTGTTATCTGAAATGCGCCTCCTCCTGCCCTGGCCACAGTGACGGAGCTACCTTGCCCGCCCGCGCCTGGCAGCCTCCAGGTCTCTTCATAAATAATATACCCCTCCTTCGGACTATATATCCTTGGGTTCCTTGCCCAGATAAATCACATCCCTCTAACAGGGCTTAGAGTAGTGTTCCAATGAACAGCCAAGGTTAGCGAGTATTTCTGTCTGGCCTTTCCATCCACGTGGAGCAATCTACAGGGTTTGAGACGTCAATTGACTTTGGTATCAATTTTGTGCTTAATTTAATTATATTTTTTAAGTGGTTTCTTTTGCCAAGGTTTCTGCCAAGGTTTCTTCTGCCAAGGTCACAGTATGTGATCTCAGTGATGAAAATACAAGGTTCACCCCATCAGTGAACAGATTCATCAGTAGTAATTGGAATAAAGTCTAAATCATGCTCAGTTTTAGTCACAATTCACAAGCCTTGTCACAACTGAATTAGCTCTCCTTCAGCTCAACTGAACGCTTTCACCCTCAAATCAACCATTCACCTCTGCGATGACTATTGAAGCAGAAAAAAAACACCTACAGTCTTGGTCTTAAGTAGCGTCATGCTCAACATACTAGACACGTGCGCCAAGTAGCTTCATGGCTATTAAACAGAGACAAAACACTGCAGAGAGCTAGCTGATCAAAGCTAGCTGATCACAACAAGATTTTAATGAGAACTCAGAGGACGATTGCTCTGCGAGCGTGGTTCATTGAACATTTGAAATAATTGACTTTAATTACTTTAATTATCATTTCATATACAGTAATATACGTCGGTTATGTGCTATATTGGTTTCACTATTCAGAAATCCATTGTGGAAGTCTTCGTTGGCCTGTTTGCGACCCCTGAGTTCAGCGGTGCCTTTGTTTCTTTTTTAATGATGTTCCAAACTGTTGATGTTTGGCAAGCCTAACGTTTTGGCTATGTTCCTGACATCGTTTTCTTTCTTCATATGTTTATAAAAGCCTAATAATGGCTTCCTTGACTTTCACTGAGACTTCTTTAATCCTCACGCTGACAGACCCCAACAGCAAACTCCGAAGGCAAATCCAAAGCCTCGAATTAATAATACACATTGACAGCTCTCTTATGCCTGCACAACAGTTGTTGCTGCTGCTGCTGTGGACAGGGTTAGGGTTAGGACATGAGTGGACATGAGTTTTTAAAACGAGTCTGGGGTTTGTAAGATAGAATAGATAGAATAGAAGAAATGGAAAGGTAACCAAGCAGCTGTTTCTTTCTCTCCTCAGCCATGTGTCCTTGTAGGTCTGGGGCCTCAGGCTTTGAAAGCATTGTCCGAAATGGACTGCACTTATAGAGCACCTTATTCCAAAGTGCTTTACAACGGCCTCTCCTTCACCCATCCACACACACATTCACACATCAATGGCAGCAAGCTACCATGCAAGGCGCCAGCCCACCCAGCCCACTGGGGTTAAGTGTCTTGCCCGAGGACACCTCGACATATGGCCAGCCGGGGATCGAACCGCCGAACCGCCAACCTTGCGATCAGTAGACACTGGCTCTCCCTCCTGAGCCACAGTCCTCCCTTTTAGTGATTCTGTCCAAAAAAAGAAGCTATTTTTAGGCACACAAGTTTAATTCAATTTTAATTTAATTTGAATTTGATAAGAGCTGTCAAAAAAGAAAAAAGAAGACAATTGAAAACGTGTTGTTGTCAGTGTGATGTGACACACACACACACACACCCCCCCCCCCCACACACACACACACACACACACATAAGCGCACACATGCAGACACACACACACACACACACACACACACACAAAACCAATCTGCTCTCTGTCTCCTTTTCTTCCTATGTTACCAGACGAGCTGCTGGTCTCCCTCTCTGGAGACGGACAGCTAGCAGCTTTCTGCTTGGCTTCACTTTAATGCTATTGCGTTCCCTTCTGTCCCTCTAAATCCTCTCTACCCTCTAACTGCCCCCCCCCTCCCCGTCCTCTCAGTCAGCCCTGGTCTCTCCTATCCACTGGGAAACTGCTGCTGATTGGTCTCACATTTATTCTTTTACTTTTTGGGGCATTTAGCAGACGACATACAATCAAAGGCGACATACAATCAATACATTTGACTGTGTAAGTGAATCAACTATCCACCAGTCATAGCAGGAAAAAAAGTCTATGCTCAGGCCTTGGGCCGTTGGCAGTCGTCGTGCTAGAAGAAGGAAGACATTTCTTTCTTTTTTTTTCTTTTTAAATAACACACAAGAGAAACAGTACAGCAGGGAAGTAGGTGTCTCAGGAGAAACAGTGCAGGGGGGAAGTAGATGTCTCAGGAGAAACAGTGCAGGGGGGGTAGTAGAGGTCTCAGGAGGGACAGTGCAGGGGGGTAGTAGAGGTCTCAGGAGGGACAGTACAGGGGGGTAGTAGATGTCTCAGGAGGGACAGTACAGGGGGGTAGTAGATGGCTCAGGAGGGACAGTTAAGGTGTAGCCTGAAGAGAGTCTCTGACTCACCTCAGGCTCTTAGGTGGCTTTAAGTACTGTGGTTACGTATGTGCAATCATGTGGACTAAACGTAATGCAAAGATCTGATTGGATCCCAACATTTTCAGATATGTGACAGCAGCTGGTGACACCGGGAACAAGTCTACAACCAATCAAAATGTTCAGACTTATAAAAAATATTATGTAAATACATTTGGTTGCCAACAATCACATATATCACACGGATGGCTGTTTTCACTGACATGTACAAATCTGGAACAGTCTAAGGATTTGACTCCCAAAACCCAAGTATCTTGGTGGTGGTTAGGAAAGGTATGGACGCAACAGATATATATATATTATTTTATTTTTTTACAACAAATAGTATGAATTACAGTCATATCACACAGGGTCAGTGAAAGATCAGTTGCTAATGTTACAGCTCATTGATGCGAATCAAGGTGGATCATCATGGATCATGTTTGTGTGTGTGCGTGTGCGTGTGCGTGTGCGTGTGTGTGTGTGTGTGTGTGTGTGTGTGTGTGTGTGTGTGCGTGTGCGTGTGCGTGTGCGTGTGCGTGTGTGTGTGCGTGTGTGTGTGTGTGTGTTCATGCATTTTTAGGTTAGATTTATGAATGAGGTAAAACCCCCAAGCGTTGGAGCATTGGACGTTTTAGGGTTAGTCATACACTCAACCGCATGCATGAAACAGAACAAGCAGTGAATCCCTTCAATCTGCTTTACGTAAAAAAAAAAAAAAGTGAGGATGGTGATGATGATGGTGATGATGATGATGATACTAATGATGATGGTGATGATGATGATGATGATGATGATGATGATGATGGTGATGTTCTTTGGCTGAGCCAAGGCAGCCTGTATCACCAGAGGCACCTCTTATAAATGAGATCATGAGGTAGTCACTACTAATTCATCAGGCATAATGCTCTTGCCTGATGATGTTTACTTATTTCTAATAACATGCATGGCTCTCAAAACAGCCTCAATTCTTCGTGGCATTGATTCCACAAGATGTTAGAAACATTCCTTTGAGATTCTGGTCCATGATGACATGGTAGCATGACGCAGTTCCTGCAGATCTCACAGGTGCACTTTCAATGCTGCTGTGGTGGTGTGAATCTGGTGTGAATCTGGTTCTGTGAATCTCCCATTCTACCACATCCCAAAGGTGTTCTGTTGGACTCAGATCCGGTGACTGGGAAGGCCATTGAAGAACACTGAACTTATTGTTATGTTCCTGAAACCATACTGGAAGTAACCATAAAAAAATGGGTACATTGTGGCCATGAAGGGATGCACATGGTCAGCAACAATACTCAAATAGGTTGTGGCATTCAAGCGATGAATGATTGATTATAAACGAGCCCAACGTGTGCCAAGAAAACATTCCCCACACCATTACACCACCTCTACCAGCTTGGATTGTTGAAAGGTGTTCCTAATAAAGTGTCCGATGAGTGTAATAGCTCTACTGTATGAATCAAACCACGGTATTACCGCCAGTGCGCTTTGCCGATCAGATTTCAAGAACGTACGGTATGCCCTCGGGAATGGCAAGTGACGCGTGAGCCTCAGGAATGCAAAATCTACTCATCTGAAATGTAATCTAATCAGGCATTTGGCAGGGTTGTCTGGATTATCTATAGAGCTGCTGGACTTATATAAAACTGTTAGCTGCTTCATGGTTCGCTTTATCTCTCGTTTGTTTGTCATATAGATTTTCTCTATTTTTCTAGGATTTTCTATGAATCAATTCTTTGAGCGTATGATTCTATAGTCAGGTAGGTAGTTTGGAAAGTGCGTGGTACACTGCACAGAACGTATCTGTTGGCGTAGTGTCAGATCTGGGACGAATTATACCTCCGTGGCCTACATATCTGATGATCACACTTTCTAAAATGTTGTGACCCAGAGTGGCTTGGCAGAGGCTGGACTGTCCTCATTCTGTTACATGGAGCTAAACAGTTTATTTCGGTACTGTACGGGTTTGTTGTTCTGCCAAATGTGTGTTTGTGTGTGTGTAGGTGTGTGTGTGTGTGTACAGATACACATTCTGTGTACAGATACACATTTGAATACTTTATTTGGTTCCACAAATTATATTATACAAACAGGGAATCAAATATTTCGGGGCTAAGCAGCACTGAACACTTAAGGATACACATAACACCTCCTTCTCCACACGGCCAAGCTGCCAATAATAGCTGAGACAGAGCAAAATTTGGCAACCTGTTTGGCCTTTCTTTTAGTCATTGCAGCAATTCTCAGACCCCTCATGGTGCATTTATATACATGGCCCAGACTTCCAAATACAAGTATGCTGAATTTGCACTTGTACCCAAAGCTGGTTATTGTACCAAG